>NC_140283.1:13374488-13421988 GCF_964030765.1 Micromesistius poutassou
GCTGAATTAATGTGTTGCTATTTTTGGGATCCCCGTGTTTCCAGGGGAGACCTAATGACGCAATGACGTCAATGCGGGTCAATCGCAGACTGGAGGAATTGAGTGGCTTCCATTTGGATTTCGCAGTAGGCCTATTTCTACAGCAAGGAGCACGGAAACCACATCAAAATGGATCTATGCATGTGTAATTTTTTCTTCCTCCAAACGCATCGATGGTGAAGTGAGGGAAAATGCAGAGATGAAGACACGCAAGGTGCCGTCACGTCGAGCAACAGCACCAGTGAGGGAGGTGTGTATGGTTGCTTTTCTTTTCGTCCACACACGTAGCGATCTGTGGAATGACACCTTGGAATAACATTTATGGCTTAAATGTCTACGTGTTGCTTATATCTCCATCACGCGCGCGTCTTGCCTTTGTGCAACACTTTAGTGTTGCACGTCCCTGCCTCTCACGCCATGTCCCGGGTTTTCTCTATATTTAATTCCGATGTGTATATGTTATCCTACCAAGGGATTAAGAAAAACTCAGAATATTCAGATTCTGAATAATTCAGACGCATGCCACTAAACCCACCGAAGGATAACAAACAATTTCTCCCTAACCCCCAACACATTTTATTGAAACATTTAAGTGGCCGTTATTATTTTCACCCTCACACATTTAGTGTCGATATTCCCGTTCGTTCGATGGTTGATTCGATCTTTATGTAATTTGAATATCAATTATGATCTCTGGGCGCGCCATCATGCTTCGCTGAATGATGACAGAGCTTTCGTCCTTTTCAAAAGTTTGAATACGTCATGTCTAAATCCGTGTGAACTTTGACGCCACCATGGCGAGTGCTTTTGCTCTTTACGATGAATGAACTACGTGTAATGTTCCGTGTCGCTCATCAGAGCATAGCCAATATTCCGACGGATAGGAGAAACGTAAAAGTCTCTACGTTTCACCTATCCTCGCAAGAGATTTTCCACGGAAACAGGTTTCCATGTTGCATGTAGCAGCAGAGCGCATGCGCGGTGGCATACGGCGCGAGATACATGCGAGTAGACAGATGTACACACTCGCGTACACTCCGAAAGGGACACGCGCGCAGTGTCGTGAGAGCGGGAATTCTAGGGCGTTCACCAGCAGAGCTATCGCGAGTTTTTCAGCACCAGGGACAGCTCCCGGGAAGCTCGGCGCGTCGACTTCCTATGCAGCCACTCGCCGCCACATCGGAGTTTCAACTTTACAAAATATACCATCACCCGACTTGATCCGTCTTCTCGTTAAAAATACCAAATGCACGTATGCAGTTGACTTTTCATGAATTCCAATGTCTCATTGCATGCCCGTATAGGATTGGATTAAATTGTAGGCTTTTGTATGACATTGTCATTTCCTATGATTCAAACACACATTCTCCCAACCCCGGGAAATGACCAAGGTGAATCTGAATTAATCCTTAATTTGTTCATAATTTGTAGCATTTCAGATCAATATTAGCAGATTATCCAAGTGAATTATTTAACTTCACTGTCTAATGGTTTCATAGCCTAAATAAATCCACCAGGCTCCTCCACAGGTGTGTGTGTGTGTGTGTGTGTGTGTGTGTGTGTGTGTGTGTGTGTGTGTGTGTGTGTGTGTGTGTGTGTGTGTTCATATTATTCATTTTCTGCGACGTGAACAGAACAAAACCTATAACAATGTAATTTATTTTCATTAAAGTATCCCAGTTAGACTTGTGGTATTAATCATACCACACATGCATTTGTGAACACATACTCATTCATGTAATTCTTCTACTTACATATATATTATATATTTGACACATACACTCATTAAAGTGACACTTATACTCATTAATGGAACACATGAACACATATTCATGTAAGACACATATCATGTAATAAATCTTTCTTCAAGTAGGCCTACATATATAATCATTCATTGAACACCTTTTAAATCATTATACTCATTAATCTAACACATATTCAATCATTTAATATCCATATCATCATATGTATAAATGTAATATTCGTGTTATACATATTCTCTTTCATGTAATCCATATTGCACATGAATGCAACATATATATGCAATAATATAATATACATACTAATTCATATAACATGTATTTATTAATGTAATACGTTATCTTATGTCACACACATTCATTCATGTATTTTACAAATATACTCAATTGTGTTATATATATAACACAAATTAGTATATATATATATTTATTTATTTATTTATTTATACATGAATGTAACACATGTTTTAATGGAACACAACACATAATACAATTTTGATTAATGCAATACATATACTCATTCATGCAATGCCTATTCTTCATCATAATGAATAACCATACACCTTTTTTACTATTAGGACCTTGCACATGAGAGAGTGCTTTACTTGATAAGTAATTAATAATTTAAGTAAACAATAACAATAACCTATAATCCAAATTGAATGAATAATGCATGTCTCGTGTTGTGTATTTCAGGGTCAACATTTCAAATCACACATGAGGGAAACTCAGGTCCAGCTCTCCTCTTGTCCTTTTCGGGACTTTTTGCGGTCTGGGCTTGCTGTCCAGTCATTATCCAGGAAGCCCTTACCCCAAAAAGCATCTGCAGGGGACTGTTGCATCCAGGATGGAAGTTTCATGGTGTGGTCAACATATCTATGGAGACCTGCGGCCTCACTAAAGCCTGGAATGATTGTTTACAGGATTGTTTTCTGCTTAGAATCTTTTAAAATAGCATTTTTGTTTATGGGGGTCAGAATTTCAAGAATGTACATTTTGCTTAGCCCCTTTTCAAAGAAATTGGCTTTAAATGGGCTATGGATGTTCTTGTCCAGTAGATGGCGTTATTGTTTGTTCTATTTCAAAATATTATATTGCACAGAAGACATCACAGAGACAAATAAATGTATTAGCTGTAGCTGTATGAGACCAAATAGGGAAATACATAAATGCTTTTTGTTTTGTAGGTTTTTTGGATAACACATTTTACATACAAACATTTGAATTGTAATAAGATAAATGCTTTATTAGCTAATCATTTTGTTAATTATGGAGGCGTTGAGAGATGGACAGAACTGTATCCAAATCCAAAATACATTCTCATTATATGTACCAATTGAATTCTTGCCATTTATCAAAATAATCAGTGCAACAAAACATACAATTTAAGGGATCCTTATGCTACCTAATAATGTGAGAAGGAAATATATTATATCATATACTTAGGATGTGTAGCATAGCCTTTTGTGTAACCTGGTCCAAAAAATAAATAAATGGCAACGTCTGGCTGAACGGGACAGCATGTTTGGTTGATTTGGAGAGCACATTTGATCATTGATTTAGCATGGCACCCACCAGGACCAGGCTATGAGCCCTAATTTGGGTGTGTTCCCTGCCTCCACTATATAATATATCTGTACTCGTCAATGGCAGCCTGCATCTTTAACCCAGTCCACCTGTTTTGTTCTTTCCCCTTACGCTGTCTCCCTGACTGCCTCTTTCTGTATCCTTGGTGCCATTGTACTCTGCAATGGATTAATTAGTCTGACTCAAAAGAGTTTTTAGTCTGAACTAAGTGTTTGGTAAGTATAGGTGAGTGGGTTAAACTTCACACATGGCATTTGTATTACACATTTGTAACACAAACGTTATATTCATGATGACATGAATAGTTAGTGAAATGTCTGTGCCCAGAGCAGAGTCCTCCGTCAAGGAATCAGCTTGATTAAAGTGTGCCTGGTTCGAAGGAGCCAATTGGCTGATCCAATGACACCCCGCAAGGCCCCCTGTAGAGATTTTCAAGAAAATAGGAAGTTGGTGTGGCTTTGGGTCCCGCCCACTTCAGGGCTCACCACTATGGGAAGTCATGCACCTTTGTCTTATATATCACACCCCCTTTTGCTGAATGCCATGAAAAGTTCAGTGTTGTGCAAATCCATGCACACATTTTTTGATATCCCACACAAAGACACACTGACAGACATACAGGCTGTCACAGTGGGGTACTGGTGAGGCAGCAGGAACAAAGAGGTATAGATCAAATTGATCTAATTTACAAAAAGTAACCAAAAGAGCTTTTAAAAAGAGTACTCAAAATCTCTGTTCCATGAACAGGCCGGAAAACAATCAAATTTTGGAACCACAAGGAACAAGAGACATGACAAAAACTAAGAACCAACAAGGAACAAGGGAGGTTAACTATAAAGGTAAAAAGGGGAGAGAGTGATCAGGGAATGAGTTGCAGGTGGGAAGATAGACCAGGACACACAGGTGAGGGGAATGAGGTGATTGCAGGCTGGAGCTATAAGGTGAGGGGGAAAAGTCTAGGGACATCTGGTGGACAAGGGGGGAATGGACACTAGACAAAATAAGGACAAAGACATGAGAACATGACATGGACAGGGCGAAAAGGCCCTCTGTGGGTTCTTATGAAGAGGGCATGTAGGCTGTCATACTTTGTCCACAGTGTTTAATCATTCTGAACAATTGAAAATAGGTAAACAAATCAAGGAATTAATAAAGGCAATTCCACTTCCACTTTTTTCATAATCATTCATTTGTTAAAGAATTAAACCCTCTCAAAAGAGGCAGTATGCAATGACTTCCTAGGGAATCTTGAATCTTATGCAACGCCTACTCTTTATATCCAATGACTTCATAGTCAATATTAAATATCTTATGCAACGCCTACTCTTTTATTCTGTTAACATTTCCGGCAAAGACAGAATTCCGAGAAACAAGTGAGAACAGATTTTTCTTTCAATTCCAGTTTTGAAGATCTCCAATGATTTCCAGTAACATTTATACAGACCCCCTTCACAGCTGCCCCCACCTCCCCCCCCCCCCCCCCCACACACACACACACACACACACATCCCCATCAGTGACGTCATCTGTTTTTTTGTATTGCACACTTCACATTTTTTAAGGAATGTTTTTCATTAGGTCTCCAGAACACCTTCGTGTTTCATTCAGCCAGAGCATGCAATTAGTTGATGATGTTGGTGTATCCTCTGGAGTATAACCTTCAGGTTCAGTGCTATCCAGTGAAACATACCGGAACCCACACATTCCCTCTCCGTCAAATGACGCTGGATTGTGTCCCAAGGGTCTGCCTCAGCCTGCTTGAAAGCAATACATCTTCTGACCTTTCCACAAGAAGCCATCACTTACTTCGTCACCTAGCCACGTCGTTCACAGTCGAAAAAAAGACAAAATGGTCTTGAAGCAAACATGGTTGTTTTTGACCTTGTAAGGGTTAGAGTGTGTGTGTGTGTGTGTGTGTGTGTGTGTGTGTGTGTGTGTGTGTGTGTGTGTGTGTGTGTGTGTGTGTGTGTGTGTGTGTGTGTTTGGCTCTTTGTGTGTGTGTGTGTGTGTGTGTGTTTGGCTCTTTGTGTGTGTGTGTGTGTGTGTGTGTGTGTGTGTGTGTGTGTGTGTGTGTGTGTGTGTGTGTGTGTGTGTGTGTGTGTGTGTGTATGTGTTTTTATGTGCCTGTGTGTGTGTGTGTGTGTGTATGTGTGTGTGTGTGTGTGTGTGTGTGTGTGTGTGTGTGTGTGTGTGTGTGTGTGCCTGTGTGTGTATGTGCGTGTATGTGTTTTTGTGTGCCTGTGTGTGTGTGTATGTGTTTTTGTGTGCCTGTGTGTGTGTCTCATTCCCCATTGGTCTCATACAGCTTTGAACCCCAAACGTTGTGCATGAGTGAGCTGGTAAAGACGACACACACCGACACCACACATTTAGCCTCAATGATAGCATTGTGATAGATTTACATAATGTCTAAAACATTTACAGCAGACATGTTTTATATGATTTTACAATAAAAATGTTGTTGTTTTTTGTCTTGTTTGCTGTTCAAATTTAAATCCGACTCATTGAATCCAAACCTAATAATGAATTTGTTATACATGAACTTGCAAGAAACTGACCTTATGACTTGATGGACCGGGCGTACTCTAAGTGCAAGTCAAATACATTATTCAAAAACAAACTCTGCTGGAGGGAAGGAAGATGATATCAGCAGTAGGTTAGTAGCTAACCAAGCTCTGACCTTCAAAACATCTGCACTTTGCTCTTTCCCAGAATCATTTCTACTACTACTTTACTTCCCGCTTTATTCTGTAAATGCGACAAAAACAATACCACAATAGTTAGTAGTCAAAACCCAGCTTTAATCACTTGCACATGGACACATGCGCCATAAAGCGCTGACTCAGGCGGTCATTCGCTAGAAGACTGTCCCAGCACAGACTCCAGGTGAAAATGTCCCCTCGGCCCTAATAAGCTTAATCTTCCCACTCCAGATTCCCGTCATTCCTCTGAGTCAACAGTGAAAGTCCTGCTGTGTGGAATTCCTGGTTTCCACACGTCCTGGAAGGGTAATCTGAAACCGTGCCGCAGGGCCCTTAGGCTTAGCAGAAACGTCTCAGCCCAGATGACGTATAGATTGGGAACGTCTGCATTTCATTATATCCTTTCTTTGAATGTCGCTTACTGTCGCCATGATGCTATAGATGCTATCGGGTTTGCTTCAGAGATGAGTGCATGGCATTGGGTGTGTGTGAGTGTTGTGCAGGTGCGTGTGTGTGTGTGTGTGTGTGTATAATCAGATAAGTAGATCAGCACGTACAGGTATTGAAGATGTGACTCATCTCCTCCCATAAGTCATGTGACCTTAATGCTCATGAATAATTTATAAGGCCTAGCCGTGTCAAACTCATACTTGAGACGTGGATTATATTGGTTATGAAAGCAAAAGGATTGTAAGGGTTATTATATGTTATATGTATGTATTCATGTTTGTACATGAAATTAATTACTTACCATAGGTTTTTGATGTTTGAGTTGTAATCTATCTTCATTTGAAGATTTGGATTCGGTCAACTGATCAGTTTCCCTTTTCACAGCGAAATCGGTGGCAAAAATGGCAAAAGAATTATTGAAGACATTTGTGTGATTGTTGTGTTAACAAGGAGGGTGCTATAAAAAGATAGTTAGACATGCAATTTTTGCATTGCAACAACTCTCTGAGAAATGTAATGAGAAACACATGTGGATTTATTGGTGAAGTATGCATGGAATTCATTTTTGGCAAGTCCATGACCATTGTGTGTCTTTTAATAGAAACTATTAGAAAAAATCATCTGAATGCCTAAATCCACCCACACACACAGACACACACACAAAACAAAAACACAATCCATGTATCTCCATTACAGGTCCGTTGTTTCCTTGGGACTGAAAGTCTTATAAGTCTACATTTAGAACTTGTAAATAACACAAAAAATAGTAGTTGTTTTTAATTGTTTTGATATTTGGAGCACTTATAAAACACACAACACATTTAAACTGTGTGTGTGTGTGTGTGTGTGTGTGTGTGTGTGTGTGTGTGTGTGTGTGTGTGTGTGTGTGTGTGTGTGTGTATGTTCATATTATTCATTTTCTGCGACGTGAACAGAACAGTGTGTGTGTGTGTGCTCTTTGTTTTTGCTCACACATAGAGACTATGTCCACCCATCAGTAGTCACTATAATCACAACAATACCAACGTGATAACAATAATATCTATACACCCAACAGCACATGTTTTTCTGTTGTCATAAATCTCCCACTTGGTGACTTGGGGGCAGGGGGGTGGGGGTGGGGGAGAGGGAGGGTGAGTGAGGGGGTGGGTCAGGGGCCGATAGGGTCCCAGGCAGAGGTGAGTAAGTGATGAGTCAACCCCTGCCGCTCCACTATAAGATGTCCCGATGGAGCTCCAGTAGCATCCACTCTCACTCTCACCCAGACCCGCTACTACGGTAAGAGTTCCACTCCTCTCTCATCCTTCCTCTTTCTTCTTGAGACACTTATTTCTATGGTGTAAAACTTTTGTTTTAACATGATGCGCATGAGTCCCGTTGAGCTAGTCTGTCTGAGTTGGTCGGGGCCTGTAGTTTATTATGTTAATGTTGTTGTTTGGACAACATTAACATTGAGGTCCTGCCATTATTTATCATGTCCATAAATTTACACTGTGGAGTGTGTGTGGATGAAGTCCAGTCCAACCCGGGACAGGTGAGGCTGCTTAAACCAGCCATCATCCACACACACACACACACACTCCAGAGACATGTATGACTTGAGTTGTGATTATAATGTTAGGTGTATAGCAGTGGTGGTGAGGAGGGGGAGTCCTGGTGACTTCTCTGGCCATGCAGTGATCTTTGTACTGATTACACAAATATCGTCCTAGAAAATCACAGCTGTTTTTGACTCCTCTGCTCTGACAATATTGACTTGGATAAACAAATGTTTGGAATTACTCATCCTGGCGTTCAGCCAGTAGTATCTTATACAATGAAATGTGTGGGATGGGATGTCGATGAATGTTGTGAAATGACATCCGGTGTGTTATAATTGACCTGCTCGTTTTAAGAAGTCAGTTTCTCTTTCTTCCTTCTAGGAAAACAAAGGTCTTCTCTGTACTATATACTCTACACATCGGAATATGGAGCGCCACTATCTGGCCCTACTCTGTCTGCTCGAGGTCTTCAGCTCGGCCCGAGCGTATCCTCCCTCCAGAGAATCAGTGACCATGAGGGCGAACGTCAAACTGAACGCAGAACAGCTCGTGGTCAGATTGGACCTGTACCTGAAGGTAAAGAAAGCCATACTACTTCACTTGTTTTGATTATTGAAATCATACGGCTCATACCGCTCAATGTACATCAGCCCTCATACTCGCTTCCAAAACAATGATGGTGAATAATAACAATAATAATAATAATAATCATTAATGAAAAATTAAATATGAGGGAAATGGTTGGGGGGGGGGGGAAATTCGACCAAACTTCACAATTCGACTGCTGTCTGAAAAATAAAGAAATTGTCGGAAATGAAGTCATGGTCGATCACTCATCAAGCCTCTGCTCTTTAGCGGCTGTTCCTCGGAGCCTGGAGCCCGAGCCTGAGCGTGAGCCCCCCCACGGACCCCCTGGACGGCCTGTCCTCCCTGGTGCTGGTCCTGGAGGGCTACGAGAGCGTGATCTCCGAGAGACTGGACGGCCTGGCCCAGGTGAAGCAGGAGGTGTCCTCCCTCAGGGGCTACCTGGACGACTGGAGGGAGGGGCACTGCGGCGGGCAGCCACGGCCCAAGCAGGTGCTTCAGGGCCGGGTGGCCCGGCTCCAGAGCCACAAGGAGTACACCCACACGGTGGGCATCGAGGCCGTGGTGGGCCTGAAGGAGTACCTGGTCCACCTGCTGAAGAACCTGGACTACCTCGGGACTTGTTGAGCTCATCGGGATGATGGGCTCTTCTTTCCTTGTCTTTTCCAATTGGTCAAGTTTTATTTAAGGTTTGTGGATCAAATCAATATTAATAATGCTGGACCGAGATTTAAAAAAAATATGTTTCAATACGTTTTTTAAGTATTTATATATTTTGTAGGCAAAACAAGAAATGCAGACTTTTTACACCAGGGTGTACATGTAGCAATAACGATTGAATTTCATATTCTCCAAATGAAATGTTTACGAACTGGGAATATAGGGTTATTTTTACAGAAAAAAAACCTTGCTTGGAATTGCGTAGAGCAAATCACTTAATAAATATACTTACTACCATCTCAGTTATGAGTCACATTTGGCTGCCGAGATTCCTGCAAGTCAGGTTGTAACACTGTATGACCAGAAAAGTGATTATCTGACTCCTATATTTTCATTGCCTTGAAAAGCGACTTTTAAGACTTAACGATTTATTTCACACCAACTTATTGCAACAGGGTACGACAAATGTCATCTATATAGATATATTTTTCTTAAAAATGTTAAGTGTTTTGTGATGTGTTTGTGTATCTTTTAAATTGTATTTAAAAGATGCATTTATATTTCAATATATTCAATTTGATGTTTTATAAATTTGTGGTTTACCATTACTGTGCATGTTTTTTTATCTATGAATGAGACTTTGAAGAGATATTTTTATGATTCCTCGATCTTGTTCTATGCTCAAAAATGTTATGAACTGTTAGCCAGAGCCGTGTAATGTTAGCCAGTTAGTCAAGTGTGCTTGACTCGCACACAATCACATTAAAAAATAAAGTAAATACTGAGGGGAATTAAGACAGCTTTAATTAAAACAAAACAACTTAACAAAACGTTTTTACAAAAGGTATGCTGCCATTCGATTATTTGTTGATATGAAACACCCCAAAATACATTAAAAAATGGGATTATACTGAAGAATATTAACAAGCACACTCCAGCTTCAAGGAATCAAATTCAGAATGACATTAACTTTTTTATGAAATGTAAAAGGTCTAACTATAAAAAGCAATGACCTTGCACTATTCACCCTCCTCCACCCACAAACAAACACAGAGACATAAGACTAACTGAACCACTTGTTTCTTTTGATGCTGGCCGTCTTCTTGCCGCCTCCCAGTATCTTGCTCTTGTATTTTTCCACCATGCTGTCGAAGCGGTCTTCCTCTCTGTTCCTCAAAGGCTTCTTGCCTGGTTTCACACTCTGGAAAGCAACAAAATAACCTAGTCAGAACTATTTTTTTGTGTACCAATAATACGGTAATAAATAAGGTATGATTACTGTTCAAATAGTAATTGTGCATGTTGAATAAAATAAAAAAAGTTGTGAAACGTCACCCTCAAACCACATCGATAGTTTTAGTCTATCTGTGTTTTTATTGGTGCTCGAGGACTCGTTTGAAAAATGTTTCCGGCCCCTCACAAACACAACAACTGACGATGACCACCTGTGTGGAGTAGCGTAACTACTAGACAGATCGGTCTACCCAAGTAGTAGCCAACAGCCCTACTGCTAGTCAAACTTCCGAAGTTCGACCACCAACAAATGTGTCGGCCATTAACCAAAAATAAATTGAACCGATACGAAGAAGTGACCAGCGCAATGATGCCAATACGCACGGTTGAAAAGTAAGTTATGTGCCACCTGTCCTAAGGAAAACTGTAAATTGAGCATTATCATTATTATTATTATTATATATAAATTGTGCTAATTAACAATTTAGATATCATATTTTGCCACATCGTGCAGCCCTATTATCATGTTCCCTTTGGTCTGCCTGTGTGGGTGTTTGGTACCATGTTACCAGTGGCCTGGACGGTGTGGGTGTTTGATATTCTGTTGACTATAGTCTGACAGAGTGGGTGTTTGATATCCTGTTAGCTGCAGTCTGACAGCATGGGTGTTTGATATGCTGTTAGCTGTAGTCTAACCGTGTGGGTGTTTGTTATCCTGTTAGCTGTAGTCCTGTTAGAGAGTGTGGGTGTTTGGTAGCGTTACCTGTGGCCTGGACTGTGTGGGTTTCTGTACCATCGAAGGACCCTGGCGGTCCTTCCTGCTGGTGTGACCTTTAGGCTTCTTGGGGGGAGCCTGCTGTTTTCCTTTATCACGCAGCCTGCACACAAAAGCAAATCATTTCATGTCAGGGGAACCCTTAACATTTTGTGCAGAAAAGACTGAACAGAAATATAACCCCACCCCTAAATGGACACAAATGATCTATCAGAAGAACATATTTCTTAAAAATCCGATAGTGTGACTAGCTCAAAACAGGTGTTTGGTGTTCCTTTAAGGATGCATCATGAGCTTTTATGAGCTTCAATTTAACATTTCAGGTGGTCGGATCACAATTTGAAAGGGATGGTTCCTCGACAGGGAATCGAGGGAAGTAAGAGTAGAATGTACCTGATCTTGGGCCCCCTGTGTGAAGGGAAGGGCAGAGTCTTCCGCTTCTTCTTTCCGTCCTCCAGTTCTACATATTCCACCTCCGGCTGGGTCAGGAATCCAGAGAAGTGCTTGGCTTGAGGAGTATCTGAGTCAGGAGGGGGATCACAGAAACGTAATGTATTTAAAGAGTATTCCCATCCCATGAACAGGAGTTAAGATACTGTAACTCTGCAAGTCAATGGAAGCAGCAAACGGAAAGCAAATGCTAACCCAGTGAACTCCCCTATGAATGCACAATGGATAATGATCGTTATGTTAAGCACATTGGGTTCCTTTAACATTTCTATAGTATAAAACTTTAATGAATCATTAATATTTAATTCAAAATCACTACAGAAATTCATACCCATTTTTCTTTTGGGCTGCACTGTGTTGTTCTGCGCACCCGGCTGTGCGTTAGTTCCAGCCAGCGTTGTGTTGGATGCACCGGCTACAGGTTGCGTCTTAAACTTCACCACACATCGAGACTTTGGCTGAGGCTTCACAGCACCGTCAGGCTGTGGCTGAATCTTCACTGCACCTACAGGCTGTGGCTGAAACTTCACCGCACAACCAGGCTTCGGCTGAATCGTCACTGCAGCTCCAGGTTTCGGCTGAATCTTCACTGCAGTTCCTGGTTGTGATTTGAACTGAATCTTCACACCACCTTTACCAGGTCCGTTTTTGAAGTGTTCCTGAAAAGGAGGGAGATATTATCTTACCTATTAGCACAGTAGCATGGCTACTCCGTTACCGGGGTTATGATCATGTGAAGAAGTGACAGGCATGCAAAATCCAAACATAACATGGGGCAATACTTGGTGTTAGATCTGACGTTTGGTGCATGCATAGAATCAACGGAGAAAGCTGATCACAACGTAAACCCGCTCAAATTGTCTCTCTCGTGTGCATGCATGCGCAGTCATTGGCTCGATTGTCAAGCGGCATCAAAGTAAATCTCCAAACGCACCTTGTTTTTTAGTTGTCGTTGTTCCTTTAATTTCAGCTTCCTTCCGTCCTCCAGGGAAAATTCAACGATAGGTCTCTGTGGCATGACCCAGAAAGGAAAACTGTTAATTCCACAAACCGCCTGCCTAAACAAATACTAAAGAGGCGGTGCAGACACACACCGATCTCAAACAACACACGGCATTAAACGAAACTTGGCCAACTATTGAGGTCTGTCAATGTCACATTGACAAGAGCAGGGAGCTAGATCCACCTCTTAGCTAAGGTTGTAAAAAGGCTTCATGGTAAAAGCCTACCTTGCTGGGGCCGAAGATGTCGGGGTTGTTATTGAGGTGGCGGAGGGTGCTGAGAGCGTGGTCTGGGTGCTGGAACTCGACAAAGCCATATCCTAGGGACAGGCCCATGGTCTTGCCCTTCTCTGGTTTCCTGTCATACATCACCCTGCACTAGGGAGAGAAAGAGTATAAACCACGTAAACACAAAGGACTTGGATACAAGAAAGGCGGCTTGACGCATATACAGCAGACTCAAGTCCAAATCATAATATCAACTAAATCAAATAACCGTAAATGATAAGGACGTCCATGAACTGTTTCATAATGGTGACATCATTTTTTTCTGTATACAATAAAAAAAACATTTCTAAAAAGGGAGCCTTTTAATTGGCCCACTGACCCATTTTTTTCAATTTTAAGGTCTATTTACCCATCTATAAGGTTTCTCACCTCAGTGACGCGTACTCCTCTGCTTCTGCTTACAGCTTGAAGACAGATAGCCTTCAGTTTTGAATTGTCCACCGACTTGGGTAGGTTATGGACACAGAGTCGAGTCTTCGACACGTACACATTTATGTCTCGGAGCTTGGTTCTCTTAACTTCTTCAAACTGAAAGGGCATTGGGGGCAACACAAAACACAGACCAGTTAATGCAGCATGGGTAACAGGTTGAAGGGCTAATATGGTAAGCAAATACGTTTGCACCGTACAATGTACATTCTGTTCAGTTAAGCAAGGGAATGCCGAAGAGGACCTACTCTGGTTCGTTTAACCATGTCTGCTTCAGGCACACCCTCTGCAGCCTTGGTTCCAGCACGTATTACTAGAAAAAGGTAACAGAACAAATTAAAATCGAATGGCCTTCTGGTCTATTCAAATAGCATGCAAATACACGTTGTGTTTATATCTGAGAAACAGTATTGACTGTTGTGAAATACAAAAATGTCCCAATGATAAGAGTCTCACAAATACAAGCCAAATGGCACCATTCTGAGTCCATTCTGTTTACAGTGTGAAATTTGTAAACATGGAAAAGAATCATGGTGTATAAATTTGGGAATTGCAAATCTGTGTTTCAACCACACTTACATCCCTCTCTAGCTAGGTAGAGGTTCCTGGCACCGGTCTCCATTTTCACCTTCTTGTCTTTGAGCTGGGCTGCGCTCTCCCGGCTTACCGCCAATGCGACGATCAGCCTCCTGCCGTCGACGCGGACACCGCCATTCTTAAAAAAGGGAAAACCAATAGGGTTCAAACAAGAATGAAATACACATGTAAGCCGTGTGTAGCGGTCTGTATTGGGCGCAATGCCATAGATTGTGAATCTGGGTTACACGTATTGACTTTAAAAGAGGCCTACAGTTTGAACTGGGTGATGCAGAGAAAGATAGATAGTGCCCTCTGTTGAGCAGTGCAGTGAGCTAAAAATACATGAATGAATGAATGAATGAATTCATAGGACGCAACAGCTTACCTCAGCATCATCTTGGGTCAATGCAATGCACTTTTCTGCTGATTCTTTACGTTTAAACTGGGCAAATGCACAACCTGGTGAAGACAAAGACAAACAAAAAGCTCCTATAAAGCGGTTTCCTAAAACACAAAACTGGTTTAATTGAACCATCGGGTACTGTACCTTTGGAGTGGTCTGTGTCTGGGTGAAGAACTATCTTGATGTAGTTCAGCTCCCCGAAACGCAAGAGCGCCTCCTCCAGGGCTTCCTCTTCGGTGTCGAAGGAGAGGTTCCTGCCAGCACCCCGGGGAAATAAAGCGGACATGGGGGGGGGGGTGGAATCAGGCTGACTTAACAAGAAGGCATACATGGTTGTGTTTGCTAGGGCTTGATGTTTTAAGACCCTTAATAACTAGGACTTTAAGGGTCTGGACCTAACAGTGCCTATGGAATCAGATTTGTGGCAAGAATTTCAGAGAGGAAAAAAAAAAAATGTAATCCCAAAACTAACTCCTCGAACTCACTGCGACGTAACATGGACAGTGAAAGCAGAACAGCGAGGATCACCAACCTGATGAAGATCGTTCTGCCCTCATTCACATCTGAAGGGAGGGGTTTCCTCGGTTTACGATCTGGATGATAGAGAGAACACAGTATGGACAAAATAACAAAAAAAGAAATGAAACAAAAATGAAATGTGTAATTGTGTGTAACTGCAGATGTGCTAGGACAAAAATACATCTACACCAAGCAAACTACCTAGATCATCGTCGCTGTCATCATCTTCATCATCGTCATCATCATCATAATCATCCTCCTCGTCACTATCAAAGCTACTGTTGTCATCATCTTCGTCTCCACTCTCTTGAGACCCGCCATCCTCTTCCTCTTCTTCTTCCTCCTCACTCTCTTCTCCATTGTCACTATCCTCTTCATCTTCTGAAGAGGCCTCCTTCACCTGCTTTGCAGCCTTTTTGGAGAGGGCTCTGTGGAAAGAGCATGGTCACAGGGTTTGTCAGCTTTACATATTTAAAGGCAAATTGCCATTAAGGCAATTTGAAGGAAGTAGTCAGAGTAATTGCAATAATATATTTATAATATTTGGACGGGCCTGCGACTGCCACAGAAACACGATTTTTTCCTTTTCTTGTCAGAGCCTTTGATTCATAGATTGCTGTCGGGGTGTAAAAAGACTTTCAACAAATATGACGACCAATGCTTCAAAAATAAATGGCCTACCCTAGCTTAGGCCACTCGGCCAAAGTAGGAGGCTCTTGGGAGTTCATACCCTTTCTTGGGCGCCGCTTGTTTCTGTGCTCCGCCCTCGTCCTCAGAGTCACTCTCCGGTTCGTCTTTCACCGGATCTTCCTTTTTCTTAGGAACTGAGGAAAACGGGTCTTCAGTCACCCAGATTGATCTATAGAAGGTCGTCCCTCTTTCTAAACATACTAGTTTGTTGTTAATTACAAGCAAAAGATAATTGTCATTGAGCAAGACTTACCTTGACTGGGGGGTGCTTGGGTGGCAAGAAACTTATCCTTGGGTATGGCCCAGTCCACGGCTACCGGACGCCCTTGGGGATAAATATCGATTGGACATTATTTTTAATTCCCTCATCAATAACTCATCAAGTCACGCCAAACCAAGTGATTATGGCTAATGTAATGATCAGGATATTTAATATAGTACAATCGCTCCTGTTGCTGCTTATAAGCACAGTGTCTTTACATTTGTTGAGCAAGCTTTAGGACTTACCTTTGATCTCCTTCATGTTCATAGCTTTGAGTGCTTTTCCTGCTCCCGACATATTCTTGAACAGGACAAATCCAAAACCACGCATCTTTCCATCTATTAAAAACAAATGAATGATGAAAATTATGAATGTGGATGAAATTGCACAGGAAAGAGAAAGAAATGTAAACTGATCAGCCTTTAAATGTGTTGCTTAAGATAACTTATATGCACATTGTTGTGAGAAATATATTAATAATAAGTTAATAAGTAAATATGATTTCTTTTTACCAGGTTTCAGAGCGATTTTGGTTTCGAGAACTTCCCCAAATTCAGAAAAAGCTTTCTTCAGATCGTCTTCCGAGCACTTTGACAGAACAAAAAATTATGAATAGAAGATGGACACATGGCTGCAATCATTTTTTTGGTGATCTCTGATACCACCTCAGAGGACAAAAAAAGACATACCTTAAAACTGATATTTCTGATAATGAGTTTGGATTTCAGCGCACTTTTGCGAATCCCTTTAAATGTGGCTTCATCTTCCTTTGGAGGTTGAGTTTTTGGGGCTTCCTCTTTCGGTTGTTGCTGTTTTGGGGTTCCCTCTTTCAGGGCTTCCTCTTTCAGAGGTTTCTGTGGTTGCATTTTCGGGGGTCCCTGTTTTGGGGGTCCCTCTGCCAGGGGTTTCGTTGGTCGCTCTTTTGGGGGTCCCTCTTTCAGGGCTTTCTTTGGCGTCTCTTCTGGGGGTCCCACTTTCAGGGGTTTCTTCTGTGTCTCTTTTGGGGGTCCCTCTTTCAGGGGTTTCGGTGGTCCGTCTTTCGGGGGTCCTTCTTTCTGTTCCTCCTGTTTTGGAAGTGGCCCTTTAGGAGCTACGGGAAAGGGAATTGCAGAAAATAGAATTGATTTAAAAATTGATTTAGTCCAACTCTATATAGAAACGACACTTTTGTATTCTGTCCCGTTATAGATTGCTATATCGATTGCCCACAATCTGTTGGAGAAGCATTCTAATACCTGGCTTCCTTTTTTCATGTATCTTCTTCTTTGCAACTGACACAGATATCCTTTTCCCGTCGTAACTTTTGACCACTTTCACTGCTTGTAGTGCATCGTCCTCCATGGCGAACGTGACATAGCCAAATCCCCGACATTGTTGTGTTCCTGATGTAACGACAAAACATATCACATAAATATTATCAATGTTATTAAATATAAATTCAGTACATTTAGAATTCTGCATGCGATCTTCGAACCTACCCTTTTCGTTGACAACGAAGCAATGCTTTACAGGTCCGATTTCGGAAAAAATCTCCGTAAGACGTTCATTTGACGCCGAATCAGGCAAAGATTTGACGAACAACGTATGGGTAGGCATGATGGAAACGGTGTTAGTTCCACGAGCTATTGACTACTAACTATGAATTTAGAAACAGACTCTACGAACTGAAATAGTTAAACTTAAATATTACTTTGACTTCTACCGCATATGGTATAAACAAGCACCTTTCTAAAACGAACTTATAATTTCAGCATGTCAACCCAGTGAAACATCGCATGTTTACATGTGGGAGCAGCCATCTTGAAATGAGGGCGGAAGTAGTCATACAGTCGTTTTACCTACTCACTAGTGTCCCTAGTGGGGGGATTTAAATTCACTCTTTACATGCTTTGCAGGCATGGATTTTCAGAGAACAAACGGCATGGCAAATTACGGTATGAAAGCACAGTAAAGTGTGTATAATATTATAAAGTTGTTGTATTAATAAAATTTAAAAAAGCACTATTAATCGATGGCAATAATGTAAACACACACAGGCAAACATAGAACCAAACATAGGACATTTGTTATTCATTATATCGAATTGTGGAAGTTGGAAGCTATTTTTACATGAATCGACTTTTCCCCCACCCCTATAATCCATAAACGGGAGTATTTTTAAAAATAATTTTCCCTTATCGATATGTAGGCCTACACCTCTCTCTCTCTCTCTCTCTCTCTCTCTCTCTTTTAGGATTATGAGTGGTTCCAAGTATTTGGGAAAATCCCAACACTAAGAATAGCTGATTGGAATTTAGTGTCTGTGTGTTTTGTTTATTTCTATATGGAAACTATCCACAGCAAGCCTTCTTCGGACCAAGGAATTAGGGCAATTTCCTTTTAACAGATATTGCGTCTAGGACAGATCACTGCAAAAATGCACACAATACATTGGAAAGCAGAGTGAGTCCAGAATACAGTTTGACAGTTATTTATACAGTTTCAGATCCTTTCCACATTGCATCTCTCTCTCTCTCTCTCTCTCTCTCTCTCTCTCTCTCTCTCTCTCTCTCTCTCTCTCTCTCTCTCTCTCTCTCTCTCTCTCTCTCTCTCTCTCTCTCTCTCTCTCTCTCTCTCTCTCTCTCTCTCTCTCTCTCTCAGCACAAGAAGTAATCGTCTCAAACACAATATTCTTAAATATATTTTATATTAAGTATTTTTCAACATCAAACATTCCCTGATGGGTGCTGCTGTCTATGGTTGTATGCAAATGACAAGCAATTAAATGATCATATAACATTGGAGACAATGTCGATACCCCATAGTTTAGTGCAGTGGCTCCCAACCAGCATGCCAGGGCAAGACTTTGCGTGGTGTGACATTTTTCTAAATTCATGACATAGTACCAACTATAATAGTAACCTATTTATGAAAAGGTCGGGAACCACTAGTTGAGTTTTAAACAAGGTGCTGCTAAATAAGCAGAAATTACAACAGTACATAATAAAATATATGTGGTTAAGGCTGTCACATGAATGCCCAACCCAACAAAATCCTATTTGCCAAACCGGAGAGCCACAGCAAGCATTTGTGTACGAAAAGGAAGTTCCTCTAAAATAGTAGACACTGGAAACTGCTCTAGAAATCGTACATGATCACAATTTGTGGCTGTTAGTCACCACTAACTTTAGTCAAGTATCCTCCATACAGACTTTTGCAAATGCATATTCTTCTAAAGAAGAAAGAACATGCCATCACAGTTCTTTGGTATTTATTGGGGCAATAAAAACTGGCAACCCTGTTCCTGTCGGAGCTCCAAAACGTCTATCCATAATGCCCGTGTCACACTGTCCCGAAATTGACACCTGATGGACACACGATAAAGGAAATGTTCAAATTCGGCTCTGATCATAAAAACATCCGGCCATTCGTGAGGCATCTGAAGCCATCGTATGACCGCCGGTGGAGTTTCTCAGGCTCCGGCAGCAACTTTGTGAGCGGTGCCAAAATCTTTGGCATGCCAAAGAATTGTCGAAGGACCTTGCAAAGTTTCATTTTCGTGTTGAATTTGTGTGTCCATTTTGCCCTTTGTAAGGCTATCGCGAGGGCATCTTGTCAAGTCGTGTCATCTTCGTCTTTACTTCACGTGATCATCGGTGCTATTGCCTCACGAAGACAATACGTAGGAGTACGATGACATCAAGATGGGACCACGGTGTTGGCAGAGACAGCCGAATTTGAGTAGCCCAAGCGTTTCCCATGTGTCATGGTCACGTGGACATATAAAAGGACAGCGTCAGAGCATCTTCCTCAGTCAGTCCTGAGCAACTCTACATTAATCACAATTCAGTTCCTGCAGAATGGCTTACTTTGAGGATGAGACAACCAGGAAGAAGAAGGCAGCAGCATTGCTTCTTTTATGCACCTGAGAGAACACGATGAGTAACTAAAGGCCCAGCACTTCCTCTTGAAGGTAAAAATATCGTGTCCTGCGGGTATAAACTACAATAAAAATTCACATCTTCGTGTTGCCTTTGTGTGTGGCTCGGGTGCCATCGCATTGCCTTCTGTTGGCATCGTACTTGCTTCGGCTGTTCATTGGCTGTTGACCGAGTTCGGGGCCATCTTCGGGCGAAATTAACAATTCCATATTCGTATGGCCATCAGGTGTCAATTTCGGAACAGTGTGACACGGGCATAAGGAACTACATCTTGGACTGGAGAGTGCTGAGCTTGAGAGAATAGAGGAAGTTGTCGAGAATCAGCTGGTATTCCTGCGGATGCCTCCTGATGTGGCCTGCGTGGGTGGAATCTGCCCAACACTTGCCCGTCACGTCGATGCCACGCTTACGCCACAAGTCAAGTATTTCTTCCACGGCCAAGTGGTCACTCAGCGGATCGTTCTCGCAGAAGAAGAACAGAACGGGAGCACGGACCGGCGTGTTCTTGAACAACTCAATACTCCTGTTGAAGTGATCCACCGTTTGGTGTTTGAAGGCGCTGAAGTATAAAAGGCTTGCTTTTGTCACCAACTTCTCGCAGCGGGGGAACATGGTTATGCCTAAACCTGGAGAAACAAAAGATAAATGAGACCAAAATCAAGCTCAAACCGCCGGCTGTTTTCTACTATAAGAGATTCTTTTTTACTAGAAGTGTTGTCAAAAAATCACAGACTAGCTTCCATTGACGTCATTGGTTCGATTTGGAGATCGTAAATTGTGGACCAATGATGTCAATGGTACAATGGTGAAGCGCTACTCTCTTTTAAATAAGGATAGGAATAAGTAGGCCTGGGCGATATGGCTGAAAGACATATCACAATATAACTTGATCATATTGATTGATATAGATAACTATTGATAATTTGAATGACTTAAAAAGGCTAGGATTTACCATGCTGGATTTAAACACTTCTGTTTACCACTTAATATGACCTTCCACTGTTCTTCATTGATAAATACTCCAATGTCGATACAACAATGAAAAACCCTCAAATATTGTAAAGAAGTATGGAACCGTGTTTGTGTAACAAACCCAGCTGCTAGTTTCGGTGGTCCAGTCTCTTATCTATATAAATTATGTTTATGTTATGTTATATACATGTTATGTATAACATGTTTTATATTGATATTGATCAAAAGTCTATCACAATACAATAATGTATTGTTTTATTGCCCAGGCCTAGGAAAAAGTAAATAAGGGATTACTTATTAATTTAATAAGTAAACCCATCAGGTCAATCAAATATACTATGGAGCGTAACTGAGCTCAAGTGTCATTTGTTTTGCAATTTACTAACCTTTAGCCATCTTCTCTAGTGATCCCACCACAGCACTGTCATAAACATGACTTTTAATCCTGCCAGTGAATGCCTGGTATTTCTCCGGATTTTGGGACACATGCACCAGCATCTGACTGAACGTGTAACAGCCAATGGAGAAGGCGTGCACGAGTAGTGGGCGTGACACAAAACAATCACTATGAAGCAGCTCCAATAGCCTCTCGCTGTTTTCCAATCCCCACTGTGGCCAGAGGAAATCTGTCACCTGGAGAGAGAGAGAAAATAGTGAGAGAGAGAGAGAAAGAGAGAGAGAACAACATTTAGAGAGAAAACAGTGAGAGAGAGAGAGAGAGAGAGAGAGAGAATGAGAGAGAGAGAACCAACTTCCAAAACTAGCTGTTCTTAAAATAAAAAAGAACAGCTTGTGTGTTTATAATATTCTAATCAGTTCATATACATTTTTTAAATTTACGAACTACATAATCTTGTACGAAACTTAATCTGCTTTCATTCCATAATTTCCACCCCGCCTTTCTTATGAATAGTGGACTGGAGTCTATCCTGAAACTAGCCTCTATGTGTAAGGGATTAAGAATTTATTTTGAATCGAGAATTTTATCAAATCGTGGAATAAAAATCATAATTATCATAGTGAGATACTGAAAGTAGTTTATGTTTCTGCTTTGACCCCCACATTTCCATTTGGAAAGAACCAATAAAGTAACTTATTTGACCTCTAAGTATCTGTTTAAAACCAAATCACGGCAATAAAGTAACTTATTAACTTATACAAGCAGAGCTGTCTGTGTGAATGTTATTAAGAGAACCATTCTTTCTTATTTCTTACATTACTCTGCACCATCAGCACGTCAAAGCCCAAGCGGAGGTATGCTTCGCAGTACTTGGCAACAGCATGAGGTCGCGCGCCCAGCCAAGGGAGCATCAGCAGCAGGGGCTTGGTGGGTAGAGGGTCTGCAGGGGTCTGGGTGCTACTAGAGGCTGGCGACAGCCCAGCTTGGTTGAGGTACAGAGTGATATTCTTACAGAGGCTCTGGGTGATAATCCCCCTTCTCAGCATTGTGCGGGTTTTAGGCCCCACCCACACGGAAACGAGTCAGGTGGTAGCTACAGAACATCAGGAAAGCAAGCACAATCCAGAGAGTAATGGTCAAACAATAATGCATTTGCGTTTGTTGATGAAACAAATCCATAGTTGCTTGTGTTATTTTGCAATGCAAAACAATCACTGCATTCTTCAGTAGAAAGCAACCAGCTTAGCCTAAAGCCTACACACTATCGATCACAATATAACGGTACTGCCAAGAAAACGGAACATAGTAGTGCGGTACATCATGATCATGATGAGAACACGGTGACCTTTCCTACAAATATAATGACTGATAAGTCACTTTGACTCCCAAAATATTGGATCAGAGTATAATTGCATGGTCTTCCATTCATATGCGCAAAACAAATACGTGAAAGAAGGTATGCATTCAAATGAACTGAATAACTGTGATAAAACTATCTTTTGTCTTGGTTGTTGTTATAAACAAGTGACGAAGAGGTCGTTACGATCACGATATCTTAGTCTTATCTGATTAGATTTAATTTAGATAAACTCACCAATATTGCAATTCTACGGATAATCAGATAATAATTGTATTTTCATGAATAGGGTCACTCTTTATACAAATAAAAAGTAAGGAAACATCCCTCTCGACCTTTGTTTCAACAATGAACTGTAGCAGACATGTAAATTGTTGCAAAAGTCCTATATGTTTACACTTACCGTCAATATAGTTTAGGTCAATGTTTGTAGCCTATGTATGTTTCATTATTTCCTTCGGCGTTTTTGTCCTAGAATCATGATCTGAATGTGGATGAAGAACTCGTCGCAGGACGACCTCGAGTGGCTATTTCAAGTCTTCAAGGCAAGCCTGGGCCACTCCCAGGGGCGGATCCCTGCAAGTGTGTGTGGTAACAAGGGGCGTAGCACCAATCAGAGCCCGTCTTCCTATTAGACATTCTCTAGTCTAGCCCTATACCCTAACCTTTTTTGAGCAAACGCCCCCTTACCTTACCCTGATCCTCTGGCGCCCCCCATTATTGTTAATTTTGTTTCAAAGAAATTGCAACACCCGTGGGTAGGCTATATCCATTACCAACTCCACTCCAACTCGTGCTACATTGCGTGAAAAAAGCTATTGAAGTTTAATACGTAACAGTGCTTTGCTTGTGTACATTTGTATTGGTTATTGAACTGTTAACCCGCGAACTTGGGTTCAATATGTGTACGAAAGACTCCCTTTGTTTACGTGACGTTGCCTAGCAACGCTGTGCATGTGCAGCCTTTATCCGCTTCGTTCTGAGAGTAGCCATGGATTTTAAGGTATCCATACAATTTTCAAATGAACAAAAACGTCACTCTGTATGCATTCATCAATATCCTTCATAAGGTTTTGAGCCCCTTACACCAACCATTCTTTCTGTGCTCCAAAATGTTACAGCGCCATCGAGTCAGCGGGAACAATCCGAACAGCGCAGTAGCCAAACTGCAGCAGAGGAAGCAGGTAATTAATTTTTTATTTTAAATGTTAAGCATACTTAACAGATATACTCAGATTCATGTGACTGTGAAATGTAGTTGTACACAGTATAATGATTAATAACTGATGAACGTCACTATGAAAACACTATAATAGTGTTATTTTTAAACCTCTTTTCTACTTCCTGGTTTTATGATGTTAAAATAAGGGTGCTCACCGTAACTGGTTGAAGGCTAGTGTCTAGAGGGGATCCAAGACAAGAGGATGCTAGTAATATTTACTCCATTTGTACTTGAACATTGCAGTAACCAAGTATCTACCTTTACATGATATCGTAACCGGAAAGTGCTTTGGGAATGGGAAGGAACTTAGAACAGCAATGACATGAATTAGATTGAGGTCAGTTAAGCCACTTTAAGTTAGTCTACTAAGTAGAAAATAAAAAAGTTTTTGGTTATGGTTATGGTTATGGTCATGGTGCTGGATTAATTGATCAATTCTTACCCATTTCTTTAACGAGCTAGGTGGTCAGCTGGTCCCAAGTCTGCTTATAATATCAAAGCCACGTCTGAACATGACTGTTCAAAGCAGCATAATGGATGAAGCTACAGCAGGAACATGGCTTTCAAATAACACTAAACAATATAATCCACTTATTCTACCACTTGTCTAAACTATACAGTGCTCCCACTTTACTCTCTAGTCGTGCTCATTTGATTTATAATAACCTACTGTTAAAGAGTACAGATAATACTACTTGAATAGACAGTACACTCACAGTACTCTTGATACTACTGGAAATTACAATTTAATAATTATTATTATACCTCTGTACATTCATTACTCTAGAATGTAATTTAGAACTAACTTGCCACTATATAACCCTAATACAAGAATAGTATTAATACTAGTAAACCCCTAACCAACTGCACTACCATCATCCTGACAAAATACTACTGTTAATACATGTTTATCATTTTCTTTGTTTCAGTCCTCACCCCAGAAGCGGCGATGGATCGCTACAGCCGTGTCAGATGAAGAGAGCTGGTTTTTGTTTTGTTTTTAGAGTGCCTTTTTTTGTTACATTTTAAAATGCCTTTTTTTGTTTCTGTTTGTGTTTTAAATTGTTAATATTTTCTATATTATCCTGTTATTATGTTATATGTTATGTGTCATGAGCGCAGTATATGTATATATATTTCCCTATGTTGTATACATTTTTAACTAAAGTGGCTGTAGATCCCTCATTGTCATCAGTGGTTTGGGGTTTTATAACTAACCCGAAAGTGCTTCACTACTGGTAAACGAATGGTTCAAAAAGCTTAACTACTGGTGAACGAATGGTTCGCGAAAGAGTAACAACTCAGTATGATGCATTACTTTACATGAAGGTACACAAAAAGCTTCACTACTGGTAAACGAATGATTCATAAAGCTTAACTACTGGTGAACGAATGGTTCGCGAAAGAGTAACAACTCAGTATGATGCATTACTTTACATGAAGGTACACAAAAAGCTTCACTACTGGTAAACGAATGATTCATAAAGCTTAACTACTGGTGAACGAATGGTTCGCGAAAGAGTAACAACTCAGTATGATGCATTACTTTACATGAAGGTACACAAAAAGCTTCACTAATGGTAAACGAATGATTCATAAAGCTTAACTACTGGTGAACGAATGGTTCGCGAAAGAGTAACAACTCAGTATGATGCATTACTTTACATGAAGGTACACAAAAAGCTTCACTACTGGTAAACGAATGATTCATAAAGCTTAACTACTGGTGAACGAATGGTTTGCGAAAGAGTAACAACTCAGTATGATGCATTACTTTACATGAAGGTACACAAAAAGCTTCACTACTGGTAAATGAATGATTCATAAAGCTTAACTACTGGTGAACGAATGGATCGCGAAAGAGTAACAACTCATCAGTCAGATCCAGCTCTACCAGTCGATCCAGTGTGGGACCCAAGCCAGCCCTCGACAGCGCTTGAAACCAAGGGAGGCAGGTTTAAAGCGTGCCCTGCAGTGGTGGACAATTGCTTTTAAGCCTTCAACATTACTAATGCCACATAATAAACCTTAAATGTGAATATGAATGTATGTATTGTGAATATCTTTATTAAAATATGACAATCATCCCGTCTGTGCCTTGTTAATTTATTAACTAATTGTGAAATCCCAGGAAAATTCAGTTGCTTTCATAATCAATTGGTCAGTTTGCTATTTCACAGAATGATTCATTAATACAGTATCCCCTAGTCTGTTTACCAGTAACTCCTCAGTAGTTACTGAGTAACTGTCACTTTAGGGCCCCTGGTTGTTCATCATTCGTTACTCAGTAACGAATACAGTAGTCCCCTGGTCTGTTTACCAGTAACTCCTCAGTAGTTACTGAGTAACTGTCACTTTAGGGCCCCTGGTTGTTCATCATTCGTTACTCAGTAACGAATACAGTAGTCCCCTGGTCTGTTTACCAGTAACTCCTCAGTAGTTACTGAGTAACTGTCACTTCGTCGTTCATCATTCGTTCCTCATTCGTTCCTCATTCGTTCCTCATTCGTTCCTCATTCGTTCCTCATTCGTTCCTCAGTAGTCCCCTGGTCTGTTTACCAGTAACTCCTCAGTAGTTACTGAGTAACTGTCACTTCGTCGTTCATCATTCGTTACTCATTCGTTCCTCATTCGTTCCTCATTCGTTACTCATTCGTTCCTCAGTAACTACCTACGTTTCTGTGTACCTTATTGTAAAGTGTTACCCAGAATTTGTTATACAAGGCTCATCCCTTAAACACGTGGTAAATCATGTCGGTTTAAGATCAGGATAATGAACAAGGTGATGAGTGGATTTTAATCAAAGACCTAGGATATAACTGTTATGTTTAACGGTCCAGGTCCATGACATGCCACCAGGTGTGAGTGTGATTGGCCTAACAAGCCGTTTTGAAAATTTGTCTCTTATGACATAACAAGAGGGCACTCACACTGGCATGTCATGGGACCTTTAAGATGTAACCTCTTTACACTGTAATGATTAAGATGTTTGAGATGTAACATCTTTTTACTGTAATGTAGATGTGTATTTTCATTGTAATATACTGGGAATACAGGGGGAAGTTAAGTGTAGATGGGGAACGGGAGTGGGAGACACAAGAGGTGTGTTACCGCCCAAGACGAAAGCCGTCCACGAGCCGGGCATATCAAACTGTTTATTGCCCTGCCTTGAGGTGAATATCCCTTACGTGTGTTCCAGATGCCTCTGACACCAGCCTTCCAAGTTACACTTGTGACATCATTTCCTGTCTCGTAGCATTTATAGCGTTCCCGTTCGTCTTTGTGATTGTGTCATGTCATTGGCTAGTCATTGTTATTGTTAGCTACATTAGCCTCTTTAGCAAACCAGCTCAAAAACAAACAGCACAACTTTACATTGTATTGCACGCACAGCAAGACCGTGCAATGCATAAATTGGTGACCGGAATAAAGTACCAATGTAATCAAGTGTGTAAGAGCATTTAAAATCAACATGGTACAAATACAAAGAAAATAAATATCTTCATGGGCACAGCCATTTTTGTTATTTTTGTTGTGAGTCGCCTCACTGAACTTGGTCTACTCTCAGAATTCTGAGGGGGGCCGACCAAAAGGGGGCGTGCCTCTGTGAAATGCCACAAGAAAGCTGGGAGATTTCCCCGCTTGCTGGTGTCCGAGGCATCTGGAACACACCATAACTCGATACCTTCTGGAGTTCTTTCAACAGCTGTGAGTGCAAGGGTGGGAGGCCTCAAACACCCAAAATAAGAGCAAAAACATCGAGAACGTAAGTAGTTTGACGATGAATGCGAAAACAAGAAACATGTCAAATCAAAAGCATAAACACCAAGACAACCACAATGTCCATCTCCATTATACAGAAACAAATTAAGAAAAGGAGACCAACATGTTAAGAACCAGAAAAACAGGAATCCTTTGACTCAAACCACTTCGGGGTAAATTGGGACACACTAAACAAACAAAAACGGCAAGATCCACACACTCAAAATGGAGACATAGTGGGTACACCACTTCTTCAACCTTTTTGGCCCGATCTAAAGGATTATGAGCAAACACATCCAAATTACAAACACTAGAATCAGTTATTCAAGATTAGCAGAACCCACTAGGCTCTCCAATCACATTAAAAGAACTACAGGACAAAACAAAATCCCTCAAGCTCAAAAAGGCCTGTGGTGGGGATGGTATTAATTAAATTAAATGATTAAATATAAAGATCTCAAATTATGAATAGCAGTACTAAAACTGCTTAAAGGGCCCCTAGTTTACCACCAGGTGTCGGCTTGATTAGACATTAAAAAATAAAGGAAACGGTCCTGTGAAGGGGAAACAACTTGAGGATTTTACCATCACACATCATGTGTGGAGCAGAGCTGTTCTCAGCATTTCTGAGACCTGTGCCATTGTATAAGATGTCCTTTCTTTTGCCAATGCATTGGACTATTTTTTTTTTATTGTTGATGTTGAACTAAACTGACTTTTATTATTTCTATGCTATTACACCCTAATGTATGGGTGATTAGATTATCTTAATCTAAATAGTGAAAATTATGGTCTGCATTTAAGAAAACCTTATAAACTGTTCTGTCTCAATTTAAAGTAAGTGTGAATCTGAAAGTATCCATCTGAAATAATTCCTGAAAATCCCTCCAGGCCTCCCTCCATACCCGTAACTATCTTTCTAGCTTAAACAATTGGTCTGCTTGTGGAAGATTCTGGTCATGCGTAATGAGACATTACCTTTTTTGTCAGAACATTTGATATATTGATTGCTGTTGGGCTGTAAAGACAATTTCGACAAATATGACAAATAAGCCTCTATAATGAATTGTCCATCCCCCTGCTGGCTGTATGCCAAGGGTTATATTTATATGTTTGTGTATACAATTTGTTTTCCTATTTAAATTACCAGCAGAGGGAGCCACATTTCAACTCTCCAAATATCCTGTGCACAAAGACTCAAACCCGCATAGCTTTCACACCGCCGCGCGGCAACCGCCCTGATAACCGCCTCGCTGTCGGAGGGTTCCGCGCGGCGGTGTGAAAGGTCCAAAGTTTCAACACGGGGAAAACTGAGCGGTAGGGCAAAATCTGTGCGCGTTCACGTGGGCGGCAACCGCTCCCTGGTCCAACCGCCGCGGTTGTTACCGCCTCCCCTCTGCCGCCCTTCGCTCATTGAAATGAATGGAAGCGGCGAGTTGCCGCGCGGCGGTGTGCAAGCAGCTTTGACACAGCACACACGCACACAAACGCACACGCACACGCACACACACACACACACACACACACACACACACACTTTGCTTATGTAGATAACCACACAGGGTCCTGCTGATTGTATCTCGTTGCTGGTTAACTGAAGCAAATAGAAGCCAGCTACCCGGGTCTACTTGTGGACAGTGGGTGTGAGGCGGCAATAATGTGGCCCTGTTGTGCAGCCCGCTGAGATCATGTGTTTTGCCTGTCATTGTTATATTTCAGTCCCTTTACTTCCAGCTGGGTTGGTTCCTTCCTGTCATTGGGCGTCATTGTTAAACCAACCGTTAGTTAATCTCCTGTCATCGCCATGATCAACTGATCCGATAAATGACGTAAAATGGCCATACTTCCTCCTCCTTCTCTCCCCTCACCTTTATCAGGGCTGATGTGATTGGAAAATGTTCAGACACTGGTGTACCTCATCGGCGGGTATCCAGTGTCAAAAGCTGGGATGAGAAGAAGAGGCTGTTTGTGATCCAATGTCATACAGCTATTGAACAGTGAATCTAGGATTATTATTAGCTTCATCAAAAGACTGTTCATTCAAGAGGTTTGATGGGCAGCATCAATGCCCCAATAGGGCTGCAATAACAGCATACCACAAGTATATACTCGACTACAGATTCTGTAAAGATATCAGTGATCCTTGTGCTATTGCCTCTGTCAGGGTCTCAAAATGACCAATGTTCAAACCTTTTTGATGTTTGACCAACATTTTGAGACGTTTAGATGAATAATAATTTCTGAATAATCTCTACAATATTGGCATTGGTCTGTTTAATCCCTGCTGTTGGGTGTGCATGGAACGTTTTCATAACTCATTCCTGTCGATTTGCAATAAACACTTCCTTTTAAAGGAAATTCAGGAGTTCTAGCAGGCACAAAGCAACAGTTTATGGAGGAACTATCTAACCTGATCAGGGAGAGGAACACTTCCTGAGCACCAACTGGACTCTGTTTCACAGTTCTCTACACTGTATATCCAACACATTATCCCACTCATACACATCACTCTAGGATCTGGTTTCCTGGACTTCCTTGTAAAAACTGACTTCCTGGTTAAATATATGTTAAATAAAATTAAGAGATTACTTTAAATCTCTTGAAAAGGATTCCTTATATCCTCAAAATCTTCCCCCACAACATCTGTTCAGAGTCTTTACACACACTGCTGAGGTATGTGGAGCAATGACTATTTTTGAAACATCCGTGAATCTAATTAGTCCATTAAGTTGCTGGATGTTCCCCCTCAGAGAAAAGGAGCCTACGTGAAGTGATACAACGACAGAGAGAGGAGAGTGAGCGACTGTATTGAAGGCCTGTATAAACTACACTACAGCCATGTTCAAGATAACAACGTGGCAAGCTTAAATGTGTTACAGAACTGGTAAAAACACTACTACAAACACTCCCAAAGCCATCTTAAAATGTCCCCTGCCGTGTTAAAAATGGTTCAAACCCCATCATCACTGGTAGATGGTTTGCCTCAGATGGCTCCAGTATAGGATAAGCACATGCATAAGCACATACACTCATTAGCTGAAATCGTTTTCCTTTAATGAGTAAGAAAAAAGTGAATCAATGTAACATCAATTGTTATTTCAGTCCTGTTCATCAAGTTAGACCACAGCACTAAAGTCCTTGCCTTTTTTACATACAGTGGTTCACCAATATTTTGCTAATGATATGTATGCCTGTACATGCACACATATAGCCATTTTAAATTCAGATTTGGTGAAAACGTACATGCATGTAAGGACAGTACTTCCCCAACATTGAATATATGTGAGAGAAACGCAATAGTCATTGTGGATGTAGAGCAGAGGCCCTACCACTGTAAATCACATCCAACACCCAATATTGATCTTGTTTAGTGGCTAGGGCAAAGTACTGGCTGCCTTCTGGGAACTGGACCAGCATGGTGCTGTTGATAGCTCCTTTATTATTCTCTTCTCTGTAGTGACAGGGTTTCTGTGTCCGGCCCCGAGTGGATTCTGACTACACTACATTTCCTCATTGTCCTCCATACACCCATGTATGTTTGTGTGTGTGTGTGCGTGTGTGTGAGAGAGAGAGAGAGAGAGAGAGAGAGAGAGAGAGAGAGAGAGAGAGAGAGAGAGAGAGAGAGAGAGAGAGGGAGCGAGAGAGGGAGCGAGAGAGAGAGAGAGAAAGAGAGAGAACAAGAGAGAGAGAGAGAGCGTGTGAGAGAGAGACACTGCACATGAGTGTGTGTGAGAGAGAGAGCGAGAGACTGCACATGAGTGTGTGTGTGTGTGTGTGTGTGAGAGAGAGAGACTGCACATGAGTGTACAAAACAGCCGACAGAGTGACCAGTCAACACAGTGGATATGAGAGAGAGAAAGACAGAGAGAGAGAGAGAGAGAGAGAGAGAGAGAGAGCTGGAGAGAGAGAGAGAGAGAACAAGAGAGAGAGGGAGCGAGAGAGAAAGAGAGAACAAGAGAGAGAGAGAGAGTGTGTTCATGTGAGTGTGTGTGTGTGTGTGTGTGTGTAGAAGAAGCATGAAGAACGACCCCTCAGCCAGGTGGTCTACTGCACCAGTGGACAGCAGCGCAAGCCGGCTGACAGACTGACATCTATGTGAAGTGAGGGGCCGAGGGACGGGGGGGGGGGGGGGGGGTCGACAGAGGCAGGGGGTGCGGTTAGGTTAGTCCAATGTATCTGATGGAGGGGAGAGAGAGGCAGTGCACAGTGAATATGAACAGACCCAGATAGCTACGCAGAGAGAGAGAGAGAGAGAGAGCGAGAGAGAGAGAGAGAGAGAGAGAGAGAGAGAGAGTAAGAAGGCTTGCTTCAAACTGTATGTGATGTACACAGAGAGAGAGAGGCTGCAGCAATGAGCTATTTATAAGGTAAGAGAGCATCCTCTTTACGGGAAATCACACTGGGAGACATTATGAACACACACTGAATGCAAAGGAATCAGAGGCTGTTTGAGTAGAGAAATCTGGCGAGCCATATGCATGCGTTTGTGTGTGTAAAATGCTAATTTGTTTAATCATAAGGAATGAAAACCAGCTAGACATTTTCAAAATGCTTTTTTTAATGCATGAGTACCAAAAGGCTTCAAACTTAATGATTTGGTATAGAAATGTATAGCTTTGTGTGACAACACAGACTGAATATAATTATATGTGTATAACTTGTATTAATGTCAGCTACCATGTGTCCTGATCGCGTCCACAGGTGTGTGAAGCAACATCTCTGGAGACTTTGAGGTCACCTATTAGTTCACGATGTGATTGGAAGAGTGTCTTCAAACGCCACAGACGGCATGTGACTTTCCCGGAAGAATGTTCCACACTTTCACCATGCTTCCGTTGGCTACTACTCTCTACCTTCTCCTATCCCTCAATGCAGTTTCATTGACTGCAGAGGACCTCCCCGAAACGCGACAGACAGCGGATGCAGCGTCTCTCCAACGCATCTCATCCACGTCCATACATCCAGAGCCTGGCCTTCCACCTGACAACCTGCCAGACCCAGTCTCTCTAACCTCTGGAGAGATTGACCCAATCCATCCCTTGGTACACCATGCGATCCCTTGGCATTCGATACCCTTGGAGTACACCGACGGACATGCAGCGATTGGGGAATACGATGATACGCACGACAGTGCTGAGGGAATTTCTCTCTCAGACAACAATGACTTGATGCCTTCAGAGAGAAGCTTTCAAGAGGTCACTTCCTCCAGGGAGGAGGAGGAGGAGGAGGGTGGGCTGAAAGGGATCAGAGCAGGGCAGCGCGGAACAGAGTCTACCAAGGGTCCGACCCCTCATGGTGGGCTGGAGGAGGCCAGTGGCGGGGGTGCGTTCCAACACGCCGCACAGGCTGAAGAGGATGACCCCCCTGCCAGGCTGAACGGGAGTACAGAGGACCGGTCGCTTGGGTCCGTTCCTCGGCCCGGCTCAGGGACGACACACACGTCGGCCCTGGACCTGGCACCTCCGACTCAGGACAGAGGGAGGGTGGACCTGTCTGTCACTGACCAGGATGGGGCCCAAGAGAGCCAGAAGACCGAGCCAACGACCAATCAGGATGGTTTAACAGGATGCCCGTTAGATAGAGGGAACAACAGCATGCAACAAAAGGTGGAAGGTAAGATCATCAATTAGCCATTATTGTTCAGGTTATTAAGACTACATTCCATCTCAAGATCAACCCTTTTTATCTTAAATTCCTTGAAATTCTGTTCTGCTTCTTGGACAGCTATTAATTGGGCATTTAAGTTTGATAGAGCAATCACAACCTACTTTACATATGGCTGAAAGCTCAAAAGACTGCCCATGAATTGGCCACTGCAGAGTGGGTGTTGCGTATTCTGCAGGCAACGCACACATATTCAGTGTGTTTTATGTATTCAGTGTGTATAAGTGTACGTCTCAAACTTGCTCTTTTTCATCTCTGTCTACCCCATTTTTCCTCTTACATGCTGTACTGTATAAGGCAATCCTAAAATTAAATGCATTTAAAAGTATGGCAAAAACACATTCATATGCACAAATTATATGGACAAACCTGTGGCAACTGAATGTCTGTCATTGTGTGTCAAGCTCCCATTGGTCACCTACCTATCCGTCAAATTATCAAGTTATAGGTGGGGTAGATCCACTCGACCCAGATTATGTAGGCCAAGACCCAAAACAAGTTGAGTCATTTAAGAATAGGTCCTCAAACAATCGCAAGGGAATGTCTTTCAAACATCAAGTTTTAAGTCGGCACGCAAACCCTTATTTAGATTATCTGATATTGTCTGCAAACAAACACAACCGCATAATGATAAAGAGGTTGGTTGTTGACATACAAACATTGAAGGTTAAAGTAACTGGAAAATATGACAGTTGCCTTATTTGTTGGTTTAATAATAATCCAAAATGTAGATTCTAAGTCATCTTAAGCTTTAGCAACTATACACAGGACCTTTGCATAATTCGAAAAAGGTTACCAAATGAGAGCAACAATGAGGTCAATTTTTTACTTTATCACCAAATTTTCTCTCTCTCTCTCTCTCGCGCTCTCTCTAGCTCTCTCTCTCCCTCTCTCTCTCTCTCTCTCTCCTTCTCCCTTTCTCTCTCTCTCTCTCTCTCCCTCTCTCTCTCTCTCTCTCTCTCTCTCTCTCTCTCACAATCTCTCCTTCTCCCTTTCTCTCCCTCTCTCTCTCACTCTCTTGCTCTCTGGCTGTGTGTGTGCGTATGTCAACGACACACACATCCCCAGCCACATACACACACATGCACTCAGTTACTCTGGCTCTTTTTCTGTGTGACCTAGTTAAAGTCTCCCAGTGGCAGCCCCGGTCTATTTTATTATGGATTAACTAATTGAAAGCACTGCATATCCCTTCTTGTTTTACTTTGAGGCTAGTTACAGGCAAGGCATTCTTCTTCTTCTTCTTCTTCTTCTTCTTCTTCTTCTTCTTCTTCTTCTTCTTCTTCTTCTTCTTCTTCTTCTTCCTCATTTAATATTCTTTAATATTCTTTATTTTATTATTCATTAATAATGTGAAATGGTACATCCAGCCCACATTTATGTTTGGAATTGATGAAGAACTCAAGACCCAGAACATTTTCTGTAATTACAGTAACTGTATGTGTTTGCAAATTCAAATATGTTTCAATGAATGTCAATCAAGATAATCAACGAAATTGAATCAAATAAACCAAAAAAGGCAAATGTTAACATGTTTTCTCATATGTTGGCAGATTCTCTTGATGAAAACCAGGACACGGACATCAGAGCTACATTGCCTCATTCAGATTGTAACATTGACCCTACAGACACGTCAATGCTCAAAACCATAAACCAATCCTGTCCTCCTGTTTACCCAGATGACTACAAATTGGACCAATCCCCGAATCCCTTTCATTTCCCTAGCCCGCCTTTTCTTATCCCTCTGTATTCTGATTGGAATTCTGCCATGGCTACGTGGGGCGTGGCTTGGGAAGCACACATCTACGGTGTGGGATCAATATTCGCCATGTCCGGCTTCATATCCGTCGTGTGTTTGTTAGGTTTACCCCTGCGTTGTCCCATGGGAAGCCCCTATTTCATTTTGTTGCATCTGCTCCTTCTGGCGTTCGGAGGGATCCGGGCCTTCTCTCTGCTCTACGACGCCTACAGTCACCAAGAGCGCCTCCATCCCCTGGCTTCCCTCCTCCTCTCTGAGCTCTCCTTCCCTTGCCTGGCCTCAGCCTTCTCCCTTGCCTTTATCGTCCTCTCCCTGCGCTCGCGCATGCACTCGTCTCTCCGTCGATCCCTCACTCCCGTCTCCTGCCAGGTCTCACCCTCGCCCTGCCTGCTACTGTGTCTGTCCTTCTTTCATGGGATGGTCTCGCTAGGCTGTGTGGGTCTCCTCCAGCTCTTGCCCTCCTTCCCTGCCCTGCTCCTCCTACCCCGAGGCCTATTTGTGTGCCTCTCTGTTCTGCTGCCGTTCTCCTACCTCATCTTCTACTGCTTTGCCCGAGCCCAAACCAAACACATCTTCAGACTGGGTGACAATGCAGAGGGAGGGGGTTCCCCAGAGGTTCTGCGGCCTGCAAAGTGCCCATTTGCTGAGGTGGAAGACTGGGGCAGGGCAGCCGGTGTTGGCATAGCGGCGTCACTGTGTCTGCTAGCTTGCGGGGGTCTCCAGCTCTATGGCCTCCTGCACTACCTGGGCATTGGAGGAGTGAGCTCCTATGTCTTCCAGGCCTGGCCCTGGTGGGGCTACCAGCTGAGCTGCAGGCTGTGTGAGGTGGCTGTGTGTCTGGGCCTTTCACTCATCGGTGCATACCCGCTGTTCTGCGGCACCCGCTCTTCCGTCAAGTCAAACGCTCCACTTCGGCCGGGATCGTGGTCCCAGCTGCCAAGCGACTCCCCTTCAGGGGGCCCAGCGGTCCTGGCATCTCTGGGTGAAGGCAAGTCTGCTGCCCTCTCACCTCACTTCCTCTGGTCCCAGGGTACGCAGGAAAAACTAGTGGTGTGTGAGATAACCTTGAATGGGCAGTCAGAGGCCCTGCCCCTTTGCCCAATCGTGGACCCTCAAAAAAATAGAATAAGCACCTTGGACTCAACATCTGTTCTGCCACTACCTGCAGCCCTGTCACCCCCACACGGAATGCAAGCTGGAGATTACAAGTTGTCCTCTCTGGATAGTCTCGGCCTGGAAGCTGACTCAACAGGGGACCTGCGTCCTCCTTCTCCAATAGACTTGTCTCGCAGCATTGACCAGGCATTATTCAGCGAAGCCCTGTTCTCCCGCAGTCTATTTGGACCTCCAAGGCTACCCAATGCCTCCTCCAGCCTGTCCTTAAACTCTCCTGGTAAACCACCATTAGGCTACAGCTATGAAGACAGTGGCCTTTACCGTACAACATCCTGTGGCGACGCAGATCATGAGAATCCTCTATCTAAGTCGCAGCTGCCTGACACTCCGTCACATCAGAACATGCCCTCAACATTGCCGGAGCCGTTGAATTGGACGGGAAGTACCCGTGCTGCTTTTGACCAGGCTTCCATAGGGGGTTCGTCCCAGGGTCTGTGCAGTGACCCTGGGAAAAACAGGAAGACACGGGCCTATCCCTGGGCTAACAGAGGTCAGAGCTTTGCCCATGGCACCCTCCCCCGGGCCATACCACAGCTCCACTACCACAGGCGCTACCGAACACTGAGCTTGGCCTCCCAGGGCAGCTGTGGATCCAGCCGTCTGTTAGGGACTGAGCACCTCAGCAAGAGCAAACAGCTTGAGCGAGATCTGGAAGTACAGGCGGAGTTTGTTCATGTCTGCAGACAGATTGATTCTCAGAGTGTGTGCAGTGACACCATTGAACTGTGAAGGTCAGATTCTGGTGACTACAGCCAGGAAATTCCATCCTGCAATTCAAGATCTAAGATCCTGCAGGTTTTAAGTGAAGTCCTATTCTGATTCATTTGCCAATCCCTACAGTGGGTTTATTAAGGTTTTACCTCAGATCTGAAGGTGGCTAATCAGTAGGACTATTGGATGACCACCAATTAATTCTGTTATAGGATTTGGATGGAGGGATACATTTTGAATAGTGAACTGATTGAATTACCTTCTTTTTTTTTTTCATTTAATGATGAGGACAGCCTCAGAAATAAATGTTACGAACCCTGACACAATATGCTAGTAATGTAAGCATTATATTATAAAAACCTTATGTATTTCCTTCAGTGGAATACATAATAGCATAATGACAGGTGGGTCTATAAAGGCACGTTCACACCAAAAGCGGTGTCTACTAGCATAACTAGTAGACATGAGTATGCTTGTGCGAAACACAAACTTTTCTCACGCGAATGATTCAGCATCAAGTGATTCACAGGAAAAAAAATGGCATCTGTTTGAGTCATATTCGTGCCGCGCCTCTGATTTTGGTGTGGTACGCATTGTAAGACCGTTTTTTTTTTTTAATGTTCTAAATTCTGGTGTTTTCATAGATTAAGTTATAATTTCCAACATTTCAAAGCCTTGAAATGAATAATTAACTCATACATGAATACTTAATTCACATGCCTTGTTTATTTGCACATTTACATATAAGATACCAAGAGAGGAAGTTATTGGCTTGCATCTTAGCTGTATTTCCATTCCATTTTTTATAATCACAAAACAAAATCACGTTTTTCAAACACTATATTGTATAAATATAAATATTGCACTTTAAGAAACATTAAGCGCAATTTCTCATTTTATCTTCCAGAACAGTTCATGTACGCAGAAATGTAGCTATGTTGCCCTCTGCTGGTAAGACTCGCAGTATACAATGGTGTTAAGCACGTTGGTTACATTACCACGATTTGAATGTATTTGTGAATGATGAAACACTTACAAAATAATAAAATATGTTGTCTTTATTTTTGTACATTCAGCAATTGATACAGCTAAATATTGCCAATTTATTGGTGAGAATTCATAGAGACAGTAATGTAGTAATACTATTCTGATCTAAAGTATAGGCCTACATATAAATTATTATTAGGATTGATGTGCTTTATGAAAATAAATACAGTATATAACATTTTATAATTAACATAATTATAATAGATATTCTCTAACAATGAACAATCAATTATGCAGTATGATCAGTATAAACACTTTTGGGGATCTGCTGAGGCTATAACTGAATGAGTGGAGCTACAGCTCTAGCTGTGTCTGAGCCCTGGGTGTTGTATCTGGATATGTTATAGTACTTATAAGGCGCTCAGGGTACATATAGATGTATATCTGCTAGCTTTATGCTATTATTTATTTACTAGCCTTTTATATATATTTTTACTTCTTTACTAATGTAGCATGGATACAAAAAAGGCTAATAGCATACACATCATAACAAACAACACAGAGAGCCAAACCTTCCTTCAGAAGTTACTGTGTTACTGTGTACACATTTGTTGTAAACGTACACATAATTCCATTAACTTGCGTATGCTTTATTGCTCTGAACCAATTGCCAATATCATGTTTTTCCACAGAGATACCTTGCAACCAATAGCTTGCAGACTAACAGATATGTAAGCATCGATATTTTTTTGTTAAAATGTTCATCAGCAGTGTATCAGTGTGTTACAATAAACAATAGATATACTGCATGCACGAAAACTCTTGTGTGCACACATACACCCCCCCACACCCCCCTGAGTGCACCCTGTGTAAGTCGCAACAGAGAAGCGTGGCAGCTGTCTGTAAGCTTTGTCTCTGTTTTAAAGCCACTTGTATGCTGCTTCACTGGCAAAGGAGGATCAACAGAGGAGAGGACTTTCTCTGCTGAGCCTACCGTTTATTACATAACCTCCGGCCCCTATAGGACCCAGCTCGGAGAGGGAAAGCCAGATGACGATGAACATACGGTTGATGCTTTACATACTGTTATTATGATCTTCATCTCGTGTTTAATCTGTGGAGTTGCACATTTCACGTTCTACTGTGTTGTCCCGATTAGGAAGGAATGAGCTGTACGAAAATAAGTCAAGTAGAGAGACAGCGAGAGAGAGAGAGAGAGAGAGAGAGAGAGAGAGAGAGAGAGAGAGAGAGAGATAGAGATAGAGAGTGAGTGAGCGGGCGAGAGACAGCGAGCAAGTGCGAGACACGGAAAGCACAGAGAGAGACAGAGAGAGAGTGAGCGACAGAGAGCATGAGAGAGAGAGAAAGAGGGACACAGCGTCAGAGACAGAAACAGAGAAAGAGAGAGAGACCCACACACACATGGAGAAGAGAAAGTGGGCTTGGTGGGTCGCATGATCACATGCGTGCGCTGAACCTTCTGGAGGTGTTGGAGTTCGGGATTCCCGCAGCTGGACGGCCGCATCGCCCCTCTCCTTGTCCATCAGTAAAGCCGCTTCTCATAACTAGGCAGTAACAGAAACACAAAAGAGCCTTACTCGCTGTATTTTGCCAGCGTGTCAGAGGAAACACACACACACACACACAAACAAACAACATCAACGACAGACGGACAGACTGATGTGTGATAAGAAAGTTTTTTGTTTTTTTAAAGGGACCCTATTTTTCCAGCAGGTATTAGCCTTTACAAGCCATTTGAAAATCGGCCTTATCCTGTGCCTTGTGGGAGTGTCCACCTAGACGTATGATGGATGGATAAGAAACATTTGCCACAGTCCACTGGTTAGGCTGGTCGACTGATCTATCCACCATACATCTAGGTGGACACTCCCACTTGTGATGTCACTAAGGCACAGGGGAGGGCAGATTTTGAAACAGATTTTGATTATGGCTGATCACACTCACACCTGGTGGTGAAACAGGGGCTCTTTGAAGAACTGGATGAATGTACTTACATGGCACAAAAGAATACCTAACATGATGGCATGAAAAAGAGAAGAAAAAAGAAGACGAGAAACCATTTTTGTTGAGATTTCACAGAGGACATCACAAACACAGATGCACGTTGGGACAAACAGAATGAGGGGGTGAGTAGACGGAAGACAAAGGGCACAAACAAATAAACAAGTGAGTTAATAAGGTGAAATATATCCATGGCACTAAACAACAGTATATAGCATCTCAAGGCAAACTGCTGTGTGTCATGGGGTAAAGTGTATAGTGGAAATAAGTGTGCATCAGTTGGACAACACTATCAAATGATGAAGCCATAAATAGTGCACGATATAGGGCTTTGTGCTAAATCAAACAAAGCGATAGGGAAAATTGTCATCCATATTGGTTCATAATGCGCTACACCTGTGTTAATCTACACGCGCTAACAACAAATACTTTAGGTTCTTACTCATGGCTACAAAGAAGTGCTGTGAAAAAGAAAGAATTAGGCCTACAAAGACTTCATACACCTTTTAATGACAATTAAAAATAATGTTTTTAAGGAACCATTCCATTTCTGATGCATTCAACTGAGACCCTTGGCCATAGCAATGAAGTGTATCTCAGAGAGAGGACTAAAGGACAGCGAGGTGAGAGCGCTGAGGGTTCAAGGTGAGGGGGATCAGGGGAGGGGACGTACGAGTGCAGGCCGTGGACACCGCCCTCCACCTGGGCAGACATGGTCCTCTTCTCAAACTTGAGTTCTCCGGAGTACATCATAGACCTGAGAGAGGAAGACACACACACACACACACACACAGCTAGTACATCATAGAGCTGAGAGAGGGAGACACACACACGCACACACAGCTAGTACATCATAGAGCTGAGAGAGGGAGACACACACACGCACACACACACACACACACACACACACACACACTGCACACTTACCGCAGTATGGAGAGACTTTTGGCTCCAATGTCCTGACAGCCATGTTGGATACCAGCGATGAGATAAGGAGCAAACTTGTGGATAGAACCTTTATCCTGCACCGACCCTGAAACACCCTGGGCCACTTTCACTTTATCACCCTCACTATGCACACACACACACACACACACACGCACACAGATTCTAAATATTTATTTGTTATTTTATGGAAAGGAAACTTTTATTAAGTGGGATGTAGATTTTGGAATCTGCCCAAAGTGATTGCAGGTCTTTTAATCAAAACATTTGAAAAACCATATTACTTGTTGTATCACTATTTGTCCATTCAAATAAAATGTAATAACGTGGAAGAGATGTGAAAGGGCAAACTGACAATGACACAGAGGTCTGTTTCCTAAGGTCTGGGGCCTCATGTACAAAGCTTGCTTACGCACAAAAAAGCTGCGTAAGCAACTTCTCACGCAAACGTTCGGATGTACAAAGACTGACTTGACGTGAGAAAGTGCGGTTCTCCACGCAAACTAAATGCCTGGCTTATGCACATTTCTGCTGCATTTGTCAGTTGGCGGCACATAGAGGCAATGCAGCGCAACGACATTAAGCCTACGCGATCACGAGTCATGAAGTAATATTGCAATATGAGGCGAGTTCAAAGTGGATTTGAACGTCGGAATGCGTGATCTTAAATGCGCTTCAATCATGCGTTATTGTTGTCGAGACGCATAATGTGACACTGTTGTTAGGCTAAACTTAAACAGACCCATAAAACTAAGTTGTCAATATTGGAATTAAAAGGAAGCCCCAGCAATATTATTTTCAGTGATGGCTTGTTTATTAAACGTTACATATTTTCCGGACCACGCATGACATATGATCTCTCTTCACACATTTGTTGTGAAATTCTTGACTGCAATATTATTATGTGATGTTGAGTGGAGTAAGCACAAGCCATTGTTACTTAAAATCAATCCATCAATGAACCAGTCGGCCAATTTCGAATTATGTACATATTATTGACACATTGGGTGTATGGATACAACCTATCGTCAGCATGCATCCAAATAAATGAGAATATAAAAGCATGCGCAAAATGTGGCAATAATCGATAGGTTGACAATTGCAGTGTTGGCCTTGTTAGAAGATGGTCGCATTCAAAATTAACGGGTGTTCCGCGACTATTATGATTTTTTGGACAAAAAAGAGCCGATCCCAAATCACAGCTGCCACCCTTTGCTCAAATAGGGCGAGCTCCCAGACTTCGCCCCGCTGCGCTCTGACCCACGCTTCTCCGGGGTCAGAGCAGAGACCTTTCTTTTTACCTCCACCTTGATGTCCGACCACTTTTTTTTAATGTCAGCCACAGTTCGGCTTTCCGCCCCAACCTCATTGACCGACTTGGCAACGTTTTCCCACGCCAGTTTTTTGCTTTTGGTGCTGATTCCGGAGGAAAGAGAGCCAAACAAGATCGTATTTCTGGCCTCTACCTCCGAAATCAGCACCTCCACCTCGCATTCACTAAAGTTATTTTTTCTTCCTTTCCCCATGTTCTCCTTTCTCCTAACGAGTGCACTACTGCAGGCCTATTTATACGAATTAGCATATTAAATGAGGGAGGAGACTGGGTGGAGAGACGGGCTCGTGCATGTGCGTTCAATTTCACGTTAATTGGGATGTACAAAGAGAATCTGCGTGAAATCGTGCTTACGCAAGGATTGATACATCCGGATTTATTTGTGCGCAGCAGCTTTCCAGATTTTGGCGTCCGCAAAGTTTTAGTCAGAAATCCACGCAAGTCTTTGTACATGAGGCCCCTGGTCTCTCCTACTTGAAGTAGAGTTTCTGACTGCCTGGTCTCTCCTTCCTGAAGTAGCATGTCTGACTGCCGGGTTTCTCCTACCTGAAGTAGCGTTTCTGGCTGCTGTTGTTCTTCTCCATGGCGTCCAGGGAGCCCATGCCGCGGTACTTCTTTAGACGCACGCCGTCCGAGAAGAAGTACTCCCCAGGAGCTTCTGTCGTTGCCGCCAGCAGTGAGCCCATCATTACTGTTGGGGGCATGCGGGGTGAAGCGGTGGACATTGTCATTTAGTGAGGCTGAGACCGGTCGTTCAATTCCAAATTCAGCATGGGATTAAATTCAAATAATCAACCAAAACATAGCGCGGCTAACAGACTCAACTCACTTCAGAACTCTTTGAAAGGTTGCTCACACATGACCACCTGGGATTTAGTGAAACAAAGGGTATGCCGATACAAAAAGGGTTCTGTCCTTAGAGTTGCAGTATTGATGAGTTGAACGCCATTAAGTACAATAGGGCCCTCCATGGTGGGAATTGCAACAAATTGAGTCTGCTACACGTGCCTTGATACGTAACAGGAGCAGACCCATTATCAGTGCTATGAGCGACTGTGTTCATCTTATGATTGACCCTTTTCATAAGATGAAAAGGGTCAATCTGGCACCGAGATCAGCTTGGATCGTCAACGCGACGTAAATCAAAGGTTTTGTGTTTACCGGTTGAGGCCCCCAAGGCCAGAGCCTTGACCACGTGTCCCACAGTCTGTATGCCTCCGTCGGCGATGACCGGCACGCCGAACCTCCGCGCATACTCCGCCACCTTGTACACGGACGTGCCCTGAGGCCTGCCGCATGCCATCACTGGGGAACACAAGCAGCCAATCAGCTTCAACCTCTGTTGTAGCCTGATGAACAATCACAGCAATTTGGGTCTACATACTTTACACACGTTATATCTGGTTAAAAAGTGGGTTTGGTTCACGTTCCTCTGTGTATGAAGGTTAGTGATTCATTAATCCCAGATGGGAAATGTGGGCGTCACAACAGAAAGTATAGGACAGTAGTACACATGTAAGGATTGAATAAGACATTCAACATTTAATTAGTTATTGTTGTATTCTTGTATTTGTATTCAAGCTGTGAACGAATGATTTGTTAATCTGCATCTTGCACCCTGCCTACAGAGTAAGTGGTCACAGCATTAACTCTGGTCTCTTACCTTCCTGGGTAATGCAAATGGAGCCACACCCCATGCCCACTCGGAGGGCGTCCACTCCGGCATCTATCAGGTTTTTAGCCTGGGCAGCTGTCACCACTGAACGGCCACACACAGTTAAGATGTGGAATTAACACAGAGGACTAATGAGCCCTTACACAAAGATACAAGTCGTTTATAAGAAAGAGATTACGACTTAAGAGTACTTAGGGTTCCTAGAGTCCTTGGAACTTGAACTCACCATTTCCGCCCACTACTTGGAGTTCAGGGTATTCCTGTTTGATGTAGTTGATCATACTGATCTGGTACACAGAGTTCCCTTGGGAAGAGTCCTGCAATATTGATACAGCGTGTAAAACATGATGTCACAAAAGCTAAAGCTACAATTGCAAAACAACGGATAGTCCTGGTGGGTGGAGAATGTAAATACATGCTCCACCCAACTATTACATGCTCCACCCAACAGGACTGTTACATGCTACTACATGCTACAGCCATCACGATTATGAAATGCTACAGGCTACACCTACCAGGTCTATATCATGCTGGTGGCTATTTGTACAAGTGAAACTATACATTTAGATGCTAAACCCACCAGGACCATCACATGCTTCATGCTACCCCCACCAGTAGTAGAACATGCTCCACCTAACAGAACTATTACATGCTCCACCCACCAGGACTATTACATGCTCCACCCACCAGGACTATTACATGCTCCACCCACCAGAACTATTACATGCTCCACCCACCAGGACTATTACATGCTCCACCCACCAGAACTATTACATGCTCCACCCACCAGGACTATTACATGCTCCACCCACCAGAACTATTACATGCTCCACCCACCAGGATAAATACATGCTCCACCCAATTGAACTATTACATGCTACTACATGCTACAGCCACCACGATTATGAAATGCTACAGGCTACACCTACCAGGTCTATATCATGCTACATGCTACACCCACCAGGACTATGACATCCACCCCGGCTTGCATGAGAAGGTCCAGCCTGTACTTGTCGTCGTCTCTGGTGCCTATAGCAGCCCCACAGAGCAGCTGTTTGCGAGAGTCTTTGGAGGCCAGTGGGTAGTCGCGGTTCTTCTTCAGGTCGGTGCGAGCGATGATAGCCACCAGCTCGTCACTGTCGTTCACGATGGGCAGCTTACCTGGACGCCAACAGGGTGGATGTGGACACAACACAGTGAGAAAGCTAACAGCATTGTCTATATTGAGATATATATATATATATATATATATATATATATACGTATATACATTCCTGTGTGGTGAGTTGAGGTGTGGCTGATTCATACCCTTTTTGCTGCGTTGCAGTATATCATTGGCTTCTTTTAATGTGACTCCTGCCGGTGCAACGACCAAATCTTCTCTTTTAGTCATCGCCTGGCCAAAACCAAAATTGTCATGATGTGAAACAGTAAATTTGAAATAACTACTAAAATATCAACAAACAATATCTCAATAGGTTTAATTTAACGGTTTTACCCTTTAGTATTTATAATGCCACATCTTTCATCTTAAAAGTGTTACATTATTGGAACACACATGTTATACTTTATTTCCATTTGCAGAATTGAATAGAAATCAGAATAGATCCGGAAGCCCTGGAATGACAACAACACACAAGGGCGTGCACACACACACACACACACACACACACAGACACACACACACACACACACACACACTGACACACACACACACACACACACACACACACACACACACACGCACACACACACACACACAGCAGGGACTGTTACACGTGCATTTGTTCCTCATCCACATGTTGATGTAATCACATTGCTTAAGTCCCCTTGCCTCTTCCAGTGGTCGGTCGTGGTCCTTCTCTGACAGGAAGTCGATATCTCTGGAGGTCACGATGCCCACCAGCTTGCTGCCCATCTTCCCCGTCTCTGTGACCGGGATGCCGGAGAATCCGTGGCGTACTTTGGCCTCAAACACGTCCCCCACTGTGTGTCTGGGACTCATGACCACCGGATCGGTGATGAAGCCCTGCTCGAATTTCTACACCGGAAAAAGAGAGCTGAGGTTACCGATTCAAATTTTAACAGTAAAAAACACTTTGGTAAATACTTTACATAAACACACTTTACATAAGCACAAGTAACACACAAGAGTACAACCAAATATCAAATAAGAAGAAAGGATATTAAAAAGAAACAAACTAATTTGTGACAAAAGAAAATCCAAAGGCGTGGCTGAGGTCGTGGGATTGGTCACATTGTCTCACTGCTGTCTTGTTGACGGTCTTTCAAACGTACCTTGACTTTCCGCACCTCGTTGGCCTGGAACTCGGCTGTGCAGTTATGGTGTATTATGCCGATTCCACCCATCAACTGGAATTAATGGGGATTTACATAAAAAGATGACATCAAGTAACACAGATGTAGGATAGCACACTGAGCAATGGATGTAAAATCCATTGCCTTTTAAAAGGGTATACTTATCTTGTGGATCTCTGATCAAGATAAAATAGAATAGTTGATAACTTTGTTTAACAAAGTGACATAGTGTCACGTGAGAGAAAGGGTAGGCCTACTCACTGCCATGGCGATGGCCATGGAGGATTCCGTGACCGTGTCCATGGGAGATGAGATGAGGGGAGTCTTCAGCGTTATCTTGCGTGTCAGTGCTGAGGTTAGATCCTGAGGGATCCCGTTAGATTCACCAAAGAGGAAACGTCAGCGTCATTAGGACCAACTTCTACTGAGCTACGTCAGCTACCCACGCTAAGTAATGAAAGCGCCGAGCGCGACTACCTGCAGAGCGGTGTTTTTTTAACCTGTACAGGGTTTCAGAGCATTTTAACTGATGAGAGAATATGTCAGTCATGTTAAGCCTTTTCATTACGTTTAGGCTTATGCCTCTCTTCTGAGAGTAAATAGGTAGGCATAGAGCACAGTTTTCAAAAGACTGTTTTTAACTACCTCATCCTTTTTTGTGACGATTTTGTCTTAAATTACTTAAATTACAAAATATATCAGCTTATAACTGAGTTAACTTATGAGGACCACATTCATCACAGTTGCATCATTGGAAAGGTGGCACCTTGTCAATAATGTAGATAATGAGATATAGATAAGAAAGCATGAGTAAATGATTTTGAGTTGAGCAAAAAAAACTCAATAGCGCCCGCTATAACCCCAAACCAAAGACCTTAGGCTATTTAGCTTAGTGGCGACCAATGTCTGTCAATTTCATAATTGTTGCTTCTTTACCAACAAAAAAAAAAACCAACCAACAAAGTAATGCTCAGCAAATTGTAACGTTTTTTTTTGCTGTATCATGAATCATCTAATGGCGCGTCTTAGCCTTAGGCCTAGACCTAAGGCTGCTTGTTAGCGTAACGCTAGCTTGCTAGGGGTGGTGCAGCACAGGTGTGCGGCACATGTTTACCAAGCACCTGGTAACCAGTAATGATCGGCACCTCAGCAAGATGCATCCTTTTAATTTCCCAGCAGAATTTATTAAGCCAAGGGACAACAAAGTGCACTCCCCATCCCCAGGAAGCCTTTGCTGCCCTCACTATAAGATACCGTTTCTGAAAGGACAAACGGGGACGTTTGTAGTTCGGCGGCGCAGATATCAATAAAATATATGATGTT
>NC_140283.1:13426988-13459798 GCF_964030765.1 Micromesistius poutassou
TCTTGAACAGTCAACGCTTATTGAGCTTGTCCTCTGTAACGCCTGCACCTTTTGAGGTTCACAACTTGCACACTTTCTGATAGAAGTTGCATACAGTACACGCCATTTAGCGTGTAATGTTCATGCATTCATGCAGTCGAGCGTGTGATGGTCAATGTGACTTCCTTACAAAACCAATTATATTTGTGCAAAGCAACAACTGTCGCTGGGTAGAGACAAAGCTGAAACCTTTTCAGTATTAAGGAAAAATAAATTTAATAAAAAATCATAGTGCGCTCTAAACAGGGAATTTTCATGCCTGCTGCATGCCATATTTATATTTCTTATATACTGTAGGCCCCACGTAGTTCATAGAGACTAACTAACCGCAATATATTTTCACACGTGAACATAGTTAATAATGCTCACCCTCCAAATGCAATCATTTGCTTTCACCACTTGGTGGTGGCGTTTGATAAACTTTATTCTCAAGCAATTTAGAGTCAATTGTAGTAAGAATGAAGACGTTGATTCTTTGTTTTTCTCTGCAGCAAAAAAACCCTCAACAAATTAGACAGAGATCTCTGTTAATCACATAATCTCACATTGGGTTTTTCATTCAAATTCGATTAGATTGACAGATAGACAGACAGACAGACAGACAGACAGACAGACAGACAGACAGATAGATAGATAGATAGATAGATAGATAGATTGCTAGTGCCAGGGGGCATATATTTTCAAAGGATCTATGAACATTAATATACATCAGTCTTCAAAAAGTAGAAGATGTTCTTGTAACTCTGGCTTGCCTGCTGAGGGAGCTGTGGAGGAAAGTGTTGTTGTCGTAAATACAGGCAGAGCACAGAATTATGCAATGCACAAAGGCCTCTTTGGAGCAGGACGAGCCGAGGAGCTCATGCATGTTTGAAGGCCTGCCAGGGTAACGTTCCTTCAGTTGTCCGTCCAGTTGTCCAACCGCCTCCTGCAGTGTTCACTGTACCCACACACACACATATGCACATGCACACACACACACACACACACACACACACACACACACACACACATAAACTGGACACACCAGCGAAAATGTGCACATACAAGCGAAACATACATGTATATAGAGGTGTATGCACACACACAAACACACTCACGCACACAGTTATGCAAACGCATACAGACTCACACACACAGACACACACACACACACACGCACGCAAGCACACACACCGTTTGCACCAACGACCTGAGCATAATGGTACATGATATGCTGGCATCAGATTGGTGTTATATATACTGTACCGTGATAGTTTAGGTCATGGAAAGTTGAGATTCTTTCACCTTGAGGTGTTTCCCCTTGGGAGGAGCGAGGCACTTTGCAAACAACTCTCTCTGCATCCATAATGACTGGCCCACCACCATGCAGCGTCCAGTTTCAGCATTTCCATATTCATGCAGAGCCTGCCACTGAAGTTGTGTGTTTCATTCCCCTGCTTTTTTGTGCCGTGTCATCCGTTATAATTGGACGAAACAACGAGAGCCAGTGGGGCCGGTACTGTACTGTATATTCTCTATAGTCTGTGGATGACACAGCCACATTCTCTTTGATGACATGTCGTGTGATCTTCTCTGTGGAAAGGCTTCTGTTTTTTAAAAAGCTTTTACAGGCTGACATGTAAGCCTAAAGCTTGTGATAAGCATGCATATGTACTTTTTAAACATAGTTACCACCAGAAAACACAAATATATATTTCAGGGGAATGGTCAGTAATGAAGACTTAATTACTAACTCCAGTGTCTTGTTACATTCCTCAGTGAATCATGTATTATTTCTAATTACTTAGAATTCTTGATAATACAAGATAATATAAGATTGAAATGCAGTGGAATGGCAAAACTCAAACTCGATGAATCGGCTAAAACACACACGTTTGGGCAGAACGTACAAGGACTATGAGCTGAATCACAAGTAGCTGTGTAGCCGTGTAGCCCTGGCAGTGAAGCAGCAAGACGGTCTTACAGCCGGTAGCTTTGAACCTACACAAGGCTAGAATCCAGCCTCCTTCATGAGGGTATTTACGCTATCGCAGTGAACCTCAAACCCCTTACCAATGTGCTTCTGAGGTTATGCTCCCCACGGCTTTGAACGCGTAGAATCAATTACCACTCCCGGTGCCCGGCGAGCCCAGATTCCATTTCTCTGTGTCACTCTCAATAAACACCATTCCCTGACTGTCTGGTCTACATTGAGTGGCTCTCACTCACCGAGACGTCACTCTCTCTCATTCGTGTTTAAGGTTCACCTGAAGTAGGATTGTAAAGGCCCATTCACACCCTACGGTAAATACGGATACGGACCCTTTCGTCCGGTCCCGGAGGTCGTTTCGTCCGTCAGTGGGTCCGTCGCCTCTGAGCTTACGAATCCGGAGTGCTCCGGACGAACCGGAGCACTACCACCGGAGATCGAGGCGGCAGAATAGAGTCAGAAGTCCAACCATTCGCAAAAATAGAGAGTAGTAGGCCTATAATATCTGATGTATATATATTTTGTATTTAACGTTTTATACTTTTTATACTTTTTATACTATATACCTGACCTTATTATTTTATTCTTCTCCTGCTTTGGAAATGCAAATGTGTATTTTTCATGCCAATATAACTTTTTTGAATTTAAATTTTAAGCAGAGAATCTGCAGGTTGGTGAGGGGTGTCACATGCCACCGCCGCGTACACTTTGTGCGCATTTTTTTAATTTTTTTTTTTGCCGATTTCGGATGACACAGAGCATAATCATCTCTACAACAGATACCATGTTTGCGATTGTCGATGCCGGTCATTTGCGACACGACAGTCACTGCCCTCTAAAGGATGTATTGCGTAACATCCATAACAACGCTGAAACCGGACAGAGGTATGAAGGGTAGTCCCGGAGACAACGTTTAGTACGGATGGACGAATTTCGTCCGGATCCGGAGGTATGAATGGGCCTTGAGGCAGCACCATGGCTCTGTGATCACTTAGCTGCTGATGGTTGTATTACATATGTCTCACTTGAGATGAGCAGACACTATACTTGATGTCTATACCTAACAAATACTGTGCTTGAGTACAAATCACAGTATTATTATTTTACTTACAATGAATACATTTCTGGGAACTTTTATTTATTTCTCTGTTTATGGATTGTTTATTGTTATTGCTCTGGGACTATAGGCCTATGTGTTCGAATGATGATATTATATCATAAATTCATGCTCAGGATTTCGATATATCGCTATTGGCGATGCAAACTTTGCTTAGCACTCTCACCTTTCGCAGCAGCATTTCAACAGTAGCAGCCGAAACAGATAATTGATAGTGTTGTACTTGTATTGCACATGAGTAGAACTATGGTATTTGAACACACAACGTTTTTGTTTTACACAAGCTTAATCAAACAGAAAAATCAAATAGCTCAGTAGTGCAGCTCATTATCAATGCTTTCATAACAACTATTGCAAAGACATTGCATGTATTGCAAGAGCAAAGACGACACACTCGCTTCCCATTCCAAACCCCCGCAGTTGATCCATCTCTATCTCCGCAGCGATTATTATCGTGTTTTCATTTGGCCCTGGGATCCCCCCCCTCTCCTGTTCAAATTTGCTGATGTATAACAGTCCAAAGATTTGTTCAATTGCTATTCTCACCAGGGATGAACATGGATTAGCAGGACAAACAGAGACATCGTATACACGGGTAAGTGTCTAGTGGTGTCTCCATCGGGAATTGTGCTGCCCCTTTGTTGATGGGAAAAACAGCTCTACGCCGTCTACCGTAGCAGAGAGCACAACGTCCTCCGGTCCCCAGTGAAATATGGGAAGATGTCAACACACTTGGTCTGTCAACAAATCAAATTGTGGGAGGCTAAATAAAATGGAAAAGCAAGTCATCAAAGCCCATTCAACCCCTGCTTGTGACACTCTGAGACATTGGAGAGGGTTTGGTAGGTTTTACTGTAGTGTTGTCTTCCTTGTTGTTCGTACGGAATAAAACACATAATGATCCTTCGGCTTCTATAGAGAGGACATGAAGGGGCATTGCGTGCATTTCCCCTTGCAGATTGCCTGGATGTTGGGATGTTGGATGTTGGGGCATGAGGGGACTTCCTCAATGTCCCTGCCTCCGTCTCTCGTGAGCTGTTGACTTGAACAGATCACACTTCAGACCAATGAGATGAAGTCGGACCCTCTCTCTGTCCCCCCCAAGGTGGCCCCAATCAGGTGGCTACCGACCGCCTGTCATCTTTTGATCATGAATATGTAAATTTGTCTCTTTTGTCATCCTCTCAGATTGTGTATGGGCGCAGGTTGAGTGGAAAGCATTCTTGTTGACTATTAAATACCCAGAATACCCGGACATTGATGAGCCCCGTCCTTCTCAGGCGGGTGTACAAGGGGAATCTAAAGTGTGTGTGTGTCTCTGTTTCAGTGGTCTCACAGTGATTCAGTGAGAGCGTATCTATCTATTGACTTGGCTTCAGATATTGTTAGTCCAATGATTGTAGTAATGAATTTTAATATGCATTAATCAAACAAGGAGGATGACAGAAGCAAATGCACGGACGCACACACATGCTTACATGCACACACACACACACACACACACACACACACAAAGCCATGTTTGTGTGGACATGCAAATACTGGGCGTCCTTTAAATGATTAATGTGTGTGGATTACCTCTGGAGAGACTCTCCGTTCAGACACACAGCTACAGCCCGTCCCGCTACCGTCCCATGATGCAACATGTTTTCTCCTCCCTAGTTCCCTCTCAATTAGACCCCTAGTTACCCCTAATACTCTCCAGGATGACCTTTGACCCCTGTCATCATGAACAACATGACGACACTCAAACACACACACACACACACACACACACACACACACACACACACACACACACACACACACACACAGACACACACAGACAAGCCTTCAAATTCACATCAAAACACACACACACACACACACACAAGCACAAGTACGCACAGATGCATTCAAGCATTCAAACACACGCAAGCTTACAGACATGCACCTCAACGTGTATACAATTACCCACCGGTCCACACGCACAAACACACACACACACACAGTATCGTAACCCCAAACCTACACGGGGGGGGGGGTCATATGCCTCCCTTCTGTGTGTGGGCTGTCATAGCCTGGCTCACTGGCTCTATCTGGCTCTGCTAGCATTGGGGGGTATTGCTTTACTGACCACGGTATACTCTTACCACCAGGGACAAAGGGAGGCTGCTGCCATTACCTGCCTACACACACACACACACAGTGGCTGATTTCCCCCAGGCGGCTGTTTAAGATGTCCCGAAGCATCGAGATATCTTCCCAACATTAACTCTCCCCCCCCCCCCCCGGTTGTGTTTAAGTCTTCCTGCACGTCGTGAGAGTGTGGTGTTCTCCCCAGTGAGGTGGGCTTTACAGCAGGATCGGCGTCAGATGGACGACACCGCACCGCCTAATTACCTGAGGTAGGACGGCAGAGGAGGCGTCAGCCATCTTCCTGCTCACAGTTTGAGTGATAACTACAAAGACAATGTTTTTTAAGTTTAGTTTCGTATTTTTGCATGTGAATACGTTGCGTTTCATATGCACAGTGGTTGAATTATTAAGCACAAGCCGAGCTCCGCGATTGTCACCTTATCTTGAATTCTGTGTATTATCCCTGGTTGCTGGAGTGTTGAGAGAGAGAAGTGTGTCACAGCATAGGATCACTACAATGGCAGTTAAAACACTGCCTGATACAATTGACAAATGAAGAATATACTTGAATGTTCCACACACATTTATTTACTCAAATGAATAAAAAAAAGTGTGATTGCATTTCAAGAGCAACCCTGGCCCTTTAGACTCAAGGGCTGATGGAGGTTGAAAAATAAGCAACTGAGTGTAATGTTTGAAATGGCAAAGCAGGGGAGTGCTAGGCAGTTTTTCCATCTGCCATCTCACCATTATTTATAAACTCATGTGTTTGTAGTACAGTTTTAGACTTGTAATAAACTGTTCATATTCTTCTGGTCTGAGAGAGAGAGAGAGAGCGTGAGAGAGAGAGTGTAACCTGAACGGCACATGCACATCGTCGTGCATCGTCGTCCAGAGACCACAGCGTAGACCACCTCCCAGATCCCCGGTCCTGTGTTCTAGGTTTACACCTCACTGGGCGCTGCCATGGCATCCTCATACTGTTGGGTGATCTCCCTTTACCCATCAGCTCTCTATCTCCCTTTTACTTTTCTCACCTGTCGTTCTTTTATCAACCACGCCGTCTGTTTCAATCAGCCAGAGTGCAGGAGTGGGGGGGGCTTGGAGGTGTTGCCCACTAGCACCACTGAGGGTTTACCTCCTGCCTGGGCATGGGGTGATCACGGAAATGTGTGCTACGTTGCGCATTCTCACACAAGCGTGCACACACACACGCGCACGTGCACACGCACGCACGCACGCACACACACACACACACACACATTCTCCCTGTTCCTCACAAACACACACATACACATTCTCTCTCTTTCACTCTTACACACACACACTGACACATACACACACACACACACACACGCACTCACACATAGGGACTCAGACACACAAGCACACACCTATCACCTCCCATGATTTCTCTGTCCCTGGCTGTGGTCACGTCTGCTGTGCTGTCTACTCCCCTGTGAATGCACAAGTTGTGTGTGTGCGTTCTCCATGTGTGCATGTGTGTTCTCTTTCTATCCTTTTCTGTCCCAGCAGCAAGCAAGCCAAGACTTCTGAGGAGTATTCCACTGCATCTATGAAAAATACTACTACTGCAAACACTACTACTACTACTGCTACTATGAATACTAGTATTAAAAGTACTACTACTTAATTTCGGTGAGTGAGTCTACTCTTCATCTCCTTTGTGCGTGTGTATCTGTGTGTGTGTGTGTCTGTGTGTGTGTGTGTGTGTGTGTGTGTGTGTGTGTGTGTGTGTGTGTGTGTGTGTGTGTGTGTGTGTGTGTGTGTGTATTCCAATGCAGTTATTTTATTTTGTGTTATACCTAACTTTCCTTTTGAGAATTAAATACTTTTGGTCGATTGGTTTTAGTGTTGAAAAAGATTGCACCTGGCAGATCCGTGGGACTGTGTTACTTTGTACCTGCTGTTGTTTGCTTTTGAGGAGACACAGTTTGTTTTAGAGTGGGGCAAAAAGTGTTTTTCCCAAAAATGAAACAACCTGTGAAAATAAAGTTTTATTTTTTTTTTTCATTTAGTTGAATTTGACCCTAATCAAGGATAAAATGCTGGTTATTCTGCTTGTTGTCGGAGGTGGTGACCCACGATTCATGTGTATTTTCCTTTACTTTCTCTTTCTGTGTATTCCTATAAGCTTTACACTCCACCATGCTATACTGATAAAGGGAAATTTCCATCCATTGTTAGCAGAGCAGGTATTCTCATTGGCTTTTAAATACTTACCATTCTTATCGTCTGTGTGCATGTGCGTGTATTGCCTGCTCGGGCGTGTGTGTGCGTGGGTGCGTGCATGTATGTGTGTGCGTGCATGCGTGCGTGCGTGTGTGTGTGTGATGCAGCAAAAACTCACCGAAGTTCAACACTGTCAGGCTGAGGCCACCAAAGGCACCTCCCTGAAAAAAGAAACATGAACCCGAGAACGTTTTCGATTGGTCTAAGCAACTGCAGTGAGACAGGGAGGCAGGTGGGGGCCTCTGCGGGGGGGGGGCGGGGGGGGCTCCAGGGAGGAGTGACCAGGGGACTAACATTCACTGTCAGAAACAAGGAGAAAGGCCTTCTTTTTTTTTGGTCCGATCCAAAAACTAAAAAAACTGAGGCAGAGGAAGAAGAGCTAAAAACAGATATAGGAGACAGACTAATGGGCAGCTGACTCTTCACTTACAAACGCTGCCTAAATGTTCATTTCAGAATAAGCTGCATTTACCCAGGTTGTTTAGAAGCTACAACATAGAGAAGATGTAAATTAAGGCAATCACGTCAGTCCGGTAATCAGCATCTTCAAAGACAGCTTGGGAAATATTGTAAGCAGGACAATGATGTGAGGAGTGATTTCCTCCAGCACCTGCTGCCTGCTCTCCCCAACTCTAATATGACACAGAAACACTGGTTTAAATTGGCTTTTTGAATTGAAATGTTATCTCTGAGTCCCAATGATTGTGCCTTTCCATGAAATGATAAGGTGTGGGTTAGAGAAGCACTCATCTCCTAACAACTCTATCCATCAATCAGAAGAGAGCTTATATATGTTCCCATCCTCTTTTCTTCCTTTCCTCTTGTGCTGCACTGGGGAAAATACGCACCTAGATGAATGTGTCTTGTCTCCTGCAATACATGATTTGCTCTAGAACTCTGACTTCAAGAAGCCTTAACCCTGGATTCTGGAACTCTGAATTCTAGAACCCTGAACTTTGGAATTCTGCATTCTAGAACCTGGAACTCTGAATCCTAGAACCCTGAATTCAAAATCCTTGAATTCCGAAACCCGGAATTCTAGTGCTCTGATTTGAAAATGATTGAATCCTGAATTCTAGACGTCTAGACGGCGCAGCTAGGAGTTATTGGTTGTTTGCAGCGAACACCTTATGAAATGAGGCCAGATATGAACCCATGATCCACATGTCTCCTGAGCGTCATTTATAGCCCCGACAAAACCCCCGATAAAAGTGAAGTTATATTTACTTCAAAACAGTCCAAGAATAAATAAACAAAAATAAATCCATTGATTACAAAAATAAAGCAATGTTCCAAAAATAAATGACTATTTGCATCAATCAGCATCAATTAGCATAGCCTAGCCTAGCATAGCCTAACAAAACATACCATGTGCTCTAGTACTGGCCTCTCATCAATCCAGCACCTCCTTCACCCAACAAAATTAGACTCTTAAATAAGCCAATCAGTCCCAGGTGGACTGATTGGGCCACACCAATAACAAGGGGAACTTCCCTGGCCAAGGCTGGAATAAACTTCTGTCCAAATACCACATTCAATATGAAGTTAGGGGAGAGACAGTGAGAAGGGATTTTCACCTTCTCACAGTGTGCCTATGCATGTGCGCGTGTGTGCGCGTATGTTTGCTGTTATTGAAGCAGAATTGGGATAAATTACGATGAATCTATGAGAATTTATGTTTTGTGATTTTATTGAGTTACATTTCTATGTGAAAAGTACCATTTTACAATCCATCCTTGGCACATTATTATTTTTGATTTGAAACCTTTATCACACATATTACCCTTCTGTCTCACAATCTCTCTCCCCCCCTCCCTCCCTGCTCCCTGATTGGTCTCTGTCGTATCCTTTGCTGGTGACTGATTTAAAATGGCACCGCTTCACAGTCACCAGATAAGGACTCATTGCTTAACGTGCAAACAACATTTCCCCTCCAATCCTCATGTTCTCTCTCTCTTGCGCGCCCGTTTTGTTTATCTTTGGCCCACCTGGGGCAAGGTCATTGTGTGTGTTTCACATGCACAAACTGAAATTGGAACAGATGATTATTAATTACCACACACACACACACACACACACACACTAGACTCTAGAGCAGTGAAGGTCTCTTAATATAGGATTCTAACTACTTTATAATCCTATTTTTCCCATAGCTCCGGACGTATAAACTTGCATGTTGGCATAAAATAGAAAACTCACAGAAGGAGCTCGCGAAGTGGGTTAAGGCAATTACTATTGTTGTTGTTTTGGTGTGGGGCATTGCAATTCAACGCCACATCCCAGCAGGCTAATAGGCTTAATGAAGATGCTTTTGTTATGTTATGTGGAGTTGTCATAGGCTGAGATTACTAGCAGGTCTGGAGGCAAGCTGACATGGTGTCCTGGTGCACAGCACACACACACACACACACACACACACACACACACACACACACACACACACACACACACACACACGAGTGGACGCACACACACCCGTGCACATAAACGAACAAAGGCAAACACTATCATTGAAATAGAGATATATGTATCAATATATATATATATATATATATATATATATATATATATATAGGTACATTTAGTGGAGTAAACAAATCAATCCCCCGATATAGTGCCTGTTCTTCCCAGAACATAATTAATTTTCAGATGTATTTCTAATCATTTGGTTTTTTTTTGTTCTTTCATATCGGGAAGTCCTCATTAATGTTAGCGTGGCTGCTAATGAGGAAGGGGCTTGTGTTGGATGACTCACACTCTGTATACCGCTCCCCAACTCCTCATCTCCTGAACACTAACAGGAGATTGGTCCGCAAACCAAGACACATAACTACTGGGCCATAAGCTTGTGAATTATTTATCTCACTATGAGTGGATAGGTTGGTTTAAATGGGGCATTGTCTGTGTGAGTGTAAAGATTATTTTGACCAATATTGCGATTGCGATTTAATATGCAATATTTTAATTCATTAAGTTCCTTATGTTCTGTATTATTCACTAAAAAAGCAATAAATCATTCTTTAGTATGACCAACACGTCATTGGAAGCAGTCAACATATAAACTGCTCTTTCCTTTAGGCCAGATCGATGTGTTGAGATGAATTTATATTATAACATCTTTATTTAACTATTGAATTGTAAAAAAAAATCTTTTTTTTTGCGATTTGCATATTGCGCTCTATTACATCGCGATTTCGATTTGAATTTGATTAATCGTGAGTGTGTGCCTGTGTGTGTGTATTGATCTCTACTTCCCCTTGCTATTAGCGCTACTAACAGCCTTGTCCTCGTGTGGGGTAGTGTAGTGCAGTGTAAAATGTAGTGACACAGCGATGGTGCCATCCCCAAAATGTTATTATTGCCACGGACGGCCACTTCATGGTAACAGACTGTGAGGCTCAAACACACTTAAGCCAACAGCTCTGTAAAGGTCAGAGTGAACTCTGTACAACACAGTCTGAGATGATGTGATGGGTGGTGTGTGTGTGTGTGTGTGTGTGTGTGTGTGTGTGTGTGTGTGTGTGTGTGTGTGTGTGTGTGCGTGCGTGCGTGCGTGCGTGCGTGCGTGCGTGTGTGTGTCCCTCTGCAATCTACCTCATGTTTGTGTGTGTGTGTGTGTGTGTGTGTGTGTGTGTGTGTGTGTGTGTGTGTGTGTGTGTGCGTGCGTGCGTGCGTGTGCGTGTGTGTGTGTGTGTGTGTGTGGTTGTGTGTGTTTTTGTGTGTGTGTGTGTATGTGTGTGTGTGTGTGTGTGTGTGTGTGTGTGTTTGATAGTAGGTGCAACAAAATGGTTGAAATAATAACAAAAGTGTGAACAAAAAATAGTGACAATGGATTTATATTTTTGTGATAACAGCTGTGATGGAGTTAAGGCTTTCCAAGCATGGTTGAGATAGAGAAAAATAGGACAGTGAGAGACAGAGAAGACCATGAGAGAGAGAGAGCAATAGAGAGGGGATCGAAAGATACCTTAAAGGACAATACCAATCTGGGTGATCAAACCATCGTACCCATCTGTCCCGGCTTTACTCAAATATTTGTGGTGTTAGTTCCAATGGTTTGGTCACCCAGACAGGTTTGTCCTGAATATCCTAATTAAAGCCAAGGGGAACATTTTGGCATTGCGCATCACGCAACAGGCTGAACAGAGCGAAAACCCATCTGCCAATATTGCTCAATGATGGTGGGTTTCAGTGAGCTGAACAGGGCTGCCACATGGCGACTCATTGTTTGCCGTCCCTGGATCTTAATCTGTGACACGATGGCTTGGTTGGGCTTTCAGGGCATGTACCCGGGAGTCGTGATTACTCAGTAACTCCAAATGCCACCCCCCCCCCCCCACCCCCTTCTACCCCCAGCAACCCAGAAACCATGCGCTCCTTCATCACTTTAATTGAAAGCACAGTAGACATCGCAGTAGGCCAGGCACACCGGTGGAGTGTCGCAGGTAGCCTAAAATCACAGTGGCGAAAATAGTGCCAAATTACCTGTGTGTGTAGACAAACTGCAATCTTGCACTGTTGGAAATGGCACTTGTTTTGAATAAGTGACTCTTCGGAACACATTGAAATTCTTTGGAAAGTAATTAAAAGTGTTTGGTTGTGTCAATGGAAGCAGCTAACATAAAGGACAATGCTAACCCAGCAAACTGGATGCACAATAATGCATTTGGAATAAGAAAACCTGTTTGAATCTGGCTAAGACAAGCAAACGGCAATTTACAGATATCTCGGTGATCCCCTTTAATGAAGGGTTATTTTGCTGTTAGAGAAGCACCAGCATAGGGTTTCTTTTTGGAGAAAGGAGCAGTTAAAAAGATTCCCAAAGCAAGGTTGGGATATTGTATAGGCTTCTTGCTCCAAGTCATGTGAATCAAATCTAAATGTAGACATAGGACAAGAAGGGACGGGAACAAAGCAAATAAAAATAATGAAAACGGACATAGTGCAAGTGGAACGTTGTAGTTATGGGTGTCACCCTGGCAACGTTAGAGAGAGAGAGAGAGAGAGAGAGAGAGAGAGAGAGAGAGAGAGAGAGAGAGAGAGAGAGAGAGAGAGAGAGAGAGAGAGAGAGAGAGAGAGAGAGAGAATAAATAGCAAAATCATGTACTTCATCAATGAATGACATTGTTTCATTCCAGGGTCTTCAGAAGAACATTTTTATCGGTGCGTTTTTGTTGCTGATCTCTGTTTACACAGCAGTGAGCAGATCAACACACTCCGTTGCTCCATTAATACAGCTGTGCTATTGATCCAATCAATAGAAATAATGTGTTTAATGAGCAGGAAATACAGCAAACGGAGCACCTTCCAGGTCTCTCACCTCACCTCCCCCACCCACCTCTCTCTTATTAAACCTCCACTACAGCTCATTAGGAGCCATTTTGCTTGCGGATAGTTTCGCAGCTCTGCTCTAAACAAAGCCCTATAGTTGGAAGGACACTGCAGGGCTGAACTGGCCATCTTGGTTTTGTCCTTAGTTAATTGGTTGGGCTTTGATCAACCGCTCTCCATAGACTTAGGACTTAGAGACCATAGACTGTAATTAGTGCATTCAATGCGACTCGTCAATGCGACTCGTCATTTTAGGCACTGACACTGGACTCTTAGAGGCAAAGACAGGCGCATGCACACACACATGCGCATGCATATATACGCATGTACACACAAACACACACACACACACACACACAAACATACGCAAACATGATGCATCCATTTAGTTGCATGGGTTTAGTGCATCAATGTATTGTTTCGTTAAGGGGCATGTTTCTGTGACAGATAGTTTGTCCAAAGAATCTGCCCATGTTTGTTGTTGTTGTTGTTGTTGTTGTTCTTCTTCTTCTTCTTCTTCTTCTTCTTCTTCTTCTTCTTCTTCTTCTTCTTCTTCTCCTCCTCTCCTTCTTCATGTCGCTCCAGGGATTGTTAAGTGATGTCTACAGCTCAGACAGTAGCGATGGGAAATTGCATTTCGGTGGTAGACGGGATCAGAGCTCAGCGTATGCCATCCCTTAACACTCATCACCCTCGTCTAGCTTTCCCGTATAAGGTAAACAGGATTTCTGTTTGTAAAGAGATACTGATAGTCTGCATGCCTTTATCTTTCCCCGGCAGGGGAGTTTTTTCTAAGGGGGGGGGGGGCGAAACAAACTTTTCGATCCACAAAATATCTTCCCAATATCCATCCATTCGGCTCTCCTGGACGGGCCTTTGTGTGTGTGTGTGTGTGTGTGTGTGTGTGAGAGTGTGTGTGTGTGTGTGTGTGTGTGTGTGTGTGTGTGTGTGTGTGTGTGTGTGTACAGTCATGTCTGGTCAGACAAATGACTTAATTGATTTCCCCTCTGTTTCTGATGCGCTGCATCGTTAGCGTGTGTGATGTTGTTATTGATGGATCTTCTTCTAAATGTCAGGGGCAGAACAAACCCAATGGAAACATCGAGAGCCACCCCAGCCTTGTTTGGTGTGTCTGTTAACATGTGTTTCTCTGTATGACATGTTGTGTGCGTTTGTATGAGCATGTATTCATGTGTGTTTATGTATGTGTGCAGAAAGAGAGAAAAATCCTCCCCCCCCCCCCCCCCCACAGGTCGCTATGGTAACTATATGGTATCTATCAACAGCACCGTAGTAAGCTGAATCATCATGCCACTGTGTGTTTATGTAGATGATGTGTGGGAATGAGAGGTAGGAGTTTAACTCTCACAGGCGGATGTATCACTCTTTGTTTAACAAGTTGGTGACTGAGCAATGTGCTCGTTCGTAAGCCCATATTAGACGGTTGCATGCTGGATCACCATAATAACAAGCAGAATGACAGATCTTGTTTTACTATTTGAAGGGTTGTCATACTAATAAAATTTCTAATTTCACACATACATACACATACATACACACCCGCGCGCACACACTTCATTAGCAGAAGGCGAATACAGTGCAGTGTTCTAATCCGTGTCATCTATAATTTGATTATACGATTTATTAATCAGCATCAGTCATCAGAAATAATCATAGCTTTAATCAGAGGTGTTTCATGGTGATGAGAAACCTCTGTCCAATATCTGCATCCCACTCACTCACTCACTCACTCTCTCTCTCTCTCCAACTCCCTCACTCACTCCCTCGCTCACTCACTCACTCACTCATTCTCTTTCTCTCTCGCCCTCTCTCCTGCTCTCTCACTCTCTCTCTGCAATTTACCTCATGTTGGGGTCTGTGTGTTTGTGTCGTTTTATTTTATTTGATCAGTTTCAATGCTGTATTTAAAGTCAAGAATACAGTTTAACTTGAGAATGAGAATAAAACAGAGAAATAAAAAGCCCATAAAGCTCTACACATCCTTGAGCATGGTGAGTTGTTCATTCAGAAAAGACATTGAGTTATTAGCGTGACCCTCTCTTCTGGAAGGGCTCGTCTCTAGCATAGCCCAGACATCTCCCCATGTCACACTACGTCACGTCATCTCTACCTTTGGTTGAGGAGGAGGGAGAGCGTGTGGTTCCAACGTGAGCCCATCAGCTTTGGTAGAGCCGGCTTGGTTTGATAGTAACTCTGCCTTGATCCCTGATTAAAACACAACCCAGACGGTGATGCTGAACCCAGGATTTCCCAGGAAATCATTTTACTCGTATGAAAGAATCAGTGGAGTCTGCCCTCTCGTATCGATTCAGGGTATCTGCAAAATGTAGAAATTATGTTAAATGGCGCTGTTTAAGTGCAGATTATTATTTTTTAAATTGGCATAGCCATCCCTCGGCTATTAGTGAGTGAAATACACTCACTAACATCTGCTCCTGTTTATTGCACTCTTGCCTCTAAATGAGCCGATTTAGATTTGAGATCACTCCCAGCTCATTTCTGACCAATAGCTATAGCTAACAGAAATGGAGAACGTCTGTACTCTCTTCATAAAAATGTGTGGAACCAAATGTTTGGAAAAGCTAACGGAAATGTATACATATCTATTTTGGAATCAATCTCTATTGTTTAAAAAATGAGGATTTATCACATTATATTCACAATTGACCCTGGAATCGAGTCAGTAGACAAAGGCAATTATCTTGTACTGGAGACGTGTTCCAATGCCTAGAGGCATTCTAAGAAAAAGTGCCTCTAAGAAATAATGTTTTCCCAGTGTATGTATATCCAGTGAACACTTCCTGCCCTTTATCTAGTGCTCACTCCACTGGAGTAACATCAGCTGCAAATATCAGGTATGTCAGGGCATCTCTTTGGGAATTCTACTTTTGGGAATCCATCTTGCCTGTCAATTACAGGTGCGTGAAATGCAACACTTCTCAATGGCGAGGAAACATGGGGAGGGAGCAGAGAGGAAGAGAATGTATTTTTGGTTGTTTAGTTTCCAAATCTTGCTCTGTTCTGCTCTCTCATTACAACTCACAAGTAGTACCTAAAGCAGCTTGATGGAATGAGAGTGGATTGTGTCAGATTTAATGTGAAGTAGCATTCAGTCAATGGTTCATCAAGTTGGATCTCGTCTTTTTCCTAATTACATCACTTCCGATGGAATCACTGAAAGCTGATTTGCAGTTGTTGTCAAACCTTTCACACACTAAACAAGGGGCCAAAATGAAAAAACAGCTAAAAAAAACCCCACAAGTGTAGGACATTGAGCCATGAAAATAAATAAACTAAATAAAATACATTGTGTTTCAAAACAAAAACCTAACAATGCTCCCAAACAAACAGAACGACGTGGGCCGCGACTGTCCTTCTGTTTTTTGCTGCTTTGAACAGTGAATCCTGACGCTGGGCTGCTGAAAGTGGCAGACGGCTAAAGCTGCTAACAGGTGTTCTGGGGCTGCTTGTTAGTCGGTTTGATTGCCAGTTCTGTGTTCCACATCGGTGCATCACGAGCCGCTATCCATCACAACAACACACACACACACACACACACACACACACACACACACACACACACACACATACACAGACCCACACGCAGTGCAGAAGACCGGCTTCTATTTATAAATGCCAGTTGTTCACCGTAATCAAAAACAATGTTGTCACCACAACAAGCGATGTGGGACAAGAGGCTCTACACAATCATCTGTGATAATAATCCTCAGTGATTGGCGCCTACACCTGCAGAAAGCCCTCTTAGTAAATATCAACCCTATGGCACATCCTGGCCATCACTCATTGTTTCCTCGGACCTGCAGCAGGTGGGAACGCTGGTGTGGTTCATTACCCAGAATTCCTCCTGATGCACATTCCACGGTGGAAGCAGATACCTGGGAATTAGACATGGTGTGCAAACAGTAGGAGACACATAAGGGGTTATTTGTTAATGATTTCAATCAACATTCCTGTATGTCCTCCTGCTGTTTGACCACAAAGATTACAAGAATTGTTGTTTGCAAAAGCCAATGTTCTGTTAATCTGCTTCATGTTTATGCCTTTTGAACATACGGAGATTGGAGACTTTGAATAATTTATTTATTAATTCATCAACATACACACTGAGACAGAGTTGACTCCAGAATCCTTATGAAAGTATTTGGGGATTACAGAACGCAGAAACAGCACATGTAACCATGAGTTTTTGAGTGAAAGTCACGTGACTGAAAAGACAACATTGGTGGTGTAGTAGCAAAACGCCATTCATTCATCAATGGGTCGGACTGAGATGTTCCGTTTTCCTCACATCTATTCTCTCTCTCTCTCTCTCTCTCTCTCTCTCTCTCTCTCTCTCTCTCTCTCTCTCTCTCTCTCTCTCGTGCCCTCTTCCTCCTTTTGAATGCAACTCCACGTCTGACAGGCTAACTGGCATCAAAGTCTCTTGTATTTTTTTAAATCAAGATTGATCTTTCATTTAATTCCTCCTCTGCTTCTGTTCTATTACTCATTCCATTTAACCACACTCTTCCTCTGCTGCCATGAGCGGTGATCAATCTGTCTTTTCTCTCTCGCCGTCTAAACGCTACGCTCATCGGTCTCTAACTTCTGCCTCTAGTGTCTCCTGTATGTGGTCTCCCCCTCTCTCTGTTATCTCACTGCCAGTATGTTGAATTCAAGGCTATAAGACATGGATATAAGATATACGATTTACAAAGTAGTCTTTTGATATTGATCCTTAATAAAAAACAATCGTTGGCATTCTTATTCTCTACAAATGTTTGTACTGAAGTTCAGAAGAGGAGATATAATAATAATAATAATAATAATAATAATAATAATAAATAATAATAATAATAATAATAATAATAATATAATCATTTTCCTGTACTGAACTGCAGTACAGACTGATTGTAGAAGTACAAGGGCCTCTACCAACCATAGTGACCAGGACTCTGCAGGGTCCCGCAGAGTCCTGCAGAGTCTGCAGGACTCTTTGGTGATTTGATTTGAACTCAAATGGAACAATCTTCAGTATTGGCCTTTAGACATAGTTATAAAAGTACCCTGAAATGATATTGGTATTGGAATTTGTGCTTGTACTTATTTTGAGAACTAATCGTCTTCTTCTTCACCTCTGATTAATCTCTTCAAACCTGCTTCATCTATGTCATCCGATGGCAATGCTTGATCAATGGCAGTCTTATTGACCTCCTGAGAGAGAGAGAGAGAGAGAGAGAGAGAGAGAGAGAGAGAGAGAGAGAGAGAGAGAGAGAGAGAGAGAGAGAGAGAGAGAGAGAGAGAGAGAGAGAGAGAGAGAGAGAGAAAGGCAGGCAGGCAGACTTAAAGATGGACAGACAGACAGACAGACAGACAGCCCGAAGGCTGCTGGCCATTCCCTAGCATTTGGGTTTTGCCAGAAGGACACAGAGAAAGGTCTGTCTGTGAGATTCTGTTCAGGCATTAGAAAACAAGACCAGCCTTCATTGATCCCTTGGTAAAGTGGTTCTGTCGTCAACGGTAACATTGCCACCCCCCCCCCCACATACACACACACTCACACACAAACCCCATCTGTCTCCATAGACAGAGCAGCCAGCTAGCAGCCAGCCACTCACATTTCGTCTTTGTTTGAGGCTCTTCCTTTGGTAAAAGCCTCTGACAACCTGTTCCAAAAAAATGTAAAATGCATAAATGATGTGAAAGTGAAGTGTGTTATAGTGCATAAAGTTTGAGTATCGACACCTAATTGTTAATCTACCTAGCGATGCATTCTTCAAATAACAGTATAACATGAGCACACCGTTGAAGTAAACAAAGGTCTGTTCACATTGCAATCATAACCAAAATGTAATGAATAAAACATGACTCACTCAGGTTTTGTTGGATTTGTGAGGCAGGGCACCAACCCTGATTGGATCATCGTTCATAGATTTGCTGTCCTCTGCAAACTCCCGGAAATTGATTTGATTGCCGAACTTCAGAAACCTGGTTCAGTAGTTTGCATACGTCAGCAAATTCCATTTTACTTCCGCCCAAACACAAACCTAGTATGGAAAAGCAAGCAAAGTGACTATGGTTCATTCGCAATAACATAAAATCCTATCCTAATGCTTGCTAGAAGCAAGGACCTACATTACATAGTTAACACGGATTTGCCTTATCAGGGGCATTAAGTCCTCCATGTATGCTATAGTCAGAAACTACTCTGGAACATAAAGCGCACAAAGTGTGGCTCCTATTCACGCCGAAGGCCCTCTGAGACAGCATTGTGTGATATAAAGTTATGAAGCTGAACATCCGCAGGACAAAAAGCCAATTAGAATCAAGAGGACGATGGAACTGAAGCACATCTTGTAATGTGTGACACTCGAGAGAACCTCCCCTCCCAACACACAGATACACGCTCACACACACACACACACACACACACACACACACACACACACACACACACACATGCAGAACGGATGACACTGTCTTCCATTGTGTCTGATGTTATACAGTATCTATTATATCTATTATTATTATCTATTACTACCTGTCATTCATGATGAAAGGAAACAGAAGTAGTCCCTGGAAATGTACCTGTAAACAACAAACGGTAAACAAATCTGATTAAAAACATATATTTAGAGATTTTTAAATGGCAATGGTGCTTACTTGCTTGTGAATATTCAGTTTGAGACAGTTGGTGATTAGTCTCTGGTCTATCAGATTTTTTTGTGACGCGAACTCGCTATGTGGCTTTATACTATAAGCAGGCACCGATCACAAAGAATAAGCTATCAATACATTATAGAACAACTCTCTATTCGAGTTTGGCTAGTTTTGGGCTGGTATACCAAAGCCTAAAACTCATAATAGTAAACCATTGGGCGTCTAAAGTCCAATCTTTGCAGCAGAACAACATAAACCATGTTTATATTTAATAAACAACTGGCTAAATGTAAATATGTCCCTTTTTTCATTTCAGAAAGAGGTAAGAGGTAAGAGTGACTGTTGTTGACTCTTTTTGGATGCCTATGGTACAAAAACAACCAAAGACTAAATATTAGACTTCTTAATATGGTCACCCTGTGACAGCTCATCTGCATAAAGAACCTATAAGTGTCTGGTCATCTCGATTGGATGTATAAGATGACAATTGAAACTGCTATGCATCATGGGAGTGCGGTAGTGCGGAAAAAAGTGCATCAATTGTACACTTCCTTTAAGGTGCATTATGGGTATTCAGTAGTGCACTATATGGGATGACAGATTTGTACATTGACATTTCGGGCAACACTACTTAGGGTGACACGCTAAGAAGTGCACTATTTGCACCAGTGCACCAGGGAAGAATTTATATTATTTTCATGTCATTCAGGGAGTACATCAATTTGAGCCTAGACACTTGATTGGGTTTTGTTAGTCTTCAGAAGACACGTGTTTATAAGTCTTCATAGTAAGTTGGCCAACATTGGCTTGGGTGTTTAGTCGTCTCTGAAGGACACTTCATTGAGTGTGACACTAATCAGGAGGGATTTGCTACAAGAAATGTTTTTAATCAGAAATCCTTGCTGAATTATGTTCCGGTTTGTTATGATTCTTGAGAATCCAAACAGAATTGAAATTAATTGGTTTGTCTTTCTCATCAGTCACTGAAGGCCTTCAGAATGACAAGAGATAGACAGACATCGCTTTATATGCCTCTACAAGTATCATGTGGTTGTTTATTTAATTATATTGGTAAGGAAGTCTTGGATAAAGAGGAAAAATAGACACAGTAATACAGAAACATACAATAATAATCTCTCTTCCTCGACATGATGACATCTGTGGATCCCACTATTGAGAGTGGCAGTGAAAAAAGAGCCACATAGTCATAGATTTAAGCTACAGTATATTATTAAAATATATTGCTTTCTTTCAGTAGGACTGCTTGCTATACAATGGATGAGTATTTTTATAGCTCTTCTCTTAGGAATAACAATGAGAAAAATTAAAATTAAATGGTTATTTCCCACATGTCAAATGTCATCATTGACTAAAGTGCCAATGTATGATCTTATTTAGACTAAATATATTAAGGCTACTTACTTACTACCTATATTGTGTCATGTGACATGTTATTCAAGGCTATTCAGTTATTCAAGTTGATGTCACATGGCGCAACCCATTTAGTTATGTTCTGCTTCCTGCATAGGGCTAGACAGAGGGATTTTAATTCATTGTGGCTATAATACACAGCCAGTCAGGAAATTGCCGTTTTATCTCCTATTTCCAATTTAATGGATCATGAATGTATTCTTTTCCCTCTGTTTGGTGGCTCGTGTGTTGGCCCACGCTGTGGGTCTTTCCGTTCCTCCTGTCACTCAGTTAGTCATTACATGTATTTATTAATTAGATGGCAGTCTCCCGTTAACTACGAGAGAACGTCCTGCTTCGGTAAGACCACAGTGGGCCATGGAGCATCGGTTAATCGGTTAATGGTGGAATTGGTCGTTTCAGCGAGTTGTTAGATGTTATTTATAGGCGCCAGCTTTTGTTGGGACGACGCCAGGTAGATAAGTGTGGGTGATCCTATTACGGAACGTTACCGCAGAGCCCTCGGGCTACACGGGATCAGAGAGCGCCCCGCACACAAGTTTGCTTCTTTCATCGTTCATCGACCCGGACGGCTTGGATGTAGTGATCGGTATGTGTCATTTAAAAGTAGTTCCACTTTTTTTGAATGAATTAGTTTGCTGATAGATGTTAGTTAGGCACGCCAACGCATCGGCTCTTGTCTTGACTGGCCGCACTTCTGCTTGAATTTAATTTGAGATTCTTTGGCCAAAAGTTCTAAGGAATCTTTCTCTCTCTCCTATCGCTCTGTCTGTCTGTCTGTCTGTCTGTCTGACTTTAAGTCTGCTTGCTTGCTTGCTTGCCTGCCTGCCTGCCTGCCCCCCCCCCCCCCCCCCCCCCCCTCTCTCTCTCTCTCTCTCTCTCTCTCTCTCTCTCTCTCTCTCTCTCTCTCTCTCTCTCTCTCAATACAGAACGTATACGTCTGACCTTAAATACTAATTAGCCTATGTAAAAAGTCCAGTATGAATAGATAAATTAAGCATACACTGCATTTACAATGTGGCGGATAATGCAATACAATCATTGTGAATTTCATATTAACCAAGGTCTGCTAATGGTTAATGTATCAGTGGGATGAGGTGACAAATCTGGCTCCTGTGATCGCACACTGCTGTATTTCTCCCAACAGATACGGCAGTTTGTTAGTGTCTGGTCTGTTTTCAAAGTCCTTGCATGCCTGTGTAATCCTCGGGGAGTGTGTGTTCCTGATGGGCGGGAAGTTAGGAAGTGCAGCTCAGTTTCCAGTTGGTTTTGTGTGCAGTGGGAGCACAGTCTTCTCTTGGGAGCCAGGTCTGCCTGTGGCGTCCCTTCTCGATGGCCAGGCTGAGTCCACTGAGTCTGTACCTGGTAACTGATGGTCTTAGTTTTGGGTCAGTCACGGTATTCTGCAACTGTGTATTTTCTGTTAAGGTGCAAGCAGCATGCCAATTGACTTGGCTTTTTGTGGATTGGAGTTGTGGATTGGAGTTGAGACCGTAGAGCATGTTGTGTTTCCAAGCCACCTTGTATATGGTTAACATCGCTGTCTGTGTGTGGAGCTGTGAATGAGAGCTGTAACATATCAGGCACTCTGTGTGCTCAGTGCTTTTGGCTATATGTTGTGTGTATGTGATGCTAATATAGCACACTTTGCAAATAAAAACCTGTGTAATTCAGCCCTAGCTTCCCCGCTGAGCCACAATCACATACATCACAGGGATATCAAGTACAGGCCCGTGGGACAGATGCAGCCTGCCAGCAATTTCTATCCGGCCAGATGCACTCCATTCTCCTCAACACCAAATGAGAATCAATAAAACAGTGGAACATCATGGCCTATAAATACAAATGTGAGGCTTTGGTTTTGCACAAAAGTCACTCAATTTGGTCCGTGGCATAACCTACACCCCAGATTAAGCTGTGGGTCATTATTAGACAAGAGAACAGTGCCAGTGCATGACAATCATATTCAATGATTATGCAAAATCCCTTCCATTATGTGGAAGAGGGCAAGAGAGGCCAGGGGAAGTGGGCGGATCAAGAGGAGGAGAGATGTGCTCTTTAAGTCTGCACATCACAAAGAGGGAAAGGGCAGAAGGAATATGTCCTAGGGTGTCACCAGAGACCTGGCACAGTGTTTAAGTGGACCGTCAAAAAAGAGATTTCTGTCTCGTGTGACTTTTGGCAGCTTCAATGTCTTGGCTGGCTGGATCAACTCATGTAGAAATAAGGTGTTTCTATGTGAAAGCTTTATGTCACTGTATTGAGTCTGTCTTGTCTCTGACCTGGCCCCTTCCATGTCTGTTGTTGGTACGTTTGCCTGGTATGTCTGTGTCTCGAGTTTGTCTATCCATTAATATAAATTAATGAGTGTAGTAGATTAATCTACCATATATTATAATTAAAGAAAAATATTTTTTCACCCGTTTTTTAAATAGTCTACTCAATCTACTCAACCATGCATGTCAGAAAAGCTGTTGTTGATTTGCTGTCAAATCGATTGACATCAAATCAACTACTTGCATACGGTCCGAGTCTGGCTCCCTTATGCCTCCCGTGCCAACATTGAGTGTTCCCCTTCGGAGCCTGCAGCCAGCTGGTTCACAGAGTTAAAGTGAAGTGTAGTGAGGTTTGATGCTAAGACCTTTTTCTTCAGCCAGCCTGCTAAGAACCCACCATCTGTTTCACTGTGTGTTCTCATACAGCACTCATTGCTGAATGTTTTGCTGGGAATAGGAGTGCTATTTGGTCTGCGATGGGTGCCAGAGGAAAATACTAAGTCCAATGTCACCCACTGATGCCTGTTCATGCCGCACAAATTGCATATGGTTGAATATGCATAATGTATGATTTGATTTTAGGTGGTGTGCTTTTTGGATTTGTGCAGGGCATCGATCAAAATGAGTAATGTTATGTAGCGCAGAGAGCAAAGTCACCGAATCGAGTGTTAACTCGAAACATTTGGACAATCAGTTAATTTTATTGGTTGAAATGTCCTGGGAAATCTTTGTTATGTAATGAGAAGCAAAATTCTCTACAGACCTTGATTTATACATCCATAGCTCCGTAGATCTATAGAGGACAGGACACATACAAACAACACAGAGACCTTAGTTACAGTGACCTTAGTTACAGTGACCTGTACTTATAAGAGGAAATTGTCTGTCAACGATCACCGGCTTGAGGTAGTTCACATGTGTGACAAAAACGATCTTGAGTACAGTAAAAAAGTATAATCAAATAAAACAAATGCCTATGAGTTAACTAGATGTGACATGGACAAGCGCAATGAAAATCACTTCTACTCAGACAATTAAGCATACCTTCAACCAATTGACAACAATACCGTATGTGATTGTGGAATTCATTCACAAAGCAGGCAATGTTTTAACTTTGACTGTAACATTATCTAACTAACCTTAAAAAACAAGTTAGTATAAGTTCAGTGAGCGAAAGAATGCAGGGGGCTCCTTCCTTCTTTGTGGCCGTCATAAAGCCCTCCCTGCCTCTTCCTCTCAGGATGAGGTGAGTCAGGTATGAAGAGGTTTACACCTTAAGAGGTCATCTTGGAGTCAGATAAGTAGCCAAGGTTCATCTCAGGGGCGGCAGAAGGTGTAAATGAGTTACACGTGAATGTCCCTCGGAATGTAGGCCTTCGTTGACTGTGGCATATAGGCAAGATAATGACTTCCTTTAAGCATATGGTAAATACATTCATGAGGCAGGCGATGTTGAACTTTGACTGTGACAGCAGTAAGCTTAAACATATATAACTGATGAAGGGGGCTCTTTTCTTCTTTGTGGCCCTCATAAAGCCCACCCTGTCTTTTCCTGTCAGGATGAGGTCAGCCAAGTATAGAGGGGTTCACAGTTTTAGGGATACAATTGAAGTTAGCTAAGTACACATGGTTGTGTTGATGTCACTCAGAATTTAGTCTGAACTGTGCTTTTTCCACACTTATTTCATTCATGTAGGAAAATTAATGCTTCCTTTAAACCTACTGTCAATTTCTCCCATACTACTAAATTATGTAGGGGATGACCCATCCCCTACTCACTGTCTAACCCCTACCTGCTCCTTAATGACCTGTCTCTGTATTCAGTGTCTAACCCCTACCTACTCCTAATGACCTGTCTCTGTGATCACTGTCTAACCCTTACCTGCTCCTTAATGACAAGTCTCTGTGATCACTGTCTCACCCCTACCTGCTCCTTAATGACTTGTCTCTGTCAAGAATGTTAAATAATCATACCAGAGGCTTACGATTATTGTATTTTGAGGAGATTATTGCACCCTAACCAGTAGAAGAAATAGGCGTAAATGTGTAATATCAGAAAACACATATTTAGTGAGACAAACTTTTTTCACACTGCCTACAAATCTAAAGCCACATTGTTTAAAAATAAAAATAATTGCTATTGTAGTTATATGATGCATGGAGGGGTGGTGGAGATCCAGACACTTTGTAATCATTATACTGCACATTTTGTCGTTGCATTGTGATGCTGTCATGCTGTCATTTCCCTTATCCATAGTCCCACCCAGTCATGCGAAGGCATACTTATCTCCTTAACACTTCACTTCACACTACAATACATTACCACCATACATTAATCACAACACGGGCAGACACGTTAAGGTTCCCATTCATTAACGCTCATTGATATGTCTCTGTTTGTACATGCATTGTATTGCATAATTACCAAAGTAAATCAATTTGGTTCACCATTGTGTTTTTGCCTTTGTTTTCCTAGCCACCACAGTATGAAGTGGTAAAGCGAGTCGTGGCTACCATTGCGACTTTGTAGGGGTGTTCCGCAGAATATTCCATGTTGGGGGGGATAGGTTGGATAAAGGGTAAAGGGTTTGAATTCTTCAATAAGGGAAATATAATGCATTTCTATTCTATTACTATGATATAATTGTTTCATGTATCTGTCATTCTGTTAATTTATGTACTGTTGAATGGACTGGGCTAATAAGAAGAGCCAGCCTGTAATTATAGCTCACTCAAGCCAGTCTGAGGTTTTGTTGAGTAAGGGGAAGTCTGTGTACAGAAACCTGTGACCCAGTGTGTTGATAGATTATATTGCACATTTTATCCTCTGAGTTCTGTATTGGAAACATTTGAAAAAGAATAACAAAAAATAAGAAATTGCAGAAGCCTGTTTCGACCAATCCTGACCTCCCTGCTCATTAACGCCTGGCTCGTGAGTTCATCCTCAACATTTTGGTGTCAGAAGTAGATGGTGCTGAGTGGAAGACCATGGACACCAGACGGAAAGACAAGAAAACACAGGAAGAAGAAGAAGAAATAGAAGCAGCCTGGGGCTGACGAGAGGAGGTGCCAGAGCAGCCCGAGTGAAGCAGCCGTCATGCAGCTCATGTATGAGGGCTTCATGGACTGCCAGAGGTCGAGGGATGAGCTTATGGAGAAGGAGTGGACGGTTCAGAGGCCTCTCCCGCCAAGTACAGCCGCTAGGGCTGGGTGCCGAGCATGAAGATCAACTTCAACCACGGTCATGCCTGCTGACCGCTCCCGTGAACGCCGAGCAAATCAATTGATCGAGAATATTTTCTTAGTCCCTTATGTGTGTGTGTTTGTGTGTGGGTTGTGTCTGTGTGTGTGTGCTTGTGTCTGTGTGTGTGTGCTTGTGTGGGGGGCTGGGAGTTCCTTTATGTGTTTATCAATCAGGCTATTGGTCATTTTCAGCTAAAAGCCCACTTCACCGTGGCTAACCTATTTATCCAGCCAAGACCCTTTAGTACGGTTAGCTCATTATGCACTGACGGAGCTCCAGAAATTACCCCCTGAGAGCCGTCCTGGGTCAACCTTTCTTTCACTGAAATGAATCTTCCCGCTCATCTTAAGGCCCAATTATTCTCGATCCCTTCAGATGCTAGTGGAGGCTAGACCACTGCTACACACACCCCATTAGAGGTTGTGTTGCTGTAACATCCATACCAGCTAACTATGTTCATCTTAGACAAAATGATGAAATGGAAAGTTGTGTGTGTGTGTGTGTGTGTGTGTCCGTATGTAAGGTTTTAGTAAAAACAAAGTAGGAAGTGTTTTGTTTTTTGACGGTACTGGGAGGGAGATATTGTATCATTCAATAATAATAAAGTTATCGCTTTTACGAGATTGAAGAAGTGAACAAAATGTACACGACGAAATATAATACAGTAAACAACACACAAACAGAAACGATTTGAAGCAATAGTGTATTCAAATCTCAGGCACACCAAAAAGTTTCAGTCCGTGTTTGTGTCTTTGTGAGTGGATCAGCAGGGCAGCAGCACAATACGAGTGGTGTCAGCACTTTTACACCGCAAAGTGCCACTCTATGATTCACTGTGTGTGGTGCTATGGTGGGATACTTTGATGTAGTTTCAAATCGAGAGCCGTATCAAAAAGAAATCATCGGGAGATGTCGAACGACAAATACTAATTATGTTTAATTATATACATGTCTAATTATAATACACATGTTCATCTTCCTATAGTTAGGACAGTCTACATAAAACTACATTTATGTTGCCGTAAAGCCCTGTAAAATAGACGGTATGTTTATGTAGTGGTTATGCAGTAGGGTTGTACATATAAATAGTATATATATAGTATATATAAATATGTACGGGAGAACAATTATTGTTGAGTGTATTGAGTGTTTCCACTAATTTTAACCAATCCGAAAATTGCTCTAATTTGCTATAAGGTTATCCATGGTGCGTTTGCGTATTATTTCTACACATCTCAGTTGTGTGTTTCTTCACGTGTTATCATGCAAATCCACAATACATTTTATTGATATGTTTTGTAGAATTCCAACCCAAAAACTATTTTGCACATCTTTGTCCATATCGCAACATGCGACATCTACAGTATATTTTTGGAGACTCCAACAGCTGCTCTGGGCCTTACACACATTCTGTTGGCCTCATTAGGTTGCCCTTGAAGTTGTGGCAAACATTTATTTGGCAAACATCTGCTTCAGAGGTGGTGTAGACACGACCCAGAGGCCCCTGTCCTCGGGGAAGCATCAGGCAAGCTGTTTTGTGATGGCTCGCGTACTTTACGGACACGCCATCTATTGGCATGCCTCGCAGTGTATTAGCCATGTTCAGCCTAATGGGCAGCCGTTTGCTCAGGAGGAGATTAAGCAGGTTGCCTGGCAAATGGTCGCCGGTTCAATTCCTCACTGTGTCCCCGAAGGTGAGCGACACAAAAAGCCACTCATCAACAACGTACCCGGTTGGTTCGGGTCAGCTGCTTGTTGCTTCGTTTGGGCTAATGATTCTTTTCATTGACGTTCACGGTGGTTAATTGGAAGTGAATGCGGGGCATTAAACGATAGAGGTGGTGCGAAAACGGCTACATAAACACAGTCCATTGACCTTTTGTGTCTTCTGTCTCCTCGCTCTGTTTTGTGTTCGCAGTCGCAGGATTGATGGACTGCAATTTTCACATATGTCGACCCTGATGTTTTATTCTCTCTCTCCCAGCATTTATTAACTTAAGCATTTATTAATAGATTTGTAGGGGGCATACAGGGCAATATATGCAAACCCATTCAACACACAGTGATGTCTAGAGCCGCGGCAGCAGAGGTGGGAGGTCATTAGTGGCTTAAGAGAAATGAATGCCCATAGCTATCCAGAGGTTATTGATTAGCCATAGCTGTGCAAGCCTTTATTTTGTGCTGGAACATCCCTGATCACTATGTATGTTGAAGACATTTTGAGATGGTTCAGGCTGACCTGAATCAATTTTCGTGATGTGTTATGGTCTGGCAAACTTCTGAAATCCTAGAAGTAAAATAAGGCTGTGATGACGGCGCAGTAGCCGATTGGCTGGAACAGACATTGAGGAAAAGAGGAAAAGAGGAAAAGAGGAAAACAGAAATTGGGAAAGAGCTCAGGTTGTACTTATGATCATGGGAATGCACCAATAGAGACTTTAAAATAGCCCATGACCATTAGCAGTATGATCATGCGTGAAGAATTGAGCTCATAGCAGTCACAAGCCCCATTCTCACAGCTAGCTCACCTTGGAAATTCATCCTGAAATACCTGAGCACACGACGAGATGAGCCCAGTCCACAGAGTTAAGCGGACGATATGTGTTGCTGGTACCAGGGCCCTGTGTCAAGAAGCCAGATTTCGAGGGTAACAGATTCAGAATTCAGGGAACGACTGAATTTTCGGGTTTCAGATACCAACATGAGACGACTCTCAGTCAGCTACCATCCATGGCCTGTCATGCTTTGGGCCTAACCTGCAGCAAACCCGGTACACTGCGGGGGATCTCTGAAATATCTCTGCTCATTGCTGCACTTGCGACAGCTTTCTATCTCCTTGGTTTAGATATTGTGTTCAAACAGTGATCTATGGAACACTTCTGACAATTACCAAATAGGCCCCGCTCTTTGTTGGATCTGAGGTGGACTTTGAAGTGCAAATAGAAATGCACGCACATACTCACATTGCACGCTGAGCTGCAGAGTTCAGCGTAGCGCACCGTAGCCGAGCTACGAGGCCTAGCAGTACCGGTTTGTCCTGTTCCATTCTATTTATGTGTGTCCTGCTCCATCATATGAGCGTTTGTCCTGGGTCATCATATGAACGTTTATCCTGTTCCATCATGTCTATGTTTGTCGTGGGCCATCATATGAACGTTTGTCTTGGACCATCATTTAAACGTTTTTCCTGTTCCATATTTATGTTTTTCATGGGCCAATGGCCATCATATGAATGTTTGGCCTGGGCCATCTTATGAATGTTTTTCCTGGGCCATCCTATAAAGGTTTGTCCTGGGCCGTCTTATAAAGGTTTGTGCTAGGCCATCTTATGAATGTTTGTTCTGTTTCATTTATGTTTCTCTTTGGCCAATGGCCATCATATGAATGTTTTTGCTGGGCCGTCTTATGAATGTTTGTCCTGGGCCATCTTATAAAGGTTTGTTTTTTTCCTGGGTAGTTAAATCTAGTTTTTTGGGCAGATACAATTATTGGGGGCTCAACCCAAAAGTGAGCAGGCCTAGGGGGAGGCACTTTTTGGGTTTTGGCGTGGTGTCTATACCAATTTTTCACACGCTCAGTGACGGCTAGCAGAAGAAAAGCAACGGAGATCAAAGCAAGATTAAGAGATTAATATACTTTATTATAGCCTCACAGAGCCTTTCCATGGTGATGTAGAGAGAATTAACCGACTAGGCTTCAACCAATTAAAGGACTAGCAATGGCCACTTGTGAATTCCCTGATCTACCACATTTTTCTGGTGTGATGGATGAAGGCTATCAAAGCGTGTCATGAATGCACTGCAGGTTCAACCGATCTGAGATTGAGTGAACTCATTCCTTGAGATTTAAATCAGTGGTTCTGCAAATTGAAAAATCCTGACAGTCCAGGGAAGCGCAAAGTTGGAGTAGTTCACAGTTCCGGTTTAAGCTAAAACATATCCTAAGCTGCTGCTTGAATTGGGCTTAGCTGTTGCTACAAGCCATGCTTCTATTCCACACGTTCCCTAGGTCTCAGTCATTTGTTTCCTAAAACATCTGTTGTTCAGCACCATCCATGATGGAAGGTAGACCTACTGGTGCTCATGTACCTGGTGTTTCTTTTACTGTAAAAAGGTCACACAAAGGCACATTTAAAGGGACACTTCAACCATTTGCATTAATCTTTGTATCGTTAGAAACCCAGTCATATTTTTGAATGGTCGTGCATCATTCCCTCATTTTCCCCTGAGATGGGAGAGATCAGTATCTACCTCTAACACTGACGCAAAATTACATTTTTTGCGTCATCTAAAGCAGGAAGTGTAAATGGGGGGTGGGGGGGGGGGGGGCTCTAAAAACTACAAGCACTAGTTCCAGTGGGTGGGGTGTATGGTATTAACGGTATAGAGGTGTGACCGGTAGATCACACGAGCACTAAAGAAGCAATGATGTAGTACCAGAGACGCAGTCGTTTATTCATAATATCAAGCGGCGCACACAGCTTTTGGCCGTGGTGATATTCTAGAACACTCCGGGAGCTCTGGCGGGAGACCGGCGGGAGGCTCTATATCTAAATTCTATAATATAATATATTTAAGCAATATCACACGAGAGGGAGTGCTGTTGTACTGTATATCAGCACGGCTGTGATTCGGTCGTAGGCACGAGGCCGCAGGCCGAGTGCCGCAGATAATCACACCGTGCTGATATACAGTACAACAGCACGACCTCGAGTGTGATATTGCTTTTATACAACAGTGCTACGAGCACATTTTATTAGTTAACAGTAATAAGAAACAAGAGATTATGATTTGTTTGTTTAGTAATCATTTATTCGGCTCCGCCAACAAAAATAGTTCCGCAACTGAAGGGAGACTAGGCTGTTGCCAGGCAACACATATACAGTACATAAACATTCCTAGACACAAGCTCGCTACTCTGTGTCCTCCGAGTCTGATGATGACCATTCATAGTTCAAATCAAATGTTATTTTTGGAAATATGTCCATCTTTACCGTGCAAAGTTTGCCACAATCTAAGATAGGCTATTTAACAGCTGATGTAACGTTAGCTAATAACGGTTATTAGAACGCCCGTACAGCGGAGTGATTATGTCTGTGAAAAGTCCCAGTGCTGTTATACTGTATATCAGCACTATGGAATGTCTCGTTGTCCAATCAAATTGCTCGGTTGGGACCGGTCGGAACTAACTGTTGTATAATTAAGCAATAGATCACGACAGGCCTTCTCTCTGAAGGACGCTACAGTGTGTTGCATAGCAACCGCCGCGCACTTTGCAGGCAGCCAGGAGGAACTACTTTTTTGTATTTGTTGCTGCTTTTCCGACTTTTTCGCTTTTTCAAAATTGAGGGTGTCTATGACTTTCATTTCGCCATACTTACGTAACCATTTTAGAAAAGCAATAGATCACTTCAGTCAGTGAAATGTTCTCATTATACCACAGTTAAGGGGGTCGCCGTCCCTCCGCTGCGTGTCGGGATGGACAACGCCCCTTAACAGTGGTATAATGAGAACATACCACAGCCTGTCGTGATCTATTGCTAAAATATAATATAATATATAATTTCAAGGCCAAAAGCTGTGTGCGCCTCCGGTCCAGATGATATTATGAATAAATGACTGCGTCGGGTTCGCCACATCAATCTGAAGTCGCGGTTCCCAAAGGAAAATCAGACACATTAGATGGAACGACGGGGAATTACACTATCTGGTGTTAGCGTGGTGCTTTAGATTGCTGTGCAAAAAAAGCACATCATCCACTGTGGACGGTTTTAGTTGACTACTCTGCTCCTGAATAACGTATCCAGCACCGGAGAAGTCTCGCTCGCAATCACAAAACCCGCGACGACCCGCGCTGTTCAGGCGTCCGACCCGACCCGCACCCGTGTCCGACACAGTACATTATTTTTCATCTGTTTCATCCAAACTGTGCGGGTCACCAGCCCGTGCAGGACTCTGGCCGAGATAACCCCCACTACGAGTCTTTACTTGTTGTGGAAGGACCAGAGACGTCCGAGAACCCGACGCCGTCTTTAATTCATAATGTCATCCAGAGGCACACACAGCTTTTGGCCGTGATATTATATATTATATTATATTATATAGATACCTATATATTATATAATATTATATTATTATATAGAGCTCCGGGAGTCCGCAAACGGCAACAATCACTTCTCCTCCTGCAGCAGTTCACTCTGGACTGCAGGGAGTGAACGCTGATTGGTGGTTATGTTACGTCCCTCAGGGAGTGAACGCTGATTGGCTGTTATGTTACGTCCCTCAGGGAGTGAACGCTGATTGGCATTGTGGGAGTTGTCGTCTTCAATCCACAGGCACCAAAAAGTCACTG
>NC_140283.1:13459998-13494998 GCF_964030765.1 Micromesistius poutassou
GTTAAATGTGGTGCAGCCACGTCAATGGCTTCCATATCAGTGAAAGTGTTTTTTGTGTGTTTTCCTCTTTTCACTTTGAACCACATTCAGCATCTCTCCTCTGTATTAGATTACATCTCGTTGAGTCTTGGTTTCTACATTATTCCAGGATGATGCAAGGCATGTGAAATCTCCCATGGGAAGTCGTAATCACTTCGTACTAGCAATCTGCAACATTTAGAAACTTGTTTACCTAGATTGTTTACCTAGTCATTCAATAAAGCAAAACTGAAGATTTATTCCTATTTCTGGTCCAGGGCACAGAACTTTCTTAAAGTGAAATAAATATGAATAAGTTCATCAACAAAAAAAGCCAATACCTTATTAATAGGGCCAAATAGGTGTTTATTATAGTATATATATTTTGGCAGATTATTAAATCAATACATATATTCAATTCAATATTATCTTTCTTGGCTGTTCATCCGACAAATGTTTTAATTCAATATAAAAATAACTATAGATGTAAGATATGCTAATATTTCCGCAGAGCCGTGAAAATGGTTTTCCAACAGCGAATGCACTTGGCAGCAATAACCTCCACTCTGTTCATTGTTATTACTTATTAAAAGACACTGGTTATTTCCATCCAAATTCACCTAAGTTACACCACCGCGTACACAGATCCATGAGCAGAGCGATATAAATGGTGCTTGAAGATTCAACGCATGACTGATTGACAGTTTGAGAATGAGGGTGGGTCATTCTGTCACAATCTAACGCTTGAGCCTACAGGTGGTTAGAGGCACTACACTCTGGTCTCTCTTCTCTGTGGGAGCCTCACAAAGCCTCTTGCTTCCGAGACAATTTCGATCCTGGTGGTCTACACACGATTGGTCTACATGATTCGTAATATAATGACCCATGCACAGCGAAAACCAGGGAACCTCTCAAATGCCAAGCTGTGTATGAGTTTCACCCTCCACTCACACATAGGGTACCCAGCCTCAGTTTTGACCATGCACAGTATAATTTGGACCTGAGTTGACATTAAAATGTAATTTGTAATTGCACAATTCCTTGAACACTTGACAGGTGAACACTGAATATGGAGAGAGAAAGAGAGAGTGAGAAAGATAGAGAGAAAGAAAGAGGGAGATAGGATTGATCAGACGTCTGCCTAACTCCCCTGCTGCTATGACGTGACGTGACAGCACAGCGTTTTGAAACAGAATTGCTGATTGCTCTGCCTACCACTACAAAGCTTCCAGCAAACCGAATGCGAAGCTGGTAGAGAAAGATGAAGTATGAATTGCTCATGAGCACAGTTCATTCAGTCCGTGGTAAAGGATCATGATAATTCTAATTGAGACACGCATTTCAACACAAACCCTATCTTTTTAATATTCGGTTGGTGATTATGCACAGCATTTATTGCTTTTATAAGAGTGTTTTTGGTGCAAATCTCATTAGAGTAAAACTATTTCACATTTCCCTATCTTTCCAGCTCATTTAAGTGGCGACTGGCGAGTTCCCTTGATGCTTATATATTCTGTTTAATATTTTACTCTTCCACCTCTTTCTCTTTCCCTTTTCTCTCTCTGTAATTCCCTATTGCCCTCCTTCTTTCTCTCTATTACTCCCAATCTCTCTCTCTCTCTCTCTCTCTCTCTCTCCTTTTCACAGGCGAGTGATGAACGCTGCAAGCGCTGTGTGTGCGTAGCGGGAGCCAACAGTGTGCATCTGTTGGTGTGAGCGAGAGCGAGGGAGAAAACGAAACGAGGAGAGAGAGAGTGTGAGTGTGAGTGTGAGTGTGTGTGTGTGTGTGTGTGTGTGTGTGTGTGTGTGTGTGTGTGTGTGAGAGAGAGAGACGGAGCAAGCCCTCTTCACACACACACAGAGCATGCCTTTGCGTCCGGCAGTCGGCAACCATGAGCCGCCCAGCCCTCCCCGGCAGCAGCAGCAGCAGCAGCAGCACCACCACCAGCAGCAGCAGCACCACCACCAGCAGCACCCCAGTCAGCAGCAGCAGCAGCAGCAGCAGGAGGAGCAGGAGCAGCACGCACACACGTACACACGCAGCAGCAGCAGCGCGCGCACGCTCCCGCACCGGCTCCCCACACACAGGCAGCGTGCACAGGCAGCCGGGGGGGCAGGACCGGCTCCCGGGGAAAGGACGGCAGCGGCAGTGGTGGCGGCGGCGGCGGCGGCGGCGGCAGCAGAAGTAGCAGCGGTGGCGGTGGTGTTGGAGGCGGCGGCGGCGGTAGTCCCGTTCCCCACGGCGTCCCGGCTTTGCGGCCCGGTGCAGAAGAGCGGAGGAACCCGAGCGCGCAAGGAGGACCCATGGAGGAACCCACCGGGAACACTGTCGTCATCCGCATAGGAATCCCTGACCTGCAGCAAACGGTGAGGCTGTTCTCTCTGTTACCGGCACCTACCTGTGTGCCTCGCTGTGCCTCAAAGTAACCACTGGGAGGGGGGGTGGGGGGAAAAGGGGGCATCCCTGCAAGAATCTTTGTTTGTTTGTCTCTCTCTCTCTCTCTCTCTCTCTGTCGGATTGATCTCTCCCTCTCTCTCCTATCGCTATCTCTCTGTCTCTGGCTTACTGTTACTGATCGCTCTTTTTTTCGTAGTCTCCCTGATGTCTCTCACAGCTTCTTCCTAATATCTCTCTCTCTCTCTCGCTGTCTGCTTCAGTGTTGTGGATACTTGTTCCTCCCCTTCACTCCCCCCCTGTAGTTCCTCTCTGGTGGTTAGTTTGGTGTATATTGCACTTTTGTCTCTCATCTCCTAGACTCTGTGTTTGCTCCCCGGGATTTCTCTCCCTCCCTCCCTCTCATTCGTTGAATTTGTGCTAATAAATCAACCTCTTCATTAGCTGTGGCTGCAGCTGACTTTGACAACTGGCCAAGTTTTCTGGTGGTGAGTGCAAAGGGAGAGTGAAGGCAAATAGGCGTCACTCTCCATTGTGAAGGCGTCTTCACAATGGGATATAGGAGGCGAGGGGGGCCTACAAACTACTGAAGTTTGGCCTTCCACTCTCTCTCTCTCTCTCTTTCTCTTTCTTTCTCTCTCTCTCTCTCTCTCTCTCTCTCTCTCTCTCTCTCTCTCTCTCTCTCTCTCTCTCTCTCTCTCTCGCACTTGTGCGCTCTCTCTCTTCTGCCTCTCTCGCTCTCGCCGCTCAGCTGGGACTCTGTGTGTTTAGCTCAATGTGAAATGAACCTCCGTCTCCAGCGACGTGTGTGTAGACCCAGCTGTGGCGTTCTGCTCTGGTCGCCAGGAGTAGACCACGCAGAAATACTGCGGAGCAGCTGTGGCGCCTCGTCCCACCTCGAACCCTTCACCGCGTACACACGTCGGCACTATCACACGTGTCGCAACGGACGACCATCCAAGGGGAGCGTCATGTCGATTGCATATCGTACGGGAATATAATGAGATCGGTCCTGCGTCGTTCAACTGGCCTGCGCAGTAAAACACTGCAAGGGTCTGGGGTTTGATTTCCTCTGGGGACCATGCTAAGCGTTATGCACTCGCGGTGTTGCAAGATGCGTCCACCAAATTTATATGTTTACTTGAGTGTGTGTGTGTGTGTGTGTGTTTGTGTGTGGATGTGTGAATTGACATGTGTGTGCGTTTGTGTGTGTGTGCGTGTGCTTGTGCGTGTGCGTGTGTGTTGTTGTGAAGATTTCTCCCAGATGATGAGCTAGAGTAAGCCTAGGGCTGCTGTGCGTCTCTTCTGCAGCAGTGGAGAACATGCATTTTACCCTTCATTGGGTTTGGTGTGAAATTAAGTGTGAGCATACTAACGGCATCTTTTTGATCAAATATTACACACGTGCAGACGCACACACACACACACACACACACACACACACAACAAACAACAATTACAGAAAGACCCCATGTGACACCACATTAAGCTTTTATTACTTCGGTGCCTCTTTGTCAAATACCCTCCTTCATGTGTCCCCTCATGTACGTGTCTTACATTAGCTGAGGCTAATGACGCAACCAAACACAGGTGAGGTGTGCCACGATAAATCCCGCCTTGGGCTCGCTCAGGCGGCTTTGTATAGCTATTATTATTTTGGATTTAACTCTGGGGAAAATGTTGAAAATGCCAGTATCTTTCTTTGGTTCTCTGCCATTGTTGTGTAGCTCATTGTCCCTGCCTGAAACGGTTCATTGTATTCCTGCTTTGCTCTAACTCACTGTTGTCTGAGCGGGAGGAGGATGTGAGGCTAGGTGCACTGAAAAGGTCCATAATGCACTTAAATGTGCACACACACACACAACCCTTTTTCCATGGGAAAGACACTATTGCACCCAAACAGACACACGTGCATGCGAGTGCATGCATGCTAGGCACACACCGACACACAAAAACACATATGCAAGCAGCACATTATCCACAACTTGTGAACCACTTAATGTGTCTGAATGGTTTTGAGATCAATAACAAAACAATGATTTCACATTCAAGGAATGACCTGTCAAGTCTAAATCACGTTCACAGTTAGGCATACAGAAACACAGACAGGAATGAAGGTAGGCAGACAGATGGGTAATAGAAAGACAGACAGACAGCTCCGAGGACCAGTGAAGTGCAAGACGAAAAGTCAGAGTGTGACAGATAGACTTTTATAGGCAGAGGGAGCAAGCCGGAGATTACAGAGGCATAGTCTGACTGAAGGAGGATTAGGATGCTCCTGCAGACGGAACCGCCCAGCCCAGCCTGGCTCTGCACCTCGGTGTGAAGCACTGTGTAAATATCACAGCCATGGATGGGGAGCGAGAGCAGAGAGGGGAGGTGCAACCACATGCAGAGTGACGTCTCTGGCTAAAGTAAACTCATGTGGCCTCACTTTACAACCCCTATTTGCATTACTATTGTGTGTGTGTGAACGTGGACGTTTGTATTCGTTTACTGTTGGGTACTCATGCTTTGTTTTTATTGTTTTCTACGGTAATTAGGATTGTTTGTTACACAGCACGCAGAGCTCTCGCCATGACTTTCGTGGTTGTAAATGTAGACGGTCCACTCATCAACACTGCTGGAGGGCACTGTTTTGCTCTCAAAGTCAGACTGTGACACCAAAAAGTCTTCTGTTGCCTGCATATTCATCACGACTGTCGGTTTTTCAGTTTCATCACGGCTGAAAAGGCAAGCTAGAGAGAGAGAGAGAGAGAGAGAGAGAGAGAGAGAGAGAGAGAGAGAGAGAGAGAGAGAGAGAGAGAGAGAGAGAGAGAGAGAGAGAGAGAGAGAGAGAGAGAGAGAGACCATCAATTCCTTTTCCGAGCATCCTCACCATTCCGACCATCCAGAGCTGTCAAGAATTAGAGCTTGTGACAGGGTGAGAGAGCGAGCTAGGGTGAGAGTCGGAGAGAGCGAGATAGAGTGCAGAAGGCATTAGCAATTCGGCTGCAACACGTCGGACACTGAGCCAGACTTCCAGTCAAGCACCACTAGCACTGCTGATGGAGAGAAGGTGGTCTGAGCAGCCCGGTCTTGTACATTGGGCTTTCGAAGCTAAACCATTACCCATAGAGGAACGCTATTACCCATGGAGGAACTACATTACCCAGGTCCACTTGCAGCTTCTGAGAGACAAAGAGAGGTTTATAATTGTTATGGTAACTTCAAACCGCCAACTACTCTCGGCCTCTAAAATCACAGCGACTGGCTGGCGACGCGGCGATGACCACCGCCAACGGGGGTGATCTTGTTCCCCATATTGAGCGGGAGGCTGTGGGCTCCTGTTTAGTCAGTGGGGCGATCCAGTCCGCGTGGTTCAAATAGCGATTAGCGTCATGCCCTTTTACATCACGATTATGGATCCAAGTGGTGTTAAATAGGCCTCCATGCCTGGTTTTTCTTTTATTGTATGGATGACCATAGCCAGAGACACAAATGAGGCATTATTTGAATAACATTATGAAACGCTTCCTCCATTTCCTCAATGACGAGGAGAGGGGAGAAAACGGTCCACATGGAGCAGATTCCACATCGACCAATCGGATTGGTTGTTAAGAAATCATACAGTTGAAATGTGCAAAATTAAACTCTGTCCCTCTGGAGTCAGTCGTACTCTGTGGTTTTATATACTTGTCTGACGCCGGCGCACGCGGCCATTGGATACCGTTGGAATAGAATGTGTTGTATAACGTCGTTTTGACGCTGGGTGTGTTTGGCCTCCTGAATTTAGTGTGTGTACCTGGAAAAGGAGCCTTTTGAATGACTTGGTAAAAACACACTCCTCCCAACTTTATATATATATATATATATATATATATATATATATATATATATAAATATTTTCGAGATGCTGCCAGGCACAATCTCACGAAACCAAATGAACGTTCTTTCCCTCTTTCTTTCTGCAACTCCCTCAGACGGTTGCAAACACTTAATGAAAGGGTCCTCCCATCCATCGCGCTGTAGCCCAACTCTAAAGGGCTCTGACAGCAGAGAACACATCACGGACAGCAATAAAACTACCCAAACTGTTGCTTCCGGTAAGAGCGCTCACACTGGCAGCGACCGGCATCTGAAAACCCTGCAGGCGCTGACTGACAGCGCCCAGCTGTAACTTCCAACAACGCTCAGCGTCTCAGTGACATCCATCCCTTCCACTTCTCCAAGTGTTACGCCAAACCAGAACAAGAGCGGCAAAATAACGACTTCCCATTGGTGTGTCTTCCTACGACACAAGCGCATGAGAAAAAGCCTTTTTCCCAACCCGGGTGTGAGTCACCATGCATCCGTCAGAACAGAAAGTTGGCTTTGTTTAATTATTTATCACGAATTTAACATAGCATGATGCCATAAGCAGATGAAGAGGATACGGTTGTGTGAGCAAACACGGCGGCCGTGAGGGAGGCGTTTTCTATTGGTATTGTGGCTGATGTGAATGGAAAGTAAACCTTGCCGTATAACTCTCACTAACCCTGTGTTGCTTTATCCAGAATCCTATTAAAAATGCCATGAAATATCCATGTGGCATAATGGATTTCTACGCAGAATGGGTTTCAACTGCAGGCAATAGGGACAAATTTGGGTCTCTTATTTGTATTTTCATGAAAGGCTTTCTGTAGGTCTAAGCCACTCAGGCTAATCAAAACCGAATAATGGGGAATAACATAATTCAATAAAAGCAACAATATCCAACTGCAGAGTACAATGTTTGCTTTTGGGAAGATATTGCCACTTCATTAAACCGCAACATTAAACAATTAATGCAGAACAGAGAGCATAGACTCTCCTCATTTAATCTAACCCTTAACTCTATGATTAACGTATTGATTAGCTCACCTTTGGGTTAATACTCTCCATCGCCGTGTTTCGATGTCTCCTTTCTCATTACTGATTTTAAAAATTGACTTCACCTCTTTCCTACGCTTTCTCTCTCTACCTTTCTCCTCCTCTGTCTCTATCAACCCCTTCTCTTAGCCTTCTCTCTCTCCCTTTCTCCTTATCTCTACTTCTTCCTCTTTCTCTATCTCCATCTCTGTATCTGTGTCTCTAATGCTGAGGAATTGACCACGACATTAGGCTTCACACCAAGCTTGTTTCTATTCAAGGCCCGGGAAGCCATTGTGTTTGTGCGCGCGTGGTGTGTTGCCAATTGGAACAAGCAGCTCCTGCTATCATGGCGGGGGGGGGGGGGGGGGGGGGGTTGGGGGACCATTTTAGCCTGAGAATGGTTGGTGTGACTTTAGGAGGAGATGAAGCAAAATGATCAGAAACTGCTGTTTAATAATAACCATGGATAGCATTTTTATTTCGACTGAGGAGGGCCCTTAAAGAAGCTTCCAATAGTATGACTCTGGGTGAAGATGGTCGATAGAGCATTACGCTGCATCGATGCCAATGGAGGCGAAAGGTGCTGCAGCTTAATTCACATTGTCAATACAATAGTTCTCCACTTTAGCCCACTCAGCATCAGACCTTCTGGCTACGCTCCTGGCAGTCTCCTTCAATCCAACTCAGTCCTTCTCATCTGCAGGAGGGTGACACTGTAAAGGGACAGTGGCTTGTAGTGGGCTGCTTCCATTCAGGAACCATGTTCAAAATCTACTATCTAACTATAGCTGCACATGGACACGGTCATAACATGGAGAATGTATTCGTTTCAGTTTTCCTGTTTGCTAAACAGCATTTTACGATCACTCTGTGTAACGCCTTGTTTCCTGTTGTACTTGTTTGGGGGTATTTCTTCTGTTCAGACGTTGTGCTGGCCTGTGGAGCCTCTCCAGACTGTAATTGTGATGAAGTGCTATACTAATAAAGTGGAATCTTGGACTCTGATCCTGTGGGGGATTTACACTGATGCCTTTTGCTGATAAGAAACAGAGGCAAAATGAACGGGGATGAACGTATTTGAATCAAATTAAAGTAGTGATGTAGTGCAAAGTAGTGTCAGAGATAAAGTCTGGGTAGGAAAGGTCACATTGCTTGTGTGTGTGTGTGTGTGTGTGTGTGTGTGTGTGTGTGTGTGTGTTGGTTGGGTTGTTGAGGTGGCCTTTTTGTTTTTTGGTCCAGTGTCAACTACATATAAATAATGATTCAATTTGTCAGGAAACTGTCTAAGATCATAGGGAAGATGCTGCTCAACGACACTCCCGCCCTACCGGAACCCGGTAGGGCGGGACGCGCACAGTGACGCCTGGTGCCGTTTTAATGTCATGTTCGGATACCGTGGTCCGGCCGGGTATCTCCGAAAAGACATCTTGGTGTTGTAAGACGACTTCCTCCAGGTCCTGCTTCTGGGCGGGGCTGAGGTCGTCTCCCACGGGGACCTCCAGTATGCTGCGCCGGGCGGCCAGAACCAGGGGAGCCGGTACCGGTGGGGAGGTACCGGTCCACCACTGCTTCAGCAGGTTGACATGGTAGAGCTGGGTGGGTTTGCGTCTCCCGGGCTGCCTTACCCTATAATTCACGTCTCCCACTCTGTCGACCACCTCGTATGGCCCCCTGCCACTTGGCCAGGAATTTGCACTCGGCGGTTGGTACCAGGACCAGGACCAACTCCCCGGGTCGAAATATGCGTAGCTGGGCCCCCCCGGTTGTAGACCCGTGCCTGGGCCTGCTGGGCCTGTCGGAGGTGGTCCCGGACGATGGGCCAGACCTGAGCCATGAGACTCCGCACCTGCTCTACATGGTCCACCATGGTGCGATGTGGGGAGGGCCGACTCTCCCAAGCCTCCTTGGCGAGGTCGAGGAGTCCCCTTGGTCTCCTCCCATACAACAGCTCGAAGGGGGGAAAACCCTGTGGAGGCTCGGGGTACCTCGCGGACGGCGAAGAGCACATGAGGCAGGAGCTGGTCCCAATTCTTTCCGTCAGTCTCCATGGCCTTCTTGAGCATTTGCTTGAGGGTCTTGTTGAATCTCTCAACGAGCCCGTCGGTCTGGGGGTGGTACACCGAGGTACGAAGCTGTTTCACCTGGAGAAAACTCAGACAGCTCTTTCATTACCCGTGACATGAAGCAGGACCCCTGGTCTGTTAATACCTCCCTGGCTATCCCCACCCAGCTGAACAGAAGCATGAGCTCCTTAGCTACGGTCTTAGCAGTGGCGGTGCGGAGGGGCAGGGCTTCCGGGTACCGGGTGGCATAGACCACCATCACCAGTATGTACCTATGACCCTGGCTGGTCTTGGGGAGCGGCCCGACAATGTCCAGTGCTAACCGGTCAAACGGTACCTCAATAATCGGCATTGGGATTAGAGGGTTTCGGACTGAGGGTCTCGGGGACCGTGTACTGGCATTCCGGGCAAGCCTGACAGTACTGGACGACATCTTTCTTCACCCCAGGCCAATAAAAACGGTCTAAAATCCTGTCCCTGGTTTTATCCATGCCCAGATGTGCCCCTAACATATGGGAGTGTGCCATGAACAGGACTTTGCTAACATTCGGGCGGGGTACCACTAGTTGTTCAATCACTACCCCCCCTCTCTCTACTACCCGGTACAATAGGCCCGCCCTGGTGCTGAAGTGTGGGTGAGGTAAGCTACTCACCGATTCCCTCGCTTGGCCTTCATGGGCGAGGACATGGCTCCAGGCATGCTTCAGGACATGGTCCTGTAGCTGGGCGCTGGTGAACTGTCCGGGTCGGTCCGTTCCTCCCCCCCCTTGTCGGGGAAAAATCTGAGAGCTCTGTGAGAGGTGAGCTCTCAGATCCTCCTGGGGGCCCGATTGAGAGCCTGAGTGTCCTTACCCCCTACCAGCGCTGGGAGGTTCGGGGCACCTGGCTTCTGATGCGCCCAGCAGGTTGTCAGGAGACACGGTTCTGCCTGTCCCTCGTCGGCGAAGGCAAAAGGCATGGAGACATCCCAGCTTCCGAGGCACGGGCGGGCTAGATGACCTAGTTGTCCGCAGCTAAAACACCGTCGATCCTCTCAGGATTCCGGGGAGGGGGTCGGCGGCCTCAGTGGGGGTGGACATTGAGAGGGATCTGGTCCTCGGCGGTCCCGCCGCGTCTCGACGGGTCGCGATGGGGTCCGGATGCTGGAACTCAGTTGCTGGGCGACCTGCCAGTTCTCCAGTTGCCGGACCAGCTCGTCCACAGTGTCGGGGTGGTTGGTGGCGAGGGTTCTCTGGGCGTCCGGCGGGAGCTGACAGATGGTGTTGTCGATCAGCACCCTATCCAGGATGCTGGGTCCGTCGTCGGCTGCGTGCCACCTCCGGATAAGCCAGCCATGTTGGGAGATCTGCGTCCGTACGGCGCCTCTGGCGTCAAACCGCCAGTCATGGAAGCGCTGCGCCCGAGCAGCGAGGCTATGGCCGTAGTAGGCCAATATCGCCTGTTTTAACGCCGGGTACTGACTGGCCCGCTCCGGTGTTAGGTAAATTAGAAATTGATGTTACTATTCGACTACATATATGACCCACTTTCAATACAGATCCATGTCTCCACCGGTGAAATTCCCTTTTAAAGCCAATGACAACATGCAAAGATTATGAAGGATTTTGTTGTGTTACAAAGGTAACTATAAGCCCTTCATTGGTGATATATGCACTGAAAACAGCCAAAATGGAGGGTATGTATTAAATGTAAAGTTGCTGAAAATGAATTGCGGTTGTTGACTTTTCAGCTTATGGGCCCAGCAGTCCCAGCAGATCGATTGAGTCTCAGCAATGATGCTACTTTATTTTTTGTGGTTTGAGTTACCTGTTAGTAACACATCTATATACACATCATATCTATTCGATTATCGATCGATTACGGGCTGGCGGAGTTGTTGGCGGGGGGGGGGCACGATTACGGGCTGGCGGAGTTGTTGGGGGGGGTGGGGGGTAAAAAAAATAAATTAAAAAAAATGATCCGCACATTTTCTATTATCGATAATAGAAAATGCACGGATCATTTTTTTTCTTGTGTGCTCGTGCCGCCCCCCCCTGTAATGCCACTGCCCGCTTCGCCCGTACCTAAAACCGCCACTGCTCTCTCTCTCTCTCTTCGATTTACAAGTGCCTGTGTGTGTGTGTGTTTGTGTGCATCTCTGTGTGCCATTGGGTCTTTTCTGTTGACTGACATCAACCCTAGTTCTGGATGGCATATGCTGTTTCGCCTGTCACCACTCATGGAGAGGAGTGCTTTAATCAATGGTGTGTGTGTGTGTGTGTGTGTGTGTGTGTGTGTGTGTGTGTGGAGGGGGTATGTGTGTGTGTGTGTGTGTGTGTGTGTGTGTGTGTGTGTGTGTGTGTGTGTGTGTGTGTGTCTGTATGCACTTATGTACAGGAAGGCAATGGAAGGTAGATACCTCAAAAATACAAGTAGAACAATTTCCATGAAAAATGAAGGACATTTTTAATGAGTGGGATTTTAATTTAAGCAAAAAGTTAACAAAGAAGTAACAACCAATTCTTGTGAAGAAGTGAAAAATGTGAGGAAATGCATAAAAATGAGGTCTATGTGAAAAAGAGGTTGGGACGCCTGCAATCTTGCCAAAGAAAGGAAACCGTAATTGATGCTCACCCAGAGAGAAACTGCAGAGATGAGAAACTGCAGAGATGAGAAACTGAAATATTCAAATTGTTGCTGCAAGCCCAGGGTACATTTTGGAAAAACAGCTAGCCATCAACTTAACAACAAAAGCATATCTTTGGAGGCAGAGGTGGAAGGAGGACTGAGAAATCCTACTGAAGTGGAAGTAATGTTCTGAAGAAAACTTGAGTAAAAGTCAAAAGTAGGTAATTAAAAAACTATTTGTACAAGATGCTGCTCTCCATTTCTTTGAAATGTTGCATGATTTATTTCTTGATTTTGCCAAAACAACTAACTAATGAGTGACGCTGACTGATTTAAGTGATAACTGACTAACCAACCGTCACCAAAATATGGTTGAATCAGTCTCACAACAGCTGATAAAATAAGTCTCTTGATTGGTTCATTGTTATTTTTTCAATTTCTGCAAGAGCATTTTGAGCATTCTCTATGAATAATGACTTTTTTTTTTAAGTAACTAAGACATTCCACTCAATTCCTACCACTACACACACAGTGGGGCATTCATCTATTTTCCAATTAGTTGTTAAGCTGACGCTTCAGTTTTATCCAAAGTGACACACACTGAATTCAGATGCATCCTATTAAGTAGCAGGATAAGGTAAGGGTCTGCTCTTTGCCCCCTTTTGGATTATCCAGCACATCACAAAGCTGTGCTGGGAGGCAACGGCTCGGGAAGCTCTGCTCTCTAGTTTTCCCCTTTGTCGACGTCCAAGAGGACGTCTTACTGAAGAACCGTGGCATCGCCAAGCCTGTGTGAGAGCAACACCTCTCCCCGAGAAGCTCTGCTCAGACCAGCTGCGGGCACACACACAAACGCACGCACGCACATGCACGCTTTCACGCTCCCCAACATCCTATTACCAAAAGGCCAGAGGCACACGTTGACCTTGCAGCTTCCGTTCAGCTGCCACGGCAACCAAAGATTCGACAAGAGCTGAGTTTTTTTGAGTGCCCTTTATAATCCCCTCCCGCTCACCACGTCGCCGGGTTCCAGGGGTGAAGACGACCCAAGCGTCGCAGTCACCTGATCATGTCTGCATCGCACTCGGATCCATCACCGCTTTTCCGGATTTACCAGCAATGAATGAAATGAGTGTTTATTTTCCGTGACTGACTGGGTAAAACACTTGGTGAAGTCATTATAGGTGATGTTATCGTTGTTTACTGTATGATAGCTCATAATGGAAGTGAGTCTTTCCCCGCTAGCAATTTGACGACGGACATCGAATGCTTAAATAAGCAAATGCTATTTTATTGCGACTTTGGGCATTTCAAATGTGCTATTCAAAAGTTACAAATATGAATATCATCTTTAATATCCAAAGTAAACTAGGCAGTGTTGATGTTTGAAATAGTTTTAGGCAAAATCAGCTCATAGTTCATAGTCTGGCGAGAATGGTGCCTACAGAAACCCTTATTTGGGCAGACAAATGATCCCCCCCCTCCTCACGCAGATCGTCTATCACAGATTGTGCTGCAATCTGGCAACACTAGGGATCGGGGCTCCCACTGATCCACACACACTTCTCTAGAACTTGCTCTGATGCACACTGGCACAAACATGCTAAATGCTATCAGGCTGGGTGAATTTTACAGGCTAATTATCACAACATGCTTATGAATTCAAAATGCCATTCTCAAGACACTATTCTAATGTCAGGGTCGTTAGAAATAAGTACATGGACATTTAGTATCAGAGTTGTCTCACTGCCATTTAGACTATAAAACAGGGTATCACGATGAATCAATATTTTCTTTTAATGACGAATATATTAATATTATGACGGTAATATTACATTTTTGCCCAGCACTACACCAAATTATTATTTCCTTGCAACTGCAATGTGTCTCTGTTTCTCTCAAAGGCGACAACTCCAATGAGCAGTCAGTAACTTGAGTGAAGAACCAGGAAACCCCATGAGTATAGAGGGTTAGATAGCAGCTCAACCACCAAATATTTGTTCCTGCATTTCTCTAGATGCGTGTTTCTGGCATTGCCATGATGAGTGATAACTTCATAGATCCCTGTATTGCAAATGATATGATAAATAATATAATGGGTTACATGTGTTCATTATTCATGTTGGATACTTCAGGTTAGGATTATGTCTATTCAGTGTTTAGAGTCAGTCTTTGTGGGTCCCATCAGCCCCAAAAAACATTAATTTGTAATCATAGCTTATGTTTTGTGTGCGTGTGCGACAGTGTGACACATTTGATAAACTGAGAACCATTTTCTGCTGCACGACCTGTCAACTGATTTGAGCTGTTGTGCATGACTGCGATGCCAAACGAAAAGTACACTCTCATAAATATGTTGTCATTTTATGTCCATGCGATGAGTAATAGGACAAATACAATTTTTGTAGCATCTTATATAGGCCATACACATCGGCTGGTCAGCTGCCTAAAGTATCCCTACTATGGCATCCTTCTCAAGGCGTTTTCACATTGAGTTTAGGTTTGTTAAACCTTCCAGTATTTTCAGTCTATAGTGTTAGTGGGTGTGCTATTGTGTGGGCCTGTGAATGCTTTTCACACGTCATTTAGGGGCATTAGACTAGTCATTTTCTGCTCTGAGACGTCTTTCGTCTGGCCCTTTCTGTGCCATGTTTGGGATGGCATTGGCGTTCTCTTCCAAGATGATTTTGGTGGTCTTTTCTGTTGTGGATAATGTGTTTGTCTCTGAAAGCCTCATCTCCTCCAGGCAGATGGTGAACGGTAGCCATGGTTTGAGCAAAGCTTTAAGACGCAGCTGGGCCGTCTTTAGCTCGGCTGTGCCGTAGTTTACGCTGGCACTCGTTTGACGTCAATCACCACAGTGTGCACCGGCTGGCTGAACAAAGTTTGAGAACAGCCTCAACCACCCCACCCTGCTGGGTGAAATACTGGCTGGGTGAAATACTGGTTTTTTGATTGGCTGATGGGCTGTTGATTAACTTTCTGTAATTAACATTTAAAACCCATTGATTTGATTTGCGTTCAACATTATTATAAACATCAATCCCACGAAAGAACTCCCAATTGCTACTCTTAGATCGGCATCCTCACATCTGCCGGCCAACTTTCACGAATAGCTCAGAATAGAACTGAAAAAACAGTTTAACTATGTCCCTTTAACCAAGTCGGGTTGTTGTGCAGTTTTATCTTTGAGTCCAACGCGTTTCATGACCTTGAAAGCATGATTCTTTCCCTGAGCTGGTCACTTCCTAAAATGGAATGTTCAAATCTCCTTTCAGTTCATAAAAGGTTTATTTTTTAAGGTTTAATGAGGGTAGGACGCTTCGGATCTTCCGATAGCACCATGGTTGACACGCTTGTGATATCATAGTGGTCTCTGTTATCTCCTCTCACTTTACCCATTCGGTGGCGTGGGGCTTGGTTACATTAGCCCTTAAGTGTCGTTTAGAAGAGTACTGGCTTGTGATGGCAGCCCTGCGTTTGACAGCAACCTCACCTCTAGTCACGCTGGGTCGCGCTGCTTTTCATGAACTTGTGCATTGACATTTGCTGACGACATTCACCTGATGTTCAGGGGAGTGAGACCTGTGCAGAATGCAAATAATGCATCAGAGTGCTTTGTGTGTTTCTGTGCGTGTGTGAGCGAGAGAGTGAGAGATGAGGGAGAGGGCGGGAGAAAGAGAGAGAGACAGAGAGAGAGGGGGGAGAGGGAGGGAGAAAGAGAGAGAGGGGGAGGAGGGAGGGAGAGAGAGAGAGAGAGGGAGAGGGAGGGAGAGAGATGGAGGGAGGGAGAGATAGAGAGAGGGGGAGAGGGAGAAAGAGAGAGGGAGAGGGGGAGAGAAAGAGAGAGGAAGAGAGAGAAAGAGAGAGAGGGAGAGATAAAGAGAGAGAGAGAGCGAGAGAGAGGGGGAGAGGGAGAGAGAATGAGAGAGGGAAAGAGAGAAAGAAAGAGAGAGGGAAAGGGAGGGGAAAAGAGAGGGAGAGAAAGAGAGAAGAAGAGTTGCCCTGAATTGGTATGGATAGTACAGCACTACAGTTAGTTTACTTAAAAGGACACTTCACCCATTTGCATTAAGCTTTGTATTGTTAGAAACCCATTCATATTTTTGAATGGTCGTGCATCATTCCCTCATTTTCCCCCGAGATGGGAGAGATCCGTATCTACCTCTAACACTTCCTGCTTTAAATGATGCAAAATGAAGATTTTTGCGTCATTTAAAGCAGAAAGTGTAAGGGGGGGGGGGGGGGGGGGGGGGGTGGGCTCTGAAAAACTACAAGCACTAGTTCCAGTGGGTGGGACTTAGGAGTGTATGGTATAAATGGTATAAATGGTATAGAGAGTACACTGGTGTGAATTTGCGCTATACGGTATGGGTTTTGACGTTACCGTGTGACCGGTGTGATCGGTAGATCACACGAGCGCTAAAGAAGCAATGATGTAGTACCAGAGACGCAGTTGTTTATTCATAATATCAAGACCTAGAGCTCTATATCAAAATAATATCATATAATATATAGACATCTATGATATAATATATAATATCACAACCAACAGCTGTGTGAGCCTCCACATCAATCTGAAGTCATGGTTCAATCTAGGCTTCAGGTTGAGAGTCAAAGCCAACGTTTCTTCCCCCAATTCCTTGTCCACCATGGCCGAGAATCAATACACGGGTCTTATTTTGCAAACCCACACCCGCCCGTACCCGTGAATTACATTCTGCACCCGACCAGACCCGCTATAAATTGATTTAGACGCCTGACCCGCACCCGAAGGAAAATGAGACACATTAGATGGAACGCCTGGGAATTAGACTACCTGGTGTTGGCGTGGTGCTTTAGATTGCTGTGCAAAAAAAGCATATCATCCACTGTGCACGGTTTTAGTTGACTCCTCCACTCCTGAATAACATATCCAGCACCGGAGAAGTCTCGCTCAATCACAAAACCCACGACCGACCCATAATCGCAAAACAGCGCGACCGACCCACGCTGTTCAGGCGTCCGACCCGACCCGCATCCGTATCCGACACGGTACATTATTTTTCATCCATTTCATCCAAATTGTGCGGGTCACCCAGCGGGTACCCGTGGGTACCCGAGCCCGTGCAGGAGATTACCCTCACTACTAGTCTTTACTCTAGTGCAGTGAACCCCAATTAGCGGCCCGCGGGCCAGATCCGGCCCACAGGAGCCAAATGTCCGGCCCGTGCTGACCCAGTGGCATTCACATGTTAAAAAAAAAAAAAATTGTTGTTTACAGACTGATGTTATTTGCTACACATTTAAAAAGTTTAAAACTAATGTCACATATTGTGGTATCACATTTTAAAGCTAACTAACTCAAATCTTCATGTGTCTCTTAGAGAGGGAGGGAGAGATATATAGAGAGGGGAAGAGAGTGGATGTGAACACACACTGATCTGGATGGATGGCACCAGGCCCAATGCCCTGTTGAAGACACACTGTGCTGATGCTATTTAAGTTTTTATGTTTGGGGCTGCTGCACTGTGTGCGTGTTTGTTTGCTGGACTTTTTGTTTGCTGATGTTCCAGCGGCATTTTAATAAATTAATGGTAGGTTTTGGACAAATTTTGTTTCAAGAGAGCATTATTGTGTGACTCCTAACACAGGGTATTTTCAACTACTACTAATAATTATAGTAATGATAATTAAAGCAAAATGTGCACATAAAAATGGCGAATTAAAAAAATTAAACAATATCTCGGCCCTTGGCGTGGCATGCTTGACCAAATTTGGCCCTCTGGCAAAACTAATTGGGGAACCCTGCTCTAGTGGAAGGACCAGAGACGCAGTCTTTAATTCATAATATCATCCAGAGGCGCACACAGCTTTTTGCCGTGATATTATATATTATATTATATTATATTATATAGATACCGATATATTATATAATATTATATTATTTAGATATAGAGCTCCGGGAGTCCGCAAACGGCAACAATCACTTCTCCTCCTGCAGCAGTTCACTCTGGACTGCAGGGAGTGAACGCTGATTGGTGGTTATGTTACGTCCCTCAGGGAGTGAACGCTGATTGGCTGTTATGTTACGTCCCTCAGGGAGTACTGATTGGCATTGTGGGAGTTGTCGTCTTCAATCCACAAGTGCCAATAAGTCACTGTCTGCCTTTTCTCGTCAAGAAGGCACCAAATTAGAAATTCATGTTACTATTCGACTACATATATATGACCCACTTTCAATACAGATCCATGTCTCCACCAGTTAAATTCCCTTTTAAAGCCAATGACAACATGCAAAGATTGTGAAGGATTTTGTCGTGTTACAAAGATAACTATAAGCCCTTCAGCACTCACTGTATTGGTTATATATGCACTGAATTCTAAACAGCCAAAGCGGAGGGCATGTATTAAATATAAAGTTGCTGAAAATGACTTGCGGTTGTTGACTTTTCAGCTTGTGGGCCCAGCAGTCACAGCAGATCGATTGAGTCTCAGCAATGATGCTACTTTATTTTTTGTGGTTTGAGCTACCTGATACACATATATAATCTCTCTCTCTCTCTCTCTCTCTCTCTCTCTCTCTCTCTCTCTCTCTCTCTCTCTCTCTTTCTCTTTTTCTCTCTCTCTCTTTCTCCTTTTCTCTCTCTATTACTGTCTCTCTCTCTCTCTCTCTCTCTCTCTCTCTCTCTCTCTCTCTCTTTTCTCTTTTTCTCTCTCTCTCTTTCTCCTTTTCTCTCTCTATTACTGTCTCTCTCTCTCTCTCTCTCTCTCTCTCTCTCTCTCTCTCTGTCTCTCTCTCTCTCTCTCTCTATTTCTCTATCTCTCTTTCTCTCTCGGTTGTCCTCTTTTCGAGATTATGGTGTGTTAGGTTTGATCTTTTTATATCCCAGCATCTCCACTGCCATATCACTGGATAATCTTTTGCCAATCGTTTGCCTTAATGGAAAATAATCTCTATCTTTAAAGACAATCAAAATCAAAAGCTCTAATCAAACCTTGAACTGGCCTTGTTTATTTAGCTCGCAGATGCATTGAAGTGAAAGTAGTTTAGGCCAGCATTTAGGGGACATAATACATGTAGCCATTTTCTAAACCCTGTCATTCCTGAGAAGTTTTCTTCCTAATTCACAGATGCATTGGTGTTCACTCACTCACTTGCATGTATCAGAAACCATTTTGTCTACCAGTTCCCATGAATTAAACATTGGATGAGCAGGCGTTGCTCAGGATGGTAGAACAGGCTGATTGCTGGCAACTGGAGACATATATTACCGGTCGTCCTCTCTATTCCTATAGGCTAAGAGCATTGAGGCTTCTACAGGCTATAAGACTTTAGGCTATCTGTTGCTGGGAAGCTGCAGTCATTATGCATGTTGGTCTGTGACGGTGCATGTCAGTCAAGGTGTGTGTCAGTGTGTCAGTCAACGCGTGTGACAGTGAACGTGTGTGTCATCGATCTTGTGTGTGCGGCAACATGTGTGTCAGTTAGCGTGTGTCACTCACCTTGTGTGTCCGTGAACATGTGTGTCACTGTGTTGTTTGTGAACGTGTGCGTCAGTCAACGTGTGCGTTGGGGAACGTGTGTGTCAGTGAACGTGTGTGTCAGTGAACATGTGTGTCAGTCAACGTGTGTGTGTCAGTGAAAATGTGTGTTGGTCAACGTGTGTGTCAGTCAACATGTATGTTGGTGAACATATGAATCAGTCAACATGTGTGTCAGTCACTGATGGGCAGTATAAACAGGACGTGCATGCTTGTAGTGGCTTATCATGGAGGCTAGAAGAGATGGCTATGAATCCAGTCTATTTAAAACTCCCAGCGTGTGTCTCTTCTGAAGCTATCCTCTCCGTCCCCCCGCTGGCGTCTCTCAAAGTTTTCCTTCTCGTTTGAAGGCTTGGTTCTGGCGGGGGTGCCATTCTTTGTAGGTGCACATTGATTAACAGCTTGACTAGAAATAAAGAAAGGATAAAATATGGATACGCTGTGGTATCTTTTAACCATCCATGGGAATGTGTATGTTATTTTTATTTTTACTATGCCCACTTGCCTTCTGTTGTCTACTGTGAGTTTTGTGCTACTCTGTGGTTGTGCTGCAACAGAGTCATTTCCCCACAGGGATAATAAAAGTACTACTGTACTACTGTTTGTGATTAACATGCCTTAATCTCTTTACGGCATACCTCTCTGGTTCGTTTAGCTTTGGATATTAGTCAAATGTTCATTGTTGGTAATTATTAAATTGAATAGAGCCATGATACAATGTACATCTAAATACACGTTTAGTATTCAGAAGAGCAAAGGAGTCTTGGTTTCAGTTTCGTAATTAGATTTCTTTTTTGGTACTACATGAACATGGATGACTGCGCCTCAACTTCCATTTCTGGGCGACCTGATTCTTAAATGTGAATTAAAACTCATCATGTTGAGTCGACAGCATGTTTCACACACCATTGTTCACTAATGGCCAAAGTTGAGACACAGCAATTTTTGTGTGTGTGTGTGTGTGTGTGTGTGTGTGTGTGTGTGTGTGTGTGTGTGTGTGTGTGTGTGTGTGTGTGTGTGTGTGTGTGTGTGTGTGTGTGTGTGTGTGTGGTCATTCAATTGTCTTTTTGTTGGTCATGGTGTCTGAACTTTGATGATAGGCTATTATCCAAATTTAATTGATCCTGTGCAGGGATGTCCACAAGCTCAAATCTATATCCCCGGGGTTCTGTGCTTAAACATGCTCCGGGGCATGATGATACACTGATACTACAAGTGGTAAACTGGTTGGTTCCAATGCTGAAGGTCAAAGACCCTCCCATGGGAAATCTACTAGAAGTGAGACTGAAAATGCAATCTGAATCTGGTTAAGGCAATAAACCAGGTTTCTAACCATGTTAACATCAAAGGTGGATTCAGTCAACTGTTTTTAGTGTTTGCTGGAGCCTAACCAGGCTTAAAATCCTTACCAATCCTATCCTATGTATTGTTCGTCATGTAAACACCTTAAACAGGTTTGGCTCGGTTCATTAATCATGCACAAGCACCAAAAGGCTAGAGATCACTTCAAATGATTCAGAAACAGCGGTTTGCCAAATACAGTAACGATAGCATGTTCAATATGGTCACATTGTTGATGGCTCACTGTTCAAACGAGGAGACTTCATTCATGCTGGATCTAATGAGAGCTCCCAACATTCTGAAATACCTTGACGGCTGTGCACGTAAAAGTATTTACGTACTCTCCTGAAATTCGCTTAGATCATTTCCTTATTCCGACTTCCCACATGTTGCACACTACTGTGACTTTTAGTTGAGTGCTTAGATTAGGTTTTTCTCTTTACTTGATATAAAAAAACAGTTAAGTGTTACTGAACTTAATCCTAACCCTAACCCTGACACATCACAAATCCTAATGAAGCCCAAATGATTAAAGCCTTGCTGTTAAATGGATCCCTCTGACTTAACTAACCAGTGAATGGGTTTCCCTTTGTAGCTGCTTTCAAGAGTGCCTACGACTACAAAGACCTAGTTTCCATTAGGTAGCATTGGGTCATAGATGTGGATCTCTTTTAAATGGCGTGAAATTGCTTGTCACTGGGCCCCTGTGATGAAGTGAGTGTAGCATGTAACCTCATGCTGCCGCTGTCTTGTTGGATATATTTGCCCTGGCATGTGGTCACACTGTGTCCATCTCCTGCTTATGCCCGACTTGTCTGACAAGCGTTCAGTGCAGACTTCCCCGGAGTTTAAAGGACACAGATCACTGTCTGACTCCCTGTCATCTCCCTGGTGGTGTCCCTAAAAGCTACTGTAGTTAAGATTGGAGAGTTGTAAAGAGCGAAATGGAGAAAACGGCAGAAGAGGGCAAGATTGTGAAGCTAAACAATCAATAACGCCACCGTCTGTGTCCCCCCACGTATCTCTGCCATTGAGAAGGGTTACATTCACGCACCTGAGGTGGAGTTAGGATAACGCAGTGTGTGTGCGCGCACATGTGATTGACATGTGAGATTGATTCTCGGAACCAATCAGTGCATCTCCTCAATGATTGGTCAGAAATGAGCCAGGATCGGTTTAAAATGTAAATGGTCTCATACAGAGGAAGACGTGCAGTCAACCAGAACACAGATATTCACACAGAGCTCTTTGTTCACCAAAAGCTGTCAGGTGTGAATGGAATTTCTAAAGAATGCCAAATTAAGTAAGGGATAATCACCTCAAGGCAGGGCAATAAACAGTTTGATATGCCCGGCTCGTGGACGGCATACCGGTAACCTTCCACGAGCAGGGCATATCAAACTGTTTATTGCCCTGCCTTGAGGTGATTATCCCGTTTATTCTACTTCTTGCTTGCCAACATAATAAAACAATTCAAGTACTTTAATAATTATGCTTTTTCTTATTCGTATTGCATGCTTATTAAATGTATACTCTGTTTGAGTTCATCTCCCTCAAAAAGTTGATGACTAATTAGTTTCTATAGCAACCACACAAGGCTGCATCAGATCACTAGTTTAATAACGTAACTACATTGTATCAAGTCAGCTTTAATTACGATCGATCAAACATGCATTCCTTATTCCAAATTATTTTAATTTGCAATAAATGTAGAACAAAATTATTGCGATTCAGGCGATTCATTTATGTGTATTAAACTGGATATTCCCATTGATGGTAAAATAAGACATAGAGAATGGCATAGGGAAATTCATGGCAGAGAAAGATGAATCGGACGAGGTAGGCCGAGAGGATTGCGCAGCTTGGGGGGGAGAGACCATGCTTGCTGCGGAGGCCTGCTGTGGTGCGGACAACACCGTGTTGGATGGCGCCCAGTAGCTTTTGAGGCTGGATTCACACCTGCAAAAAAAATAATAAAAAATTTATATTTGCAGTAGGCTTCAGGTTATTATTACCACAATGAATTTATAACCTAGGCTTAGGCTTACCTGCGTCCCGTAACAGACATGATTTGTCTGGACTCCAGCCCGGCCTCAGACAGACGACGGACAGCCGTGCTTCTAAGACTGTGCTTGGTGTATCTGGTGGTCGGACCAGCTGCTTTGGACAATCGTGGAAGCATGTCCCCCAGGTAGTCCTTCCCCATCGGCTGTGTGGAGTACCAGAGATGTGGTTGGGGGTCCTTCAGTGGATGGAGGTAGAAGGCGGTGACACCCGGCGGATGTCTGTCAAGATATTTTTTGAAGCTAAGGACTGGACATCTGGGGTTGCCTGGCTCCGCATACATTGCACCTCGGAGGTTTTCCTTGTTTGGGTCATTTGGATGTTTGTGGTTCTTTGTCTGCGGATTGAACGACAAACTAACATAATCATCCCCTGTGTCATCCACTTTTATGGCGAATGAGGACACAGTCAGCTCCCGAGTGCCCTCCCTGCCTCGCCTCGCCAAGCAAAGCTGGAGGTCAAACTAAATTTTGGAGACGAGACCTAACGGGGGGTGACCGGGGAGAGAGCCGGGGATTCACGCAGCAATTTCAGGTCAGCCTCGGTGACGTGGGGATGGTGTTTCGCCTTGTCTTGGCCATTCTTTCGATGGGTTTTCATGATGGATTTGAACACCCTGTTGCTGGTGGTAAACTCACTGTCCGCATATAAATTGAACCTTGAGAAATAACGGTTCAGTGAGGCTCTGATGCCGGTCATCGTTGCCACACTGTGTGGCTTGCCTACTGCGCTTTGAACTGTAGCATAAAAACATCACAATTTTTTTAGTTCTTCGGCGCTGCAGGTGTCCAAGTCTATTCTTCTGGTGGCTCTTCCACTCGGTGAAAACCTTGATAGCAAAGGCAGTTGCCTTTTTCGTGTTTGATTCAAGGGCCCCGTCTTCAATTGTACGCAGCTCCTCATCTGTCAGATCTCAGAAGCGGGTACCCTGGGCCTTGTCTTTTGCTTTTGTCATTCCGTCGTCCTCGTCGTTCTTTAACCAGTCCTCAAATGTCTTCCCTACTCCAAATGGATTAAAATTGACAATGAATTTGTCCATTTTTAAAACGCTGCAATGTTTAGAACTACGGTGAATAACGTTAGCTCAGCTGTAACTAATTAGTTTCTATAGCAACCACACAAGGCTGCATCTGATCACTAGTTTAATAACGTAGTTGCTACATTGTATCTCGCTTGCGAAACTATGTTTCGACTGACCCTCCGATAGATTTCCGACACTTTTTAGAAACTTTTTTAATCAAGGTTTATTTTTACAATGGACCTCATGTTTGAAATTCCTGTGATAGAAAAAAAATACAAGCAGCGTATTGATCTACTATTTGATGACGCTGTGCTCAGTCAGCGGGCAAACTGCGGGGTTAATGCCCTCCTCCCAGCCAGAATCAGAATCAAGCATTCTTAAACAATGTAGAATAAAGCTCTTTAAATCTTACCTACAGTACCTTTCTCTCTCTCTCTCTCTCTCTCTCTGTGTCTCTGTCTCTGTCTCTCTCTATAGAGAGAGACAGATAGATAGATAGATAGATAGATAGATATATAGATAGATAGATATCTATAGATATATATTAATACAAAAAAAGTGCAAATGTCACAAAATCTATTCGCGGCGTCCTTGCATGCAGGTGAGCAGAGTATGAAAGATATATGGTCATATAAAATCCAGCAGTGTGACAGCTATGTCAATCTGAAAGCTAGTTAGCCTAATAGTGGAATCGTGGTGGACTGGTGGATGGCGCAGTACATAAAAAGTGCTTCCCTATGATCTAGAGCTCTAAATGACACCCAGGGGGGCGAGCGACGGAGAATGTGACGTGGAGAGAGAGAGCACAGCGCGCATCGTGCCAGGAATCGGCACACATGACGCACGCTCTTGGCGTTCATCCATTATAAATGGAGGCCTCAACCATGAAATATGGAGAGAGAAAAAAACAACTAAAAAGGCTCAATGTTGAGTTGAGTTGTTTTTAAAGGTTTTTTTTAAGCTGTATTTTGTCCCTGTGATGTATTCCATGATGGAGACCAGAGAGACAAGCATATGTAGTGCCAGCTAACGCACTGGGAGCCAGGCCAACACGTAGACTGCAGCACAAAACAGAGAGACACACACACACACACACACACACGCACACGCACGCGCGCGCGCACACACACACACACACACAGGTGGTGAAACACAGCCTGTCCCATCGATCCACCGATTCCAAGCTGCAGGCGTTCCCTTGGTCACTCGCTCAAACTCAACCAAAAAGCTTTGGTTGTTGTTGTTGCTGTTGCCATTGTTGTGCTTCGGTCGTCGTCGTTGTTGTTGCAGTTCATATTGTGACAACCGTGCGACCTGAACCAATAACCCGTTGACCTAACCCTTTGAGGGGATTGTTTATTTCTTCCGGTGCATTTCACTGCCCCTGTTTGATGGATTGCTGTTTCAGGCGGCTTGTTGAATGTCCTCCACACTGTGTGCTCACTGAGAGCATAGCGCCGCCTTCATGTGAACCCTGTCATGTAGTGGCCCCGATCTGTCTGTCATCCCCGTCCAGTGTTCGACCGGTCACCACTCACACACGGCGGTCCGGCTGTGTTCTTTGTGTGAACACACAGCGAGCGTGTGGGGGCCGGTGTGGGGGCCAGTGGGAGGGCAGGGGGGCGGCGGAGGGGGGGGGGGGGGGGGGGGGGGCTTGTGGCTCTCTTGATCTTGAGAACCAGATCCAGTATGAATTGGTCAGCGTCTGTGTTAATTAGTGCATAAGTCATCCAGTCAGGGACGAGCCAGAGGTCCCGGTGGCGGATGGAGACGGGGCCCGTGGAGGAGTCATCACACTCCATCATCGGCCCCTGCTCCTCGATCCTCTCTCCTCACTTCATCACGGCGTCTCGCTAGGAGGCGGCCGCTCCTCTGTGGAGAGCGGGGAAGGACGGGAGGCCTGTCTCTAGAGATAAGACATGGGCGTGTGTGGTGCCTCATGCATCACACTTATACACTCGCACACACACATGCACACACACACACACACACGCGCACACACACACACAGCGTCGACGTGAGGCACATCTTGATGTTGTTAAGTCAGAGGGGCAATTCATTAAAAACATGTCTGTGGGTGCATGTATTTAGGATACGTTCCACCCACGCATTTCCACTCTCCGGTGATGTTGATAATGGCCCTGGGAAGGATCTTTCAGTGTTTTATTAAAATATCTCATACATCTACATACATTGTAAAGCTGAGGGCTAGATTATGGGTGGCACCACTCCCGAAGTAGCCATTTAATTGTAAATTTTATTGCATTACTTGTCATAAGAGGGTTGGCGGCAATATGAGTGGCGATCCTGAATATGACACTAATATAATTGTATAGATATATTTGACTAGTGTTATTGTACATGTAGTGCTTGTTTGACACTGGAATGTATATCGTGTGTATTTTGGATGTGAGTGAGTGTGTTCATTTCAGCATGCTGTTCGGTTTGTCTCCTGTGATCACATGACCTCGGGCCGTGTTGTAGCTCTGGTGTTAAAGGGTCGACTGGTTGTGAAGTGATGAATACAAAAGGCCACTGGTTTACTGCCAGGTCAAGTCACTGTAAAATCGTAGCATTTCCTCTGCATGCAGTGTGTTCTCTATCAATAGAACATGGAATATAAATCAGAAAATGTTTTATTTTTGGAATGTCCAGGGAGTCAGATACAAAGCCATAATTACTGTCTGGGTAAAAACAAACAAAATAGACACATTTGCATTTATATTTTCGCACTAATGTCTATGATTTATTTTGTACGCGTACAATTACATTTTTTACAATGATGATTGTTTTTCCCATGCTTGGGGTTTGGACATGATTGTGATGTGAAGGCAGGGTGAAGGGAAGGGGGCAGCATGATTGGTTACTCGGACATATGCGTCATTGGTATGCACCACATTTGTTTTTCCCCTTCCCTTCACCCTGTCTCCATGTCAAAATAATGTAAAAAATGTGATCAATCGTAAACATGACTTCAGAGAAATTGTGTTTGATAAATAAGAAATAGGAACCAGAATCCAGAAACATTTCCACATCTAAAGCCAAATCTTCTTCTTTTTTTTAATGCAGACAAATACTTTGGCCTCATTTGACTCCAATAATGTCTTCGTCTTCCCCACTCTATTAATCTAAAAGTTGTAGTATTCAACGAAGTAGAACAGCTCTACATATTCCAACTCCTCTGCGTCTTCCTCCTGAACGCTATGCGACTGTTCCAAAACGCAACTTCCAAACGCATTGCGTAACACATTGCATAAGCATGCATGTGTGTGCATAGTTGCACACACGCATACACAAACTTACGCAAAAAGTCACACATACGCAAAAAGTATTTTTTATAAGAGCCCCTCCACCCCTTACCTACACAAACAAACACACTGTTACTCAGCCCTTTGCACCTACAAACAGAGACACACATGCATGCAGGCACACACACACACACACACACACACACATATGCACACAAGCGTGCGCACACACAAACACGCACACACACATTCACATAACCTCACTTTGACTTTCCATCCATCTCTATTTCATTTTCTCTGCATGTTATGTTCAATCATGCGTGCAACACTTTGCAGTTCAAAGACTGGCTGAGGGCAAGGAGGAACGAAAGAGAGAGGGAGAGAGAGAGAGAGCAAAAGAGAAGTGCATTTATCTGGGATGAAGGAACGACTGCTCGATCATTGGAAAAAGGGCTCATGGCTCCGTCCACCTCGTAGAAGAGAGGAGCATTATTTTGTGGCATCAAAAGCCTTTGCCAACCAATTCAACGTTTACCAAAGCAATACAGTGCCTGAAACACAGCATATACTCCATGCACTCGATTACGCCAGGGGGAAACTATATTATGACTTTAAAGTTAGGGTAGGCAATTTGGAGAAACCAGCTTGAGTATGCTCGATTCTGAAAGTATCGAACCAAAGACATCCCACCCCTCTCTTCAGTCCTGCCTCGGAAGCCAATCCCCCAAAACAAATAGTTTAAGCTAGTTCGCTCTCTTTAGCAAAACACTGCCTAGCCAGAGTGTGTGCCGGTAGCTGGTTAGGTAAATCAACAGAGAGATAGGCCATCCAATCATTTTAATAAGGCTGATTCAATAATTAGACAGGCCTATGACAGGCATGCAACAGCCAAAGATACCAGATTTGTTTATTTTTTTCATCAGAGCATTTCATTCATTGATTGCTGTCTTGATGTAAAGAGAATTTCAACGAATATGCCAAAAAAGGCTTCTACATAGTTTTTTATAGATTGCAGTTTATACAATTAATAACGACTATGAATAAAACTCCAGTGCAGCGGTTAAAAGCAATAAACTAAAGCACTAGAGCAACCATGGAAATAATGAAGTTATTTCCAGTATGGAGTCATGCACGGTGCTGAGAGCTGAAACCATGTCATCCAGGGGCTGATGGCAAAGGAGACAGTGTTTGTTTCAGAAGCTTTAGATCAGTCGGTTGTTTACTAGACACACAAGCACACATGATGCACACACAAACACACACACACACACACAGATCCAAAAGCAAGGTCATTTATTCAAACAAAGCAAACAGATACGGCCGCTGTGTGCGTTCCCAGGGTGCAACGCAGACCTCTCGGTCCAATACATAGATGAACCAGACCTAAAATGTGCTTTATTATCTTCAATTCACTGTGTGTTTAGTTAACTCTGTCTGTTTGGGTATGCTTTTTTATGTGTGTGTGTGTGTGTGTGTGTGTGTGTGTGTGTGTGTGTGTGTGTGTGTGTGTGTGTGTGGTTGCATGTGTGTGTATGTACATACCCCTATTAGTGGTGTTGTGCTCTGACCATTTTGATTTCCAGTCCGGTGTTGCTTTGCCTTTGCTATGGTGTCGTTCAAACAGTGACGTAACGAGGGATTGTGAAAGAGTCGCAAACCTCCCAAACCAAACAGTTTTCAATCATGACATATAGAAGATATGAAAATACTTTATTGTACCCAGACAGGACATTTGTGGGCAGTGCAGCAATTTAGAATTGCTGTTTTAGAATTGCTTCTGCAGAAAACAAAAAAGAGGCAAAAACCCTCATTTTATTTAAGGATTAGGGGAAGATGGAAGAAGTGATTTAAACGTGCCTTTGTGTGTGAGCACCGTGCCAGCTGGTGCTGTCGTGAGTCCTGAGCGTTGAAAGAGAGACACTTGACAGAATGAAAGCCGTTCAGGTGAAGTGAGATGACAATGTGGCTTTTTGGGTTGTTTGTTGCCTGCATAGTAGTCATGATTTAGAAAGTCTCAGCTCAACGGCTCACTGCTCTGCCAATTGGACCCTTATGGACCCCTTCTCACAGGGACGCCGTCTTAGGACAAGCAGAGGTGTTGCACATAACACTAATTACAGGTCTGCTCCTTTGATGTACCCGGGCACGGTTAGTAGACTCAACTAGTGAAGATAAATCTAGGGCACATACCCTGCTTTACATTAAAGGAGCCCAATGGTGACGACTCAACCCATGTAACACAACACGCTCCCTCCGCTCCACTCACTCAAACCTCCTCCACATACCCAGAACCAAACTTAGGACCATGGGAGATGGGGCCTTCTGTGCTGCTGCCCCACGCCTGTGGAATGCCCTCCCTGACACCTTGAGGGCACCACAATCCACTGACTCTTTTACAAAAGGTCTTAAATCATTTATTTTTAGCAAAACCTTTGGCTCCCCCTCTTAGATGTTTTTAAACCCCTTTTTATTTATATTTTTTATTTTTCAACAACACTGCTTTTAACCTGTAGCCCTTGGAGATCTTCGGATGAAAAGGGCACTATAAATAAAAATGTAATATCATTATTATTATTTTATTTGACTATGATGATGAAAAAAGGCTCTTTTCGTGAGGTACACGGTATAGATTGTCTTGATTGTCTTGACTACACAGACAGGCTTTGGCTGGGCCTACTCATTTATAAGTCATCATTTGTTTCCTGTTATGTACGTGGTTTCGTATTTTTTTCAATTCATTTTCTCATCGTTTGGGTTTAAAAAGACAAACCGTACGACTCTGTCGCAGGCAACTTTCCCCCCCGAAAAGGCGTCTAAAATGGCGTCCGATGAAGGAGAGCGAGAAGATGAACTAAAACGTTTGAGCCGGCGGGTACTACTCAGGGAGGATGTGGTGTCGACCCAGAGGACACATCCGGGAGGTGCTGCCTTATCTCTGTCTGGGCTTACAGCTCTGCAGTCCTCTTAATCTCTTTTGTATGTATGTATCCATCTCCTTCTTTCTGCACCCCCCCCCCCCCCCCCCGGTCCTAATCACTGTAGTGCCTTTGCTTTGATAATATTGTTTAATTAGTTTCAAGGATATTCGAGCATGGGCTTAGGCTAATTTATCTGCTGGCGAGGGGTGTTTAGCAGTGAATTAGAAAAGGACTGGGATATTGTAAAACACGGCAGGTTTGTTTCCCTTTCCCTTTTCTTACAGAGGTCATTAGATATGAAGCAGTTACATTTGAAGCCGCTCTGTCCGTTCATCCACTCATCTAAAAATTTTGAAAGATCACCCCTCTGTGTGCTGCTTGTCTGCACGCACACACGCACACACGCATGCACGCACACACACACACACACACGCACACGCACATGCACACGCACGCACACACAGGCACACATGCACACACACACACACACACACACACACACACACACACACACACACACACACACACACACACACACACACACACACACACTCCTATCTCTTTGCCAAGCTGTGTCATGCTCATGCTGGGCTGTGGTTGATCAAGATTTGTTCCACTTGGAGTGGTGGAATGGGAAAAGGTAAACAGAGAAGGCTTTTATTATTATTATTAATATTATCAACGCTCACGGGTCACTGAACACGGCATTGGATGAGTACCCCAAAGTCCAGGTCATTGAAGAAAACGCATCAATTTAAAGTCAAGATCATTTGCCTAGCCGCGTGCGTGGTTTGACAGGCATGCGTGCATACACTTCTGCGTGTGACGTAAAGGTAAACCTCAGATCCGCCAGCACTGTCCCCAATTCATCCCCCTTAAACATTCTCTGCCTCTCCATCCATTCTCTCCATCGCTGGCTTCGTCTATCCCTCCCCGGTCTCTCGTCTTCATCGCCTGTGAGCTCAAGAGGTTCCCCATATCAAGAGTCTTTTGTCACGTCTGGAAAATAAAAGTTACTGCTGCAGAGCCACATATAAACACTCTGTAGGATAATATAGTGTTAATAGTTGATGAGTTGAGGGAACAAACAAAGCACAAGAGGTGTACCGAGGTACTACTTAGTCTTGCGTCACCAGATGTAGCGGTGCTCATCATTCATTTACATTTACATTTTAAAGTTCAGTATTAAGTTTGCACCTGTGTGCAGTTGTGTCGTTGTATAATTGTCTACTTGTGTTCGTGTGACTTTAGCTCTGTGTGTAGTTGTGTCTGTGGTAGTTTATTTTATTTTAGCATAAAATAACGATAGTAGGAGTCCGATGTGTGATTATCTAGCACTAGTAGTCCGGAACACACTTTGTCGCAGAGCCGTCGTTGCAGAACTTTAGAAATGTTGGAAATTGTTGTGGAATTTAGAAAGCACTTTGATGGGTGATATCTTCTCACTGTGCTTGCACAACCACTTAAAAAACAAATGTGTATACATTTACTAACTGAGCATATCGAATTCATATGTCTTCTCTGCACTCTGCTCTTTTTTTTAAAAAGCGACTACTTTTTTCTCTTCTGATATCAGACCCTCGAGCGAAAGAGCACTAAATCTCGGTCTTCTGTTACAACAAACACTAAGCCGAGAGATCAATCAAAGTAGCCATTTGGGGTTTGGGAGGCGGGCCCTGACTAGTGGAAACATTGAGTGGAACACCGGTCACAGAGACATGTTGTATGATTGATCGACACGATTACCACCACTCGTGACAATTGGCTCATCCTCTGATATCACGACTGGGGATGTAGATGTTTTTGTGTGTATCTGTGTATAATCATGTCTGTGTGTATGGGTAGACTTACGCTGTTCTGTTTTAGTTGTCGGTCGTTGTGTGCATGTTGACCTGTAGGCTATATAGTTGTGTATGTGTGTGGTTGTTTAGTGTAGTTATGTTTCTGTAGTTGTGTGTTGTTTTGTGTATGCAGATGTGTATAGTCATGTCTGTGTGTTTTCATGTTGTTGTCATGTTTGTGGTTGTGAAGGGTTGTCTTCAGCTGTGTGTGATTTGTTGATGTGATTTAGTGTTGTTAACTAACTCTTCATACAGGAAACTTTTCGCAGTCCCACATAGTGTAGTCGTATCATTCTGTGTAATTGTGGAGTGGCTGTGGCAGCTCTATGAAGTAGCTGTGTGTTGTTGAGTCACTACCGATTCCAGGTTGTGCCTGTATGTAGTCCTGTATTAGCCTAGTCCTAACTAGACCTTCGTACTCATTTCATTCATACCGATGGTCTAGAACTGCTATAGAGACAAACGATTTCTCACTTGAAGGCGGGTGCTGTTGAAGTTTAAAACCTATTGGCTCTGCCCAGTGCCACTCCGGATCTGCCTTGACCAATTGCTAACGTTTGGTCGTGACCAAACGACATATTTCATGCTTAGCAGACTCCTTCACCACTAACGGAGCCAGCTGGAAAATTAAACTTTTCCCTAATCCCGTGGGAAGAAGCGCCACAACATCTGACCACCAACAAAAAAAAAATCTGGCTTTAATTTATCTATATTCGGCAGAGTTTCCACAACAGACCGAATAGCTTTCTCCATGGTCTTCCTGCTGCTTCCTGGTATTCGTTTGACTACAACTGAAACTCGCACACGACCTGTACGTCACTGTTCTCAGGCCGCGCCTCCTGTTCGCTGATTGGAGGGACAAACTTGAGGGAAAAGAAATCGTTCGAACATACAGCACTCCCAGACCTAGTACTGAAGTGAAATGAAAATTGAGCCGCAGTACGGAGGCGGGCGGAACCAGGCTAGAGCTGCATATCCTCGCTTGTGTATGTGTCGGTTTAAAACTGTGTAAAAACCAACCAACCCCTCATCTCCTTTAATTCCTCTATCTTTATCTTCTATCACCCAGACAGCAGCACGATGCGCTTTAAAAGTAAGAGCGAGGGTGGTGATGCTTCATGTCGTAACCATAGCGTTTGTTGTACCATCAACAAACGCGCGGGGCTTCCTCTGGCACCATATACGGGTGGGACGCATCAAACGCTAACAAGCCCAATAGCTTGTAAACTACAACCATCCAGCAAGTGAAAACCCTGCTATCATGGTATCCTCGACGGGCCTCCCTGGATGTATATATATATATATATTAGCTTTACTGCTGCCTATTAGAGCACACAAGTAAATGGACTGTGTTGTAATGTTCTGCCCTGGGGCGGGAGGGACAATGTAAGACTCTGGTGGGGCCCTGCATCCACCTCCTTTGGGATGGAATCAGTCAGCGAGATAGAGCGGACCGGAGATGGCCTTTGGACCTCATTTTAACTCTGGATGGCCAATTATCCTGAACACTGTTTAATATTCGGTGTCGATATGGCTACAGACACAGACACACTCGCACACATGAACACACTCGGGCACAATTCCATGCAGAGGTGTGCCATCCGTCTTGCTTCACAATGTCATTTGCATCAGTCATCAGCGCTGCAAATGCCTCGGTTAAAGGGCTGTTAGGGTGACCTTTGTGTTCATTAGTCCACTTTATTCACCATTCACCGTCTAATCCAATCGTGGCATTGTTTTGAAATGAAAAAAGGAATGCACAAATCTCTACACATCTGCATTCTTTGTTCAGTATCTCTACACTGTACAGCCACTGCTCAACACACACAGGCCCACACACATGTGCACACACTCACATACATTGCCGCTTATGTTCTTAATGTATTTTTCTCTATATATCGATACGTTTTTTTTTTTCATGTCATTCATTTTGGGTGGAAGGTTAGGTTTTGTTTAGCAACGCCACCAGACAGCACCTAACACTTTCCTCTCCTCTTGCAGAAATGCATGAAGTTCAACGTGGACGCCCCCATATGGCTGTCTAAACAGCAGATCCTGTGCACCCTCAACCAGAGCCTGAAGGATGTGCTCAACTACGGCCTCTTCCAGCCCGCGTACAACGGCAAGGCTGGCAAGTTCCTGGACGAGGAGCGGCCACTGCGGGAGTACCCCTTCCCCTCCATCGCGCCTGTGCCGTACCTAGAGGTTAGTATCCACAGGTACCTCTAGGGCGGGGGTTCAAATGACTCTGGGTTTTATACCAAACCAACATGGGACACCGGGACCAGGGTTTGAAGGTTTTATTAGTGAGTCTGTGATAAACATGAGGAGGGAACGACATGTCAAGCGTTGGCAAGGTTTGCCAGATGAATGTTTGAATAGTTAATGCAAAAAAAATCTGCATGAACTTGGAACATATCTGCTCATAATGTCATAAAATAACAGGGATCTCTCGGAGACCACAGTACTATCTCTGGCTCTGAATTTCTATATTTTATCAGCTAATCAAACAGGAAACATCAAGGTTTACATGGAAGCCTGCAGGTTATTATTTATATTTACTGTTCATACATTTAAAGGATATTGTCTTTGTTGTTCCCCATCTTCAGGTTACTTAGGTCTTATGATGATAACAGTGTAGAAGAACAGGATTTGAAAGAATTTCATCATTACTCAAAAGATTGTACAAGAAGTGTTAACATGGGTTGAATGGGACAGATTGCGTATCACACTATTCTGAAGTCTTGTTGGACTGATTTTGTATATATATATAGATGTGTGTGTAAATTATGCTCTCTGTTCCTTTTCAAGGAAATGCCATACCAACTAGCTGTCTTTTCCACTGACTTGACCAGTGTCCTCTCAATGGCCAGCAGAGCTAGGCTGCTTAAACGGCCTTGGCCCATTGTGTTACGGGTGTAGGCCACTTTAAACAGGAGAAGCTCCTTTCTACACCTGCAGATGTAGCTGTAATTGTTGCCACTAATGAAAACAGTTTGTAAAGCTGCTGTCCAACTCCATGTCTTTAAGGAACACCAAGAAATCACACAGCTTTCCGCTGTCACCCTGCAAAGTCCTGTTCTGAATA
>NC_140283.1:13499998-13534998 GCF_964030765.1 Micromesistius poutassou
TAAATTGTCAATTTATGTATATGTTAATTATTCTCTATGTTCCTTTTCAAGGAAATGCTCTGTCATACCAACTAGCTGTCTTTTCCAATAACTTGACCAGTGTCCTCTCAATGGCCAGCAGAGCTAGGCTGCTTAAACGGCCTTGGCCCATTGTGTTATCGGTGTAGGACTTGAGCCGCTTTAAACAGGAGAAGCTCCTTTCTACACCTGCACATGTAGCTCCAATTGTTTCCACTAATGAGTTTGTAAAGCTGAGGCATTGCACTGTCCAACTCCATGTCTTTAAGGAACACCAAGAAATCACACAGCTTGAAGTTCAGACCTCAGGCTCCCTGAATCAAAGTGATGGCCAACTACCAAAACGATATCAAACTTGAACAAGGAAATGTGGGAATTATGTTAAACTGAAGCAAGGAATATGAAATGTACGATGAAAATTGTCTAGCAATTTCGCCAAGCAGATATCAAGAAATAGGTTGCAGTTTGTCTTTTGACTCGCTTGCAAAATCCGCGATGGAACTGAGGACTGAAGAGAGCTCCAGCAACGTTTTATAGATCAAAAACGCTGTCAATCAAACGGCAACGCAGACCCTCCAATTATCACACAGAAGCCCAGCGTCCAGGCCAGCCCACTCCTCCATGAACCCCCAGAGACGTTGAGCGTCCGTGGGAGGGACATAATCGCAGCATTATCCAATGACCGTCGACTTTCGACGAACTAAAAAAAGCTGTTCTATGCAGCCCCATTGAAGTGGATGGACGCTGAGCTTCAACAGACAAATGCACTGTGACGCTACGGAAATGTATGAGAAGGAAATCGAGTCAGTCGACCTGCGATAAGCAGCTGATTCTGAACAAACTCGTCTTCGAGATGGATGTGTTCTAACGCATTTTTAGTCAATGAAATGTTAACACAACAGTATATATTTGACCATTTAATTTTTTAAAGCTGAGCTTCCCTTGGAGTCTTAGAGACATCGCCACTGCCAGGTACATGACCGAACCTGCAGGCCTGTTAACACTACTTATGTATTAAAGATGCTGTAAGTACAATTTTAGAGTTGTTAAGAGGCAGGGAAGAAAAGAGTGAAAGAGCCTGCAAGATTTTGACACTGAGCGACCATAAAAATGTCCCCTCCATCTCTGCTCCCTCCCACCTCACATTTATCATCCATTGATAAGTCTTGCACTTCACAAACCTGTAATTTACTCAAGAAATATCCCTGAACCAATCAGATAATGGGTGCCCTGATGGGGTTGGAAATGTCCCAAGAGTGGTCGAAAATCGAAATAGTCTCATACAGAGCACATTTCACTCATTAATAGCTGACAAAGGGCTATGCTATTTTGAATTTACCCTCAAATAATAGTGCTTAAAGGACAATTCCGGTATTTTGAACATTGAGCCCCCTTTCTGGTTTGTCTAGGATGAAATAGAGTGGTTGACACCGAAATTATGACTTTTGGTCCTGTCTCGGGTATTTGGCTCATTTCAAAATGCCAAATAAAACCCAACAGAAACTGTATTTCACCACGATACTTGATTTGGAACATCAACGAACACCACTAACCACTCTGTGAGTTGCACATTTCTAAAAACAAACGTTTAGGCTTGCTTTAAGGACAGGTTTGTGAATGCCCATAGAAAGCCATTCTGAAGCAGGCAGGGGCAATTTGAAATTAGCCAAATACCCGAGACAGGACCAATAGTCAAAATTTCAGTGTCAGTCACTCTATTTCATCCGAGACAAACCAGAAACTGGGCTCAATGTTCAAAATATCGGAATTGTCCTTTAAATCTTACCGCAGCACCTTAAACGATACTTCTCCAATGCACCCAATTTCTTGCCTTTTCAGGAAGTGACTTAAAGGTCCCAGCCTGACTGCAGGAGAGAGCAGATCATATATAACATCTCTGTGGCCCTGTTGGACTTGGCTTATTCCTTCATCCCATTATAGTGAACACTATACAATATGTTATGTAGGGAATAATTAAGGCAGGGAATAGAGGGCTTTTGGACACTAATTTTGTGCCGGAAACCTATCCGTGTGACTTGTATTGGTTGCATAACTCAACTGACCCATGTTAGATGTAACACCATGAAAGCTAATTTGCATAAATATGTGATGACCATCTCTATTGGATGAATATATAAGCCTGCTATGCCTCATGGGAATCGGTTGGATACTTATTCTAAAGTGCTTTATGGATAGTAAGTAGTGTACTATACAGGGAACCACATTTGTACACTCCAATTTCAGACAGGCAAAGTTCAAAATGGTGACAGAAAAAATCTTAAGCTAGCAATTAGTAAGCAATCATTTATTTTTATGGTTTAATTAAATAAAATATTGCGCTCACATTTTTGGGGTATGGTAAAGATAAAACATAAACTGAACTTCTTTGTATATATATATATGTTTCTAAATAGCCTAATTAAAGACAGGTTTAAGTTTTTTTTTCAATTTAAATGATGCACACTAATTTGAATAATATATGTGAGAATGCAGAAAAAACTGTCTCACAAAAAAAGTTCACAGTACAGTATAGAACCAGGCTTATTACCCTACGACTTTTAATCAAGGTCAACTGCAGTAAAACAACATAAATATATGCAGCTTCCATTCCACATTAGATAAAATGATACAAATGTATTTACATAACTACAATATATACATCTCTGCTCCTAAATTGTATTGTATTAATGACGTTGCATCCTGTGTATTTACTAATCGTATGCTACTCTCTGTTTCAGTTCCGTTATAAGAGGCGTGTCTACACTCAGACGTACCTGGATGACAAGCAACTGTCCAAACTGCATACCAAGGTAAGAGAGAGAACATTTGAAATGGAATGTACCCGTCAACTAGGCCGTAGGCTGTGAACCCAGACTTGTTTTAAGGGATAAAGCTGCTTTAATTTAAGCCGCCCATCTTACTTTTCCTAAGTAAGTTTGGAGATTTAATTGGATCGATTCTGCTAAAAGAAAAAAACTTCAAAAAACTCTTTGAATTGGTTTAATATGTCTTTGGGAAACAGCTGGTCTAGACTTATAAGCAGCAGCAGGTAAGTGTATAGCTGTCAGAGCATAACAGTATGAGTATTAGATTAACCAATCAACATCCAACATTTAGTTGCTTTTAACCATGTCGCAGGACAATATCACAGCATTGACTTTTGATGGATGTCCTTGCCGTACTCTTCTATCAGAATCCTCTACTACAATTTTCAGGTTTCCCATTTTCAGGAAACGTATCCATCTCAAACCTTACATCAACTCTACTCACAAATAGGATGATGGGAACAAATCGATCAAATCGTGATTACACAACCATTCATGTAATCAGATAGTGACGTCGACTCATGTTGCATATCGGATGTAATTAAGGACCAGCCTTTTTTTCAATCAATATGGATCATTATTCTCAACCGCAATGTCAACATCCCTGTATCTACCCCCTGACTAGATAAGTGTAATTGATTTGAGTGTCTGTGCATGTGTGTGTGTGTGTGTGTGTGTGTGTGTGTGTGTGTGTGTGTGTGTGTGTGTGTGTGTGTGTGTGTGTGTGTGTGTGTGTGTGTGTGTGTGTGTGTGTGTGTGTGTGTGTGTGTGTGCGTGTGTGTGTGAACAATAAGTCACGTAGCAGTGATCAGCAGGAGGGGTGTATTTGCATAAAACCCCATAAGGGGGCAGAAGAATTTCACCACATTAATACGTTCCCTGTGTGGGCTGTACTGGCCCTTATATTTCAGTCCTTTGTTGTATTGTTGATTGTTATATTGTTTCTTTTATCAGCATGTGAGGGTGAATGTGTTATTAAATTGCATTCATATACCGGTAGTCTGGCCACTCAAGTCACTTCACATGCTTTATATTCAATGCCTCACACTCCATACTACAAAGGAACACACACACACACACACACACACACACACACACTGACTGACTGACTGACTGACTGACTGACTGACTGACTGACATGCAAGACAATCATCAGTTCATTGGGAACAGTTTGGCGTTGGATGCCTTGCTAAAGGGCACGACAACACGTCAGCTGGCTGGCTATGTGTGTCCCAGTCATCAAGACAGTGTGAATGCAGTTCTAGTCGTAACAGTGGAACTACAAACTGCTGGTGATTTCTTTATTTATCATGCACAGTGAGCAAGTTCCCTCACCCGTTGCACCATTGAAACCCGTCAGCCTCTCCTCTTCTTAGCATCTGAACATTCATTACACGTAAGACAGGGTGTTGTGTGCCTCCTTTGTTTCTTTTTGCAGGCTGCTCAGTGATTTGAATCGCTGGCTCGTAATGAGCCGCACAATAATAAGGTAAGATGTTGGGAATAAATAACAATGCCTCAACCGCGTTCTACTTCCTCAAGACAGACCCTCTGTGGCCGTAAAGCCCCTATCATCATCACCTGGCACTATGATTCCCATCATCCAGCCCAGTGTGGTTATCCCAGGCCCCCCTGCTGTACAGTCACTGATTGATTTTCAAACTATGCTCACTGTGCACACGTGTAATAACCGGAGATCTGTACAGAGACGGTTGAGATGGAGATTAAAGATGAGCAGCAAGAACCGGAAGACATAAGTACCCACAGAGAAGTTTCCAAATAGCCGTGCAGTACTCAATGTCGCTGCTGAAATAACGATTTTACTGGACGACGCAAAGTTCAGAGTCTACTTCGTGTCTAGCCTCACAACAACCCCTGCGTTGTACTGCACAGCTGTTTGCTAATGTGTTCAATCTCCTCGCAGCGGTCGCTCTTGGATGGCGTAAATTATCCATCTTGCGGGGATGACATCTGTGATCGACAGTCGTGTCTCGGCCAGGAGAAATGGAACCAGTGTCCCTCTCTCGGAAAATAAACTCAACGTAATGTCACGTCAATGAGCGCACCACATACATATTTGATCGGTGCAGATGGGAGTGTGACCGCGGCTTTTTTTGGTGGTGGAAATATGTGAAAGTGTTGCAGACCTTGCAGTGATAGTGAGAAAATATTCTGAATGGAAACCTTGTTATTGTTGTTATTCTTATTTTCCTGACAATCACGTTTTAAGTGGGCTGTTAAGAGTGTATCTACAGAGGTCTGAGGTTTGTCTGATGTCTCCCTCACCAAAGAAATGTGCAATTATGAATGTTAACTCAAAAGTTTTTGTCTGACTCAAACTATTTTATATTATCTTAAGATACGTTTCTGCTCGAATAGATGTCAGATTTGTGTACCAGATTTCTCTTGCATATCTGTGTGCTACGGGTTGTTTTCAACACCAGCTCTCAATATCTATCGGTAGACACTTTGCAATAAGGGTACAATATCTATCCGATAAATTACATTAGTTATTGTCATTGCAGTAATATGTATTATTATATAGCATTAGCATTGGGGTAAGGGTGAGAGGTAGTGGTAGTGAGTCAGGGTAAGGTTTAGCAGGTAATATTTTATGTCAACTGCGTGTTGTCTTGTTGTATTTCCAAATTTCCGCTTGTGAACTTGAACTATGGTTAACCCTAACCCTTATAAATTATGTATAAATTAATACCTTAGTTAACATGAACACTATAACCTTAGTTAACATTGCACCATTATTTGACATGGACACTGTTGCAAATGATGCGTTAAAGTTTAATAACTGTTGGTTAATGCTTACTGCATTTTATTTTATGAATTAATGGTTAATTATTGTACCCTGTGTTTTGTTCAAATGAGATGCAAGTTCTTCCCCCTTCTTAGGATGTCAATTTATTTGATCTATGGACGACTTTATTATTTGTATTTACATTTGACTGCACAAATGACTCACTATGGCACACAGTATATTGGGCCAGATTTTCACATTTTCAATCTGCAACTCCTCCCTTTGCTCTCATTGGCTGAGGTCAAACATTAGCCTACTTAACACACAGAAGCTCTGTAGCCTGAGGCTAGGAGGTGCTGTTGAGGTCAACATTGATTGGACTCCGACATCCTCCTTTTTCACTCCACTCCCACTCTCTCTCTCTGTGTCTTTCTCTCACCATCATCAAGTGCGTAGACGGGAACCCTAGTTAATCACACACTTATAAAACGGGTGGCTTAAATCAAGCGATCTGATTGGTTCCCAACTGTTGTATATTGAGCGTATACACACAGCTATGATGCCCGTTCAGTTTAGGCACACGGTGAGTGAACTCAATAGTAAGCTAAATTGCCGGCGAACCAAGCTACCGTCTCTAGCCTAGCCTTCTCTCTGAAGGACGCTACAGTGTGTTGCATAGCAACCGCTGTACACTTTGCAGGCAGCCAGGAGGGACTACTTTTTTGTATTTGTTGTATTTGTTAAAATGCTTTTCCGACTTGTCTATGACTTTCATTTCGCCATACTTATGTAACCTCCGCTGAGCGTCGGGACGGACAACGCCCTTTAACTGTGGTATAATGAGAACATACCACAGCCTGTTGTCATCTATTGCTTAAATATACCATGCTGTTATTGCCCCCCTGCTGATCGTGTGAGGTGCTCACATGCACAGCATGTGTGTTCGCATATATGTTGAGCGCCTGTGATAATGTAACCACGTTCCCGGGAGCTTTGAATGTGGGCATAGGGATATGCATTCCTGTTTCATCTTTCATATATTGCTTTGTCAAACTCTTCCTTAAAAAACTCATTTTGCTTCTCCTTATTGCTGTTATGGGGTATTTTCTTTATTGTCATTCTTCCTGCTCTGGGGTCTGTAAACTGACCTACATAGCTCATATGAAGCAATAGATCGGAAAATTGTGTTACTGTTGTAGGAGGGACCAGAGCTGACCGGATGCTATCCCATAATACTCAGCAAGCCCTCCATAGTCTCGGTAATTTGTGGGTTGGCCATGAGATGGATACAGCCACAAGGATAGCTTTCACAACCAATTTGGTACTGCTTTGTCTTGTGTCCTTCTAAATGAAAACACACACACACACACACGCACACGCACACGCGCACACACACACACACACACACACAGCAAGGTCATTAGCAAATAGATGAATAAACAGTATAGTATACCAAAAAACAAGCAAATTGGGTGAAACTTGGGAAAATCTCATAACAAGGGCTCCACTCGAGATCCTTTACAGGGAGAATTGAGATGCTAAAAGCCTGTTCACAGCAGGTTAATCGTACCCGTTTCCTCACCCAACAGCAGAAAGCTTTGCACCTCATTAAAGGATATGAAGGGAGGAATAGTATGTACTTAAAGTTCTTTTTCTATGCAGACCTGGGCCGTCGCCTGCACCCTGCTGGCCACCTCTTGTCTCAGTATTTGAACGGATGGCAGGTGAAGGCTCATGCTGCTCTGCTGTATTTTAAGATTTCAAGCATCGCACAAAACTATATCGGAAGAATGCAGGAATACTTGTTTTCAGAATTATGGATTTTTTGGTTCAATACCCAGCGCACAGCTCTACCATCACGTGGGCTTCGGGGGAGTTGTGATGGTGCATTTGACAGTGGACGGGAAGACTATTATTCTATATGATTATGTATTATATTTTGTTTAGAATTTGGTCAAAACTGTACACTATCTCTAACAAGACCTTTGAATAACCTCCGTCCATCTTATATCTCATCGTATTAAGGACTCATTTTCAATATGTTCCATCAATTATTGAACGACAGTGGAGAGAGAGAGAGAAACGTTGAGAGATATGTGACAGGGATCATGCCTGCTATGCATACACAGACCTGCTACTAGCTGCTGGCTACAAGTGGATGCTCACTTAGACAGAGCTTAGCTTCAACCCGACACATACACATGCATGCACGCACTCATGCCCGTGGACATGTACACAGACAGACACAAACACACACAGACAGACACACAATTCAAGAGGGGGGAAGCTTGTAGGCTGTGATAGGGTTATTCATAGATTCATGTCTTCATAGAGTAGACGAGCTGCAGGGGTTTGATTCTGATCTCGGAGGGTTTGAATGGAATTGGAGTAAGCACACACACACACACACACAATGCACTCCAAGGCGTGGTGTGTGGTCAGAGTGAGTGATGGATGGATGGATGGATGGGGGCAGGGCAGAGGAGCCAGGCCATTAAGGCATCTATGTAGTAGAAGTAAAGAGAGGACTTAGTAACGCACTAGTTGGTAATGTGGTCACTAATTGAGGAGATGGATCCCAGCTAATTCACTGCAATGATCATTGGGCCCCTACATCCCACACACACACACATACAGACACACACAGACACACGCACAGACACACACTCACATAGCAGATCAGCTGAACCGGCACCACCAGCCGAGAGATGGGATCTCCTTCACTGTGGTACCAAAGATTTGCTTGGCTTCATTTGTTATCCAGTTCATTATGGAGATGACAATATTTGAAGCCTTTCTAATAATAATTCACATTTCATCCTTGCCTTAATTATTTTGCGTTTTCGTTGTTCTATAACCCCGGTTAAAACATTGGTAATGTGTTATTCTGTTATAATAATTACAACAATATGATAATTAAGTGCCTGCACCAACTGCACTCGGTGTCCACTGCTGTCCAGTATTGTGAAAGGCTAGAGAAGCAGATTCCAAAAGATGGCTGGGAAACGAGTTGTGGAATGGAATGAAAACTCTGGCCAAATGTGCTGTGGCACACCAATTGGGTCCATTGTGCTGCACTGTGAAAGCATCATAACACATCATGAATGAAAACAATTCTGGAGCAATGTTATACCGCCCACTCTGAGACACGAGTCATCTGAATGAAGAATCCCATTTTAGTGGTTCACTTACAATGACACCACTGTGGAAGGAGTCTCGCTCGTGGTCGGGTTCCTACAGAGGTTTGCACCGTCTGAATTTCAGTGACGTGTGTTTAACTAGGAGGAAGGTCATACATGCATTCACACACACACACACACACGACACACACACACACACACACACACACACACACACACACACACACACACACACAAGCACACGCTGCATGCTCACACAGAGACGCACATGTATGACTTTACTCACATACACACGCACACACATATGAACACACACATGCCCACGGACGCACACAAACACACACATGCACACGCATGCACACACATGCTCACACACATAGGCATACGTATGCATGCCCTCACATACACATACACACACACACACACACACACACACACACACAGACACACACACACACACAGACACACACACACACACACACACACACACACACACACACACACACACAGACACACACGCATGCACATTCTCATGCACATGCTCATGCACACGCACACGTATGTAAGCAGACACGCTGGCAGCTACAACGCTACATGTAAAGGGATAAAATAAAATAAGCATGTCATGGGGGAATCTGCACCAGAGGGAGCACCCCTCATGCATAATCTCCCATGAGAGAGAGAGAGAGAGAGGTATCCACAAGATCAGTCACACAGCGGCAGGGGTGGGATTTGCGTTGAGCGCCCCAGAAGAGACAGCTATTTTCAAAAAGGTTTTACTCTTATCCTATAAATGGCTTTTGTGTGAGGGTCAATACATAGTGTAGTTGTAGTATAGTGGACATTTATTGCAGTGGGCTGGCTGTGTTCTGTGGTGTGGTTTAGTGTTTGACTTCCAGCCTAAGGTTCTGGGTTTAGATGCCTATTTCCTCAGCCTACCTGTCGGCATCCTCGTGAAAGAAGCCAAACCTCTCCCTGCTCTGTATTCCACTCTGTATTTATGGATTCTTTGGATGCATCCACTTAGTGACCAAAACGTGTTTGTGCGTGCGTGCGTGTGTTTTCTTAGGTAGGTTATTTTACCTCAGACCTACAATTAGAACAGCACCCATGGTATTGCTAAACTACCAATGTTAATATCCATCTATGTCCTCGTTGAAGACATCTAGCAAAAATACATGAATAATAATAATTGATTTGTTTTATTCATTGTATTTATTTAATACAAATTAATACAAAACCAAATGCACTACAACAGTACCATACACCAGCACAACAAACTGCAACTAATAATACCTCAACGGGAAACTAGCCACTACACTACACAATACAACACAAACCCAGCATGACGATACACCGACATGACAAAACACCACAACACATCAACAACAATGTCACAACAAACCAAAACATCACATCACATCACACCAAAACACACCACAAAACACCACAACATCACAACATCACAACGCACCACCACACACCACAACACGCTTGTGAAAAGTACAACACTCAAACTCTAACAAGGAAAAGGATCAGGAAATCGCAGAGTGAAGTCGAAGACCTTCAACAAAGTAATACAAAAGCCAAGCTGGTCTGCAACACCTGCTTTTCCAGCTTCGGCAAACAGTTTTTATTGTCTCGCTCTGTGATTCCTCCCATAAGCTCCAAGCCAGGGTTATTATCAAACAATGCCCATACATGGCTTCAACATCAACCTTCCTCTTCTTTCTGTTCTGTTCATGGTCTTTTTGTTTTCCCCGTACCGGTGGCAAACCTCTCCACCTGTGTCCCTCATCCTTCAACCTCGCCTCCCCCTATCCCTCAGGGAACACCCAGTTCCCCTCATCCCTCCTTCCTTAGCCTTTCCTTTCACAACGCTTTTGAACCATTAGGTTGTCTCGACCTCATCAGAAAAACTCTATTGTACAAGAAATATAAGGACATACTGGTGGCACAGTACATCTGATGATCTTTTGCAGAAGCAAAAGTCTATTCCAGAGACACTCGCCAAGCTTATCTCATTCATAGAGCATATAAGGCAAAATATTGATCATTAATTAGACTATATAAGGGTATAGTCAACCCATCACATCACACCACAATACCAACATCACAACACATTACAAGACACCACAACACACCACACCACAACAGACTACAATACCAACATCACAACACATCACAACACACCACCACACACCATTAACATCACAACACACCACACTAGAACACCAACATCACAACACACCACCGACAACACACCAAAACACACAACATCACACCAACATCTCAACACACCACACCACAGCACACCACACAACACCATCAACATGATAACACACCATTAACATCACAACACATCACAACAGACCACTAACATCACAACACACCACAACACAACACACCACTAACATTACAACACTAACATTACAACACACCACTAACGTCACAACACACCACTAACGTCACAACGCACGACTAACATCACAACACACCACTAACATCACAACAAACTAACATCACAACACACCACAACACAATAAAAAAAATTGAGAAACAAGATCCCAGCAAACACATCATAAAACACCACAACAGAAACCTCAGAACACACAGGTCCCACCACAACACACTACACCAACATCACAACACAACACAAACGCTCCACCCCTAACACACTGCAAATGTAAATGCTGCAAACACGACATACACCAGTATCCCACCAACACAACCGTCACTTCTCGTCTGTTTTCCTCTCTGTACCATGTTCCCCTCCGTCTCCCTTCTGCTCGCTCTCTCTCCTCTCTCTCTCCCCTTAAGCTCTGCCTCTCTCCCCCCCTCCCCTCTCTCCTCTCTCCCTCGTCCTGCACAAACCACCCCTCTCTTGTCCCTCCAGTGGGTCTCTGTCCTCGCCCGGGAGTGCCTGTATGACTGCCCCCGCGCATGAGCGGCTTCACTCTCGTTTATGCATGCATGCATGTGTGGGCCGCGTGCATGCATGCGTGTAAGAGTTTGCATTATTCCCTGCCAAAGCAAAGGGGATGAGGGAGTGAGAGTGTGTGTGTGTGTGTGTGTGTGTGTGTGTGTGTGTGTGTGTGTGTGTGTGTGTGTGTGTGTGTGTGTGTGTGTGTGTGTGTGTGTTAGGGAAAGAGGAGAGAGAGCGAGAGGGATAGGAGAGCAGAGGGAGAGTGATGTTAGTGGAGGATTGTAAAGCGGAGGAGTGGAGGTATGGGGAAGCGATGGAGAGCCATGTGGACGATGTGTTGGCTTTGGGGATGCAGCAGAGCAGCTGAAGCTTGTGTGTACATGTGAGTGAGTGTGTGTGTAGGTGTATGTGTGTGTGTGTGTGTGAGTGTGTAAAATGGGCTCGGCACTGGGCAGAAGAGAAGAAGCCGAGAGGAAGGCGAGGAGGGCGGAGAGAGCCAGGAAGGCCAGACTAAACAGCAAGGTAGCTTTCATTCATTCATCCTCCATCTCTCTCTCTCTCTCTCTCTCTCGCTCTCTCTCTCTCTCTCTCTCTTTCTTTTAAAACTGTGTCTCTCTTTTCTCTTCTGATAGCCCTCTCCTCCTGTTTAGCCAACAACCTACTTATCCATTCCCTCCTCTGCCTCTGGCGTCTCTCTATATCTCCCTCTTTTCTATTATAGTTCCCTTTCTGTCTCTCCTCCTCTCCATCCGTGTCTATCTACCTGCATCTCTGTGGCTTTCCCTCCCTCTGAATGCTAATGCTCTTGGTTCCTCTGAACTTTCTCCATATGTCTGGCCCTCTCTATGTATCTGAGTCTCTGTCTCTGTCCCTATCTTTTATGTGGATATTCTTCTCGGGATGGGATGGTATCACAAAGTGTGTGTGTGTGTGTGTGTGTGTGTGTGTGTGTGTGTGTGTGTGTGTGTGTGTTTTTGCACCAGACAATACTTTGCCTTGTAGTGTTGTACTTCTATTATCATAATGGAGCTCTTCTGTCACATTCCAGTTCTAATTTATGCCACTGATGCCCTCGGGTGGCCACCGCTCTTACTACTGTTTACTACCTTACAGTAGACCACATCGTTGTGTCAGATAGAGATACAGGTAGAGCGAGCATGACACAAATAGAGAGAGCTATAAGTAGAGAGAGCATGGAACAGTTAAAGAGATGTAGGCAGAGAGCATGGGACATATAGACAAGAGGAATAGGGAGAGAGAGCATTATTCAGAGACAGATAAAGGTAGGAAGAGCATTGTTTGTACAGCGAGATACAGATAGAGAGAGCTTTAGGTAGAGAGAGCATGATAAAGACATAGGTATAGAAAGAGAGAGCATGTAACATAGATAGAGACATAGGATAGAGCATGATACAGAAGGGAGAGAGTGTGCTAGAAAGAGCACTACGGTTTGAGAATGATTCAGATAGAGCATGAGAGAGAGAGAGAGAGAGAGAGAGAGCATGAAACAGATAGAGAGCGAGAGAGAACATGAAACAGAGAGAGAGAGAGAGAGTGAGAGCATGAAACAGAGAGAGAGAGAGCATGATAGAGAAAGACAGTGAGAGAGAGATAGCCAAAGGAGACATAGAAAGCTACTAAGACAAGGTTGTAAACATGCCGGGTCAAAGCATCCGAGAGGGGCATTGGCCAGGCGCTGATGACCCCACAGCTGCACTGTGAGCTCTGAGAGCGGTGGGAAGGTGGGTCCGAGAGGGTCCGGGGCAGGGCAGAGCTGTTACTTCCAGGAGAAAAGCTGGCTGTTTTCTAACACGGGAGCTGTCAGCTCTCCGCCGGCTCTCCGCCGGCTCTCCAGGGCCAATCTGGCTCCACTGCTCTGGGATCTGCCAACGCCGGGCATTTTGAGAGCTGTCAAGTGGACATTAGAACTCAGTGCGTGCTGCTGGACGTTCTTTATAGAACTGCTCCACAGGGGGGGAGATACAGTAGATATGTACAGTACAGTAGGACTCGGGTTACACAACCTGCCAGCATAGATTGTTGTGATGTGTTGAATGAATATACATATTCTGCTGTGTGTGTGTGTGTGTGTGTGTGTGTGTGTGTGTGTGTGTGTGTGTGTGTGTGTGTGTGTGTGTGTGTGTGTGTCTGTGTGGACTTACGTTTGTGGTTGTTTAAAAGAGCACAAGACAGACAGAGAGAGGAGTAGTGAGATAGGAAAAGAGAGAGGGGGGTATGAAAGAGGGGGAGGGAGGGAGAGAGAGGGACAGAGTAGAACAAAGTAATTGATTCCTGGGCACCGGTCAATATGATCTCTCCGAAACCAGGCCATCTGAGAAACTCTGACCCTAGGGTCTTTATCCTAGAGCACAGCAAGCTCCCTCTTTTTGTCTCTCTTTCTTCACTCTCTCTATCTGTCTCTCTGTCTCTCTCTATCACTCTCTCTCTCTTTCTCCGGGAGAGAGAGCATTTGGGCTAACTCAACTCGTTCTAGCTAGTCACAAAGCCAAAGCAATGAATTAAAGATAATGCCTTCTCACTGAGTGAGCGTAAGAATGTCACAAGAGTCTTTGTTGCAGCAAAGTTGTTATGTTTTTATGTATGAAACAATTTATTCATATATATATATATGAATTAGGCATGGGCGATTCGCGAACGATTCGGTCAGAACAAACAAATCCCGAAGGAGAACGACGAGAACTGATTCCCAAAACAAGAGAACTGATTCTTTTTTTTTAACATAAAACAAAAATATGGTCACGTAAATAAAAGATACAAACGAACAGAGCTTTGTCGTAGCCTGTCGTTGTAGGCTAATGCTACAGAAATTAGCTGTTTTCCCGAGCACTGTCACCGTCTGAGACCTTCTGGTGTTTTAAAAGGCTCTATTTGCAGGCGTACCTCATATTTACAAGCAAAGTGGTGAGGCCAGACACCTGAGATTCCCTGCCAAATGACGTAACAGGCCATATGACTTAACCAACTGAACAAACTGAACAAACGAATCAAACAAACGTTTTGTGATAGTGAAGGGAACTGAAAGAACTGATTCCCGGAAAAGAATCGTTTCGCCCATGCCTAATATGAATATATGAAAATGTATCTTGATGGCTACAGAATCAGAGATTGGCACATGAGAATGATTCAGATAATACTGGAGGTTGCCTCAAATTGTGACACCTGGCACTTGTGACTGTGTTTCTGAGTTAACAACATACATGTAGGTGTTGTTTATTTGTTAACCACACACTTGGTAAAGCAATTTCAAAGTGAGGCTTAACAATGATTCCTGGCTTTAATCATATTGGAGCAACTACAGTCCAACCATGTGAATCTAAGTTCCAAAAGCTACCCCATACACAGGCAGGCAGCCAGAGAAATGTGTTTGTTTTTTACTAATTGATCATTTATTTTAGCTTCCATATATGTATAAATTAGTTTCTTCCAGCAGTAAGTCTGACCAGGCAGTCACCATCAACTGCTAAATGACTACATTACCCACAAGGTCCTTTTTTTTAGTACTGCGCCCAATAATCTATGGGTTGGTTTTCTCTGTTTCCCTTCCCACGGGTGCTTTATGTAGATTCATATTTTTGTTTTACCAGAATGTGCACATTTTCAGATACTTTCCGAATGTTTTTGTGAACTTAGTTATAATAATCTTCCCAAAGCGTAACTTGGAGCTGTTGTCGGTCTTCACGTCCTCATCGAGATCAGGGTGTCCTCATATGACCGCTCATTTGGCTAGCGGTGCTCATGTGTATCTCCATGTCAGTGTGTGTGTGTGTGTGTGTGTGTGTGTGTGTGCGTGGTTGCTTGTGTGTGTTCTCTCTCTGTTTATGGGCACATTACAGATCCTGATTCAGCTCTTTCTTTCTCTGCATCCCTGTTTCTGATGACAGCATACATTCCACCCATTCCCTAACACACAACTGACAAACGCAAACATGGACGCAGGTAACCCCTCCACACACACACACACATACACACACACACACCTACACTCGCTTGATACCTATGCCCACCATAAATATATGTGTATGTGCTAGTGTGCCCGTGTGTGTGTGTGTGTGTGTGTGTGTGTGTGTGTGTGTGTGTGTGTGTGTGTGTGTGTGAGAGAGAGAGAGTGTGTGTTACCCGTAATAGGCGTGCTGAATCGGTTAATAGAGGAGACAATGGCGGGCAGAGGGTTCTGCCAATGCGTGTTGGCTGCTGAGTGCACCGGAGGGACCCCAGCAGCGAGGGTCCCAGTACAATAAGCCCACACTCTGCCTCTGTGTTGTTGACACACACTCATGGACACACGCAGAGCCCTGGATTTCTCCGGGCTCTCTCGCTCGGCTTAATCAGTCCAAACAACAACACAAGCAACAGTGTTAACCGTGAAAGAACCTTAACTGCGCCTGCAGCGCTGCACCTCTGCCGTCTATTGCTCTAGTCTGAGGTTAGCGAGGAGTCGACATGCTGCTACGCAAGCAGAAGGCGGCCAGGAGTCGTACCATGGAGGTCAGAAAGCCAGCACTCACTCTTACTTAGCTATGGCACAGACAATGAGTTCGCTAACGTTAGCCGCTACGTGTAGGGGGTAGCATGTGTAGCCGCTGAGGTGCGCTAATGCGCTAACAGATTGTGGAACTTTGTGTCGTGCTTTGAGTGGTCGCTTCAGGTTTATACACAAGACCGCTGTTAAGGCCTTCTGTTGAGTTGAAGTGATTGATGCATTGCTTACAGACTTGCTTTCCGTAATTGTGATTATGATAATGGTGACTGTAATGTTTGCTTTGACGTCGATGGCTTTGATAATGTTGACTCTGATATTGATGGCTAATAATGTTGGCTTTGATAATGATGCCTGATAATGATGACTTATAACGGGACTCTGACAAAGGGGATTCTGTTGTTGACTCTGATAACGATGACGGATGTGGATGATATAAAAACATAAAGAGGTGGATAACGTTCAAGCGTTCACGTCAAATGGGGCAAGTTCTATGACAGTATTTGTCTGTATTCAGTCTGCATGCGTAGGGAATTCATTTTATTTATTGATATACATTTTTCTACTAAATTTATGCACCGCTATACTGGCTTGTTTTGTATGTTGAATTATTTATCCCTGCGTGTGCATGCGTGTGTGTGTGTGTGTGTGTGTGTGTGTGTGTGTGTGTGTGTGTGTGTGTGTGTGTGTGTGAATGCACATGCGTGAGTGTGTGCATGCATTTGTTTGTGTTGTGTTGCCAGCGGTGTTTTTGAAGTAGGCCAGTAAAGGTGTATATTCACTGGGTTTCCGGCTTGTTAACTCATTGATCTGCGTGCTTCCTTGTCTTCAAAAATACATCTCAAACTCTGCATAAATACACTGTTTAAAAAAAGAAACACACACACAGCTGTGAACAACCACACACACCTGTAAACACTGGTGTCTCACACGTTAGGCTTCATGTTTTGAGAAAGCCTGGCTGTGGGAAGACACAAAGCTATCCAATCACAGTGGACCTCAGCTAAGAGCAAGACCTGAACCCAGTGATTGGAGGAGCAGTAGAGTCACGAAGCATGTAGGGGAGGGGGGGGGGGGGGCTTGAGGGGAAGGATACGGGTTGTAAAGTCAGACTCTGGCATTTAGGGGTTTCCTGATTAAAGAACAGGCTGCGTGGGTCAACCTTTAAACCATTTGAGGCTAACCAAGCTCATGAGCTTCCATACTTAAATTAGGAGGAAGTTATCAATAGGCACATGGTGAACTGATGCAAGGATCGTTTACAGTTCAGGTTTGATAGTAATCTGTGATGGAACAGGATCATACAGTTGATATAAAACTAGGATGAAGAGACTTTAGTCATGTGTCACTACACAGTTTCACACTGCACATCACCTTTCCTAATGGATAGGCCTAATGTTCATACATGCCCACTCCTTTAGTTAATCTGCCGTCAGACTGTGAATGCGTCACACACCATTTACACATTTGGTTGTTAGTGTTCGGCTCCTCGCTCCTCGCTGCTCTTGCTTCTCGATACTCTCTTGCTCAATCACTCTCTCTCTCACTCACTCATTCACTCACTCTTTCACTCAGTCACTCACTCTTTCACTCACTCACTTGATCAATATCTCACTCACTCACTCACTCACTCCCTCACTTTCATTCACTCACTCACGTGTGTGTGTGTGTGTGTGTGTGTGTGTGTGTGTGTGTGTGTGTGTCCTTGCTGTGTACTTAAAGCTGTGTAAAACTGAGTGGCAGAGTATTCTAAGGTTTATTTCGTTTTTTTAACGTTATCAATGTATGTATACAATTTTGGATTCTAATGAAAAATTGATTTTTTGGTTTTTTTTGTATTATGTATTTCAAACATAAAATGTTGAAAGGAAAATAGAGCATAGGTTTGATGTTTAAAAGACAAACAACTGAGCCAGTAGCTACAGTAATATTGAAATTCCAGTTGTATCTAAATTTTGATTAGATGAAATTCAGCTTTATTGTCGTTGCAACTTTATTGTCGTTATTGTCGAGTTTAAGCACTGAGACAACAAATTGCAGTTAAGCATTCAACCAGAAGGTCCAAAAAAGCAGTAAGGTGCAGAGTATGTACACATGTATAGTTCATAAATTAATAAGATATATGCAGTTTGAACAGTATTGACAGTAGAACAGTGGTGATGAATACATTGAGATATATTGAGTACTAGACTATGTTGTATACAGAACAAGGTATGACACAAATATACAGAGAATACATGGACAAGATATGTGCGCTATAGACAGTTTTACAATTTTGAATACAAAATAGGTGCGGTATGCCAGTAGTGTAAATATGAATACACTATGGGTGTGGCATGGTCAGTAGTGTAAATATGAATACACTTTAGGTATGCTATGGATAGTAGTGTAAATATGAATACACTATGGGTGTTGCATGGTCAGTAGTGTAAATATGAATACAGTATAGGTGCAGTATGGACAGTAGTGTAAATATTTATACACTATAGATGCTGTATGGACAGTAGTGTAAATATTTATACACTATAGATGCGGGACAGTAGTAGAAATATGAATACACCATAGGTGCGGTATGGACAGTAGTGGAAATATGAATACACCATAGGTGCGGTATGGACAGTAATGTAAATATGAATACACTATAGGATACATCTCTATAGGAATGGTGCAGCTGTTGTTCAGAACAGAAACATAGGGACACAACAGAAGCACCAAACAGAGATGTAACATCAAGCTCAGGAAATAGTTAACGCCTGCCTATCAGCTACCTGGTGGAATCAGGACCTCATCCAAGGTTGTTGCTAAGGTGATGATACTGAACACTGCATTTATTTCAATGTTCTTCTCAGTATTGGCATCACTCTAAATATCTAAATATGTGTAGTAGTAGTAGTAGTAGTAGTAGTGGTGGTAATGGTAATGGTAGTAGTAGTAGTAGTAGTAGGATCAGTAGACAAACTCTGAGGAACATCACTATGTGATTGTAGGAATAAAACAATAGTATATTGTTACAATTTACAATTGTATTTGTTTACAATTGTGATATTACACAATTACATTGGCATTGTCCTAGATGATGTCCCATTTTGTTATCTACATCAAATCCCTAATATTTCAAAATGTAATTTCAATCTTGAGACCTTACAGATGGTCTTAGAGTTTAAAGTATCACAACATCTGCTTCTTCTGCTTCTTCTTCTTCTGTCCCTCCTTCTCCATCCTACTCCTCTCTCTCCCCCTTTCTCTCTCTCTCTCTCTCTGGTCCATGGTCGTCTCTGCTCAACATGTCGCTGCATAGGCTCAGGGTCATGGGACTCCTTCTCCGTCTATGTTTCTGTAATGTCTTTTTCATTCTGTGCATTTTTAATGCGGACTACGCTTCAAGACGTTCAAACTCTGCAAGGAGTCCATGAATTATAGAAAATAGACGGACAAATGAAACCAAAGGGCTTCTTCCTCCTAACGTTGAGATGTTCTACAGAGGAAAAATTAGAGAAGCCTCTTTCATTGGCACCGTATGCACATTGAATGAACACATTGTACAGTCTCAATGGCATATTGCAATCTTGAACTCTTGTTAAATATACAAGGTTTGAAATAGGTGTTTAATTTAAAACTTCATTTAAAAAAGAATGCATTAAGTCTGATAATATCATAACATGCCAAATATTTGACAAAGAAGTAAAATCTATTGAAGTAAAAAAAATAAGTGCAAAGACCAAGGCTACTCTGTCATATTTATGACCATGAAAATGACAGGTCTCGATATAATTTCCTCTCCTGTCTTGTGCCGTATGCTTTATCCATGTGACCCACTGCCCCAGTTGACTGTACACAATCATCACGCTTCAGAACCTCTGAGTGTACTCCGCCGGCCAGATCGCATTCGCCCCATGAGTAATTGTTACTCACCATGTCCACTGAGTACTGGGTGATGGGTACTTGGTCTGAGATGGAATCATACACAGCAGAGATAGATAGAGAGAGAGAGAGAGAGAGAGAGAGAGAGAGAGAGAGAGAGAGAGAGAGAGAGAGAGAGAGAGAGAGACTTTTACCCCTTTACCCCATCTGGTGGTGGTCTCCTCTGGACAGGAGGCAACCAACACCTATGGGAGGGTGTTCATCAAGGGATCCGAAGTTCAAGCAGGCCATCTTGTTACTCCATGACCAAAACTACCACAATCAACCAAGCAACCAGTTGTTGCCGTTGTTATTTTTCTAATTGTGAGAAAGCACCAAGATGGGTGGCTTCGGGAATGTGTGTGACATCATGTTAATCTCTCTAGCTTATAGCTCCGAGAAATGTTCAGCGGTAACCTCACAATCTGCTAGATGACTCAACACCAATGCTGCTCTACACTATTAACCATAGTCTCCGGATGATACCGTCAAATGCATTAGGTTTTACTCCCCCACACCACACTGTTTGGTGTCTGTTTGGTGTGCGTGTTTGTGTGTCGGTGTAATGTGCATGAATTGCGTGAGAGAGTGTCTCTGTACAAGCCTATATAATACAGACTATATTCTGTGTACACGCCTGTGTAGGACCAGTATAATGACATACTGAGTAATGTCAGTATGTCATAATGAGTACGTCTTTGGGCACAGGCGTGAAGGACCAGTATAATGTGCAGGATCAGATCTGGAGACCATACGTGTCACTACCGTTTCAGTGCTTCATCTGTTTACACATGGTGTGTGTGTGTGTGTGTGTGTGTGTGTGTGCGCGTGTGTGTGTGTGTGTGTGTGTGTGTGTGTGTGTGTGCACATGTCTATCTCCAAACACCTCTAGTAGATTCCTTCGGATGGCTCAGATGCTAACAATCAACAACGGAAATGAGAAAAGGGGGTTTTCTATGGTTCCCCATCCAACTCACAGAATCCTTAGTGAATGTGTGTGTGTGTGTGTGTATGTGTGTAGTGTATGTGTGTGTGTGTGTGTGTGTGTGTGTGTGTGTGTGTGTGTGTGTGTGTGTGTGTGTGTGTGTGTGTGTGTGTGTGTTAAACGGATCTATCACAACTGACAAACAGATAAATTCACAAGTCAGTGACGGGTGTTGATAGGTGTTAGCAACACCTTTTTTTCAATTCATTAAGGTACCCCTCATTTGTAATCCTAAATGTGTCTCCGCGCCTCACGTGTTTCTGTGCATCATGGTGGGGGACACATTGAAACCGCCTTAATGATAAACTGTGTGAAATAGCAACGCATTAATTACAATGTGCTGTTGTGTCTAGACAGTTGTTAGCTGCTAACCAGGCGATACATTTGTTGTAACCATGGCTATGTGAGGATAAATAACTCCAAATTGCCACCCACTGCCAAACTCGGCCCATCACTTTGCGATCCAAACTGAAATGATCTTTCACAAGATAACAGTTCACTGCGTTGCTCCCAGATGCCTATGAAGCCTGCATCCCCTAAAAGTCAAGCGGATTTACTGACACATTACGGCAGAGTGGATAAAGTAATTTACACGGAACATAGGCGGAGCCGAGTGAATGTTGTGTTAGCGGTGTAGTGCGACTGGAAGGAGCGTCAGATGGCAGGAGGATGGAGAAAATGCTGTGCTTCAGAGGATGAAAGATAAAGGAGGTGGCAGAGATTTAGAGAGGTGATGACTAGATTATTTCTTCCGCACCCTGCGAAAGGATTCGTTGCGGAAGTAGCTGTAAGACACTTCATATTTAAACCAAAGAGGATGCTATTTATTACATTTGAGTTGGGTTCTGCACATCATTGTATTTCAAGGTAATTAGTTTACCATAGAAGAGCCCAGGATGCAATCCCATTTCACTGAGTAGCCCCTGGGAGGTTATCAAATATATATCTATAGCTAATGATTGAAGACATGCCTTAAACCATGGTTAGAGATGACTATGGTAGCATGGAAGACTATGGTATGTGAGCACTGTTATGTATCAATATTAGAACCATTTGTTAGTTGATTCATAAAAAAGACATGAAAGAGTGTGAAAAAGAATCAGTGATTGAGAGAGAGAATGAAACAGAGAGAAACACAGAGCGAACCCCCTCTATACACTTTCTCACGGACAGACATACGCACACACAGATCCTTATTGCACTTTTCCCTGATAGGTTGCTAGCTGCCTGTGCTCCGATCACCATAACAACTGCCTAACCGATTCTCAGGGAGAAAAAAAAAGGAAAAGCCAAAGTGAATTTCCCTCGCTCAGTTTGACTCGGAGATGGTACAGAGTACAGTCGGGGCTGGCTGGTGGAGCGCGTCCGTGCGGTGTGTGTGTGAGCCGGTGGAGAGGGATGGCTGGGGATGGTTTCGTATGATCAGCCACGGAGACGTGATGTAAACTCAAAAGTATCTGAGGTGTGACTTTTTCCAGAGTGAGTGATTTATCTGCCGCTGCACATGGTGAGTCAATGAAAGCTGCTGCTGTTTTTTCCTCGGTTGCACAAAAAAGGATTCTGCCAGTACCGATATCTGTATGGTACTAAAATGCTTGTGGAAGTTATGGGGGGGGGGGGGTGGGGTGGTTGGGGGTGCTGCATTCTCATGAGTAGATGCATGTTGTGTAGTAAAATGGTCACGTGTTCACATGTATATGTAAGTGTCCATCTGCCTTCAGCTCTTGGGAGTGTTGCATAACAACCGAGGTTAGAAGAAAAACGTACTAGTGTTGAATGCTGTTGCTGCCATCGTTGCTGGCTGCTCATTCAAACCACGCCAGTGCAACTAAATATCAATTAGGCTTTTAATTGATCGTATCTGATCTGAGTTATGTTACAAACGGTAAGGCCAGATAATGAGCTTTGATTATCCTCTCATTTGTGTTTTCTTCATGGATATATAGTGTGCTAATTTACCATGGACAAACCACTAGGTAGTAGTGAGAGATGGTGTTTGATTGCCACTAAACCTAGCTACAGGAGATGTCTTAAATGAGCTTTATCAGAGATCCAGTCATCTAATGCAATATTAGGAGAAATAAAAAGCTTGCTCGTGCCCTTTCTGCTTTCCACCGGCTCCCAGTCTCCGACGCGGATGATGAATATCTTTAATCATAAGTCATTGGAGAAATGAATTTCACGCCAGAGAAATGAATGGGGAGAGAGAGAGAGCAAGATGAATATAGAGAAATAGATGGAGAGAGAGAGCGAGAGTGTGCTTTTGTTACTGACTGAGTGTGTGTGTGTGTGGTCATTGGAACAACCTTGAACCTTGCATGTCTCTCGCACCGCTGCCGTGCATATTGTGTTTATTTTTGATGGGTGGATGTGTGTGTGTGCCAGTGTGTGTGTGTTCTAATATACAAATAGTGATTACAATTTTTTTTGTCACCCATAGAGAAGTGTTGCACCCGCGGCAATGTAAATTACCGCCACCTTGTCAGAAATCCCCATTGGCTTCAGAAAATGTTGTTTAGCTAAATTAGATCAATTTTTACAGGAAACACTTGCACTCGGGCTATGCTGTACTTTCCGCATGTATTTCTGTCCAACCAATATCAGCCCTTCTACCCCCCATGGCTGGGGACTGAGCAAGGTCCCCATGCTTTGCTTCTGAGTGCAGCAAAGATAACCACATACACTGAGATGGAGAGAGGAGAGGCTTTCATCTCTAGGATCCATTATTAAACATCTATTTCCTCTCGATTCTTACCATATTCCTATGTTGCCCCTGTTCTCCCTCCCTCCCTGTCTCCCTCTCTCCCTCCCATCCTTCACTCAGGCCAACCTGAAGAAGTTTATGGAGTACGTTCAGCAGAGGAGCACAGAGAAGCTCTCCAAGTTCCTGGAGAAGGGCCTGGACCCCAACTTCCACGATCCGGACACAGGAGGTGAGAAGGTTCATGCTCTTCTTGTGTGTTCTTCTTCTTCATCTGTCGCTCTCTCTCTCTCTCTCTCTCTCTCTCTCTCTCTCTCTCTCTCTCTCTCTCTCTCTCTCTCTCTCTCGCTCGCCTGTCTATTTATTCCCCCTCCTGCTGTTATTTTTCCTCAATCACTCGCTCAATCAACTCCTATCCTGTTCCACCACTCAGTTTGCCCGTCATATTGCCTTCTATGTCTGCCTTGTATATCTTTCCCGTTCTAGTTCTCTCTCTCTGCTTCAGTCTGTTGCTGTCTCTTGCTGTTATTTGTCTTTGTGTTGAAGCTGGCGTGTATTTCATTCAACCTGTCAATAACTTTCTACCACGTTCTACTTTGTAATTTTCCCCTGCCCCCAATCTCTCTCTCTCTCTCTCTCTCTCTCTCTCTCTCTCTCTCTCTCTCTCTCTCTCTCTCTCTCTCTCTCTCTCTCTCTCTCTCTCTGTCTGTCTGTCTGTCTGTCTGTCTGTCTGTCTGTGTCTCTCTCTCTCTCTCTGTCTGTCTCCCCCCCCCCTCTCTCTCTCTCTCTCTCTCTGTCCCCATGCTGTTACATAGCTGTGCCTGGCGCTCCGCTAAACCTCTCAGGCAGAGCCGATTCTCTCTCTTGGATAATTCCTCGGGTTTATGCCAACGTTTGCACAGCCGTTTGCCGGGAGGCTGCCGTTGGTTGACCTGCTCGCTCCCCTGACCGACTGCCCTGCGTTTCTCCTGCGAATACAATCAAAGCCTGTCCATGACAAACAGAAACTAATCACTCCAATCAAACAAGGTGTCCTGATACAACCTCAAAATGGGACTTGGACGTTTCTTTATATTTGATTCCTGTAATTCCAATGTTCTTGTAGAGACCTGGTCAAGACAGCGGGTGCATACAATAACACAGAATCAAACATTCAGCCAAAACAACACATCCGTCATCACAGAAGAAAACATCATCTTTCACATTGAATCTGGCAGCAGAGAAGTAGAAACAGCTCTTAGGCTAGGCGGGCACGATGTCCTGCATCTGTTTCTATCACAGCTTTCCCTATTGATACATATTCTATCTCATCTTGTTCTGAAGCTTGTTCCACCATGAGCAGCCACACTTTAGTCCTCACCTTTAGGTGACAGTCAAAACAGCCATTCGACCACCACAGTTCTTCATTGGATATGCATTTGTGTGTGTGTGTGTGTGTGTGTGTGTGTGTGTTGCAGAATGCCCCTTGACGCTGGCGTCCCAGCTGGAGGGCTGTGCAGAGCTCATCAAGGTGCTGAAGAGCGGGGGGGCTCACCTGGACTTCAGGACAAAAGATGGCATCACCGCCCTGCACCGGGCGGTGCGCACCAAGAACCACACGGCCCTCATTGTGAGTTCAGCAATCACGCACGCACACACACGCACATTCACACACACACATGCACGCCCACGTGCACGTAGAGGCAACTTCACGTGCCAGCACTGAAACTCCCTTTTTAATGCTCAAGCTAGGGCTTGATCACTCCTTGATCACTCCTCGATCACTCTACAGCTTTTTAGGAATAGCAGCGGAAGAGCACCAGGAAAGGAACGACGTGGAAGTGAGCTGCTTTAGTGTCTTAAAAAATGCTAATCACAACCTTCACTTTTTTTATAGGTGGTCATATGATGTCGCGATCAGCCGGAATTTGTGAACAAAATTCTGGGGCTTTTAGAGGCTTTGCAGGCGTATGTCTAATGACGTAGTCAAAGAATCGTTAAAACTCTTCTCGTTATGACGCTGATGTGTTTACAAACGGGGTAAAATGGCGGTCGAGGAAAAGATCTGGAGATTCGCGCGGGAAGTGCGCACTCGTCAGGCGTAAGCCACAGATGGAATATCGTAACGCAGCCTTTCCCGTGCCGATTCCCATGATGCATTGCGTTCGCCCATTGAAGTGAAATTGATTGAGAAGGTGTATGCTTACCAATCCGGAGATATGTGAGCACGTATTTCTTAGATCCATAAATCTGGATGTAAATGGGCTGGATTCATTTTGAATGGACTGACCTCATTTGATACAGAGAGAAGGATATGAACCCATGATCGGAACTGACACTCCCCCCTCTTAGGGCATCAGCGACAGATGTTTGTAGATCTAATATTTCAGTCTGAGGAGAAAGCTCCAATGGGCTAATTTAGCTGTTGTGTAGCTATATGCGGTACTTTATGTACAGGGGAATATGTTTAACAATGCAGAGAAGGCCATCTCATCACGATCGAAGATACACACACGCACGCATTCATTGGAAGCTGAGTTTGTGCATTGATAGTCTCACAAATCAGACTTTAGATTAATAAGTCTGTTAGCAGACTTGCTCGTCTCGGGGTGAATGGGCCGTTAAACCCCATATTGGTTTTCACCAATCATGTTGCGGGATTCGGGAACCTGTAGGCGTGTAATTAACTTTGGTAAGACAAGCTTCAACATCCTCTTAGATAAAGTGCCAGTAACAGTTTTAAATCAACGCCTTGTAGACTGGCCACTGTAGAAACACACTCATTGAAATCCTCGACTGAAGGCTCCATCTTAGGCAATGAAGAATCAGTAGAAAAACAAACATGGCGTCATTCACCCCGCCCCTTTTTTAGTTATTGCCTTCTGGGCCCAGCCCTAAGAGGCCCGGCCCTGAGAAAATGTTGTGCTTCTGTGAAATGGGACTGCTGGATCCCAGAACAGAGCACTGGATAGTGCTCGTCTGTCACCTATTATGTTTGGGGCTTTTTTATAAAGGTTGGTATCGTCAGAGTGGTGTGTGTGTGTTGGCACCGTTCCCGAATGAATTCAGCCCAGCAGCTCTGAACAAGCACATCCCTTCACTGAGTGGCCTCGCATTGTTTCAGCTTGAAGTAGGCTTGTAAAACCGAGTGAACGTCTATGATGTGACTCATATAATTGTATTCCTGTGCGGACCCGGTGCTATCGAAGACTCAATGGCGTATTTCTGCACAACCTTATTAAGGGATGCTCAATGTCCCTATGACAGGACAACAAGGGTGGTCATGTGTACAATAGCACGGACATCCAATAAGTTATTTAAACGTGTTTGCATTGCCGTGTTTTTTTCATTCGTCATGCGCGAGGTAAGTTGTACTGGTGCTGCTGGTCACAACACAAATTAGTGTTAACATGAAAGATGGGGAGCAGGCTCATCATTTCTCACGGGGAGATACACACTCGGTTCTGTGTGTGTGTGTTTGTGTGTGTGTGTGTGTGTGTGTGTGTGTGTGTGTGTGTGTGTGTGTGTGTGTGTGTGTAGCCGGTAGTGGTGATGCAGATCAGGTAGATGGGTCAGGACCTTCAGAAAGACAGGACACTTTCCCCCCTTGAAAGAAGTCTTATTGTCAGGCAACTCAAAGCGCATCTGTATTAATGGACCTACCTTTCAAGCATGACGTGATGATGAAAGCACGATGGAATCATTCACATCATAAAAGCAAGCGCAATATTGATATGGTGTTACCCTATTAGCATATTTTTCCAGGATACATTGATGCTTATTTTGTTATTGTACATTATCTACTTGCGACTACAAAGGAAATGTATGATGGTAATGGGGTTCTAACGGCACATACTAAAGGGTAAATTCTATGGAATGGAGGCTACAGAATGGCGTGCGAGTGCTTGGAATCCAACCCATAACACTGTTCCCCGTTGAAATCACAGACAAACACAGACTTGTTGTTCCCATAGATCTAAAGCAGTGAACAAGATACGCAAAGTACATGCATGTATCCCGTCAACCTTCGAAACTCCGAAGCCATCATCTCTGCCATCGACGGAAGGTGCTCCACATCTACCGGACACCAACTCCGTCCGAACACACCAAAAATACAAGACAACATTTCGATGTTGGTGTCCGGCGAGGGCGAAGGCGTGAACTTAACAACTTCCACTCAAATGATGACACTGCTCTTTGTCACATTGATTGCTTTCATTGTAAACATAAACATTTGTTCTGGGGTGCCCCGGCGGTTCACCGGGTAGAGCCTGTACCCTTGAGGCTTACCATTACCTCAGAGACCCCGGTTCGATTTGTGTCCGTGGTCCTTTGCTGCATGTCCTCCCCTCTGTCTCCCCCATACCATCCTGTAAAATAAACATTTTGTAAACACTCCCTGTGGAGCACATACAGTACGACGTTTTCAGTGGATCTCCGTGGTCGCCTTGCCCTACGACCAGCCTGATCTAGAGTGCATTGCTTTCCTAGCATGTGTGTGTTCTCTGCTCCGCAACGTAATGTCGTCCCTGTCTCTTTCCACCCCGGCCAGACCTTGCTGGACCTGGGCGCGTCCCCGGACTACAAGGACAGCCGGGGCCTGACCCCCCTCTACCACAGCTCCATGGTGGGGGGGGACCCCTACTGCTGTGAGCTGCTGCTCCACGACCACGCCCAGGTGGGCTGCGTGGACGAGAACGGCTGGCAGGAGATACACCAGGTAGGAGATAGTGTGTCTGTTTGTGTGTGTGTGTGTCTGTGTGTGTGTGTGTGTGTGTGTGTGTGTGTGTGTGTGTGATAACTGCTGTAAAGAGGATGTAAAGAGATTTTTTTTTTTCAGCATTGAATATTTTCTTTCTAATGTTGTTGTTTTTTTTGTTTATTTATTCATGGGTTATTTATTTATTGGATCTCATTTAATCAGATTTTCACTTTTTTTTTTTTTACCTCCAAGTTTATGCAAGAATGCGTAAACATAAACATGATTCCGCTGTGAAATGCATCTTGCATTTGGCAAATAAACATGACTTAAATGGTTTTCCCATTTGTATAACACAATAAATAGTTGAAATACTCAAAACAATTGTACATACAATACATATGTATGTCAGTGACAGTACGAGTATGTTTGTGCATGTGTGTGTGTGTGTGTGTGTGTGTGTGTGTGTGTGTGTGTGTGTGTGTGTGTGTGTGTGTGTGTGTGTGTGGATGACATGTGTGTGGATGACATGTGTGTGTGTTTAATGTCACCCGTACATGTATCCATCTGTCTCAGTAGTCGGAGCTGTATCTTAAGCCAGGAGTCCCAGGGCTCTGAGTATGTGTGTATGTGTGTGTGCACGTGTGCATGTGTATGTGTGTGTGTGCACGTGTGTGTATGTGTATGCATGTTCGTGTGTGTGTGTGTGTGTGTGTGTGTGTGTGTGTGTGTGTGTATATCTGTGTGTGCTTGTGCGCATGTGTATGTGTGTTTATGGTGCATGTGTGTGCGCGTGTGCATGCTACGTGTGCATGTGTGTATGCTTGTGTGTGTGTGTACGTGTGCGTGTATGTGTGCAAGTGCGTGTGTACATGTAAAATGCAGGCAGGACTAGGTTCCCCCTCCTTCTACTATAAGAATAGCCAGCACAGCACAAAGTGTGTACTGGCACATGCATCGACACATGGCCTCCAGGCAATGCCCTACTCTGCAGCCATAATGGAGGTGTAAGAGTCTGCATGCAGGTTTTGTTCGTAAGGGCTTTTTAGGTTATTCCTGTGCAGTGGCAGAAAGGCCTCTGATGAGCCCCGTCTGGGTAGATCTCGCTTTGTGTTGGTGTTCCCCTGGAAGACCAAGAGGGCTGCTGGGCGCAGTCACTTTCCACCCACCATCTAAATGCGGGGGTCTCTTGTGTCGGAGCATGTGGGCTATACGTCTGCCGAATGGATTTAACATGCATATTTTATATTTTGTACAGCGTACAATCTCCAGTCTTTCCTGTGACACTTCCGTTAAAAGCAATGCATTATGAAGTAGACTATATATTTCTATTCTGTGGTTCTGATGATTATTGTAGGGGATTGGGCCGTTAGGGGGCGAAGCAATCAGTCAGTTTTACCTTTCGTATTTCTCATATGTATTTCAAGATTTCATTCATTTCCAGACATAAAGCTATAGTGAAAAACAGCTGGGCAACATTTACAACTCCAGCACTTGTGTTCTATTAGCGTCGCCACCGGCGGTCCATGCCTGATCGATAACAGCTAATGCTATTAGGCTAGCCCTGATAGTCAGAGTAGTACCTCATTATTTTTCCCACAATTAATAAGCCTAGGGTAGCACACATGATACATGATATTTGGTAGATGGGGGCATCTTTGAATTGCGTTTGTTATTGCTGTTTCCCCACTCTCCTAATCTCTTTAAGTCGGAAGCTGAACAAATGTTAAAAACAGAACAACAAACCAGATAGATTATTACACCTGGGAGCTACGGTTGCCATGGTGTCCAATGCTCTTCGTTCCATGTCCCCTCTCATTGAGCCGGTCCCTGAGTTGAGTAGAACAAGTTTGTGTAGTTGCAATTTAGCAACACTTAGTGCTCGGAGCAGAGCTGCTGGTTTTCACATCAGACAGGTCAGATGAGTCCAGAATGCTCTGGTTTCGCTCTGTGTCCCAGTAGGGTAGGGCTTGAGGCGTTACCAGAGTGAACCACGCAGACAGAGATTGAGACGGGAGTGAGGAGGCGCAGAGCTGGCCTGCGCCTCCTCACTCCGTGGCCCCTCCGTGGCCCCTCACTGCAGACCAGGGAACGGAGGGCCGAAGGGTTGGCCCTTGCTCATACGGGGAGGGAGGTTGCACACAGTAGGATGAACTGGAACTCAGATAGCGCTGCAGTCGCCTCTCCGTGGGTCTCTCTCTGCTCAGCTCACTGAGCTCTGTCACCGTGGTCGAACAAACACTAGCGTTGCCAAGGCATATGATACCAAACCTGAACAATGATAAGAATAATGAACAATGTTCAAACTATTTAGTTTGTTATTTTTAATAATAATATAGAATACATATAGTAATAGTATGGAAACTTTTCAGTGGGAAAGTAGGCATACAAAAAAAACACTTTTACATCGATCTTCATTATCTCTTTATCTCTGGTGTTCTCTTTTTCTCTCTGTCTTTCCCCCTCTGTCTGTGTGTGTGTCTCTCTCTCTCTCTCTCTCTCTCTCTCTCTCTCTCTCTCTCTCTCTATCCCCTCCTCCCTCTCTGTGTCCCCCACTCAGTTCCCTATCCCCAGGGCCAGGCCCCGGCATTAGTATTCAGCGGGTCGGCCCCAGCGTAGAACAGGATGTGGCAGGGGAGCTCTGATAACCGCCAACAATCCCGACATTATTTGTGTTCTGTCTCTCTGCTGTCACTCGGTCTCAGCCAGGCAGAAAAAAACCAAGAGGCAGGAGCAATTACTGCAGAGAGTCTGGGCCTCTCTGTGAGTGTTTATCATTGCCGCCCGTGCCAGGAAGCAAGGGACCGGGCGATACGGAGACAGATGAGGAGATGAGGAGGACAGTTTATAGCATTTGGTTGTATTAAACAAATTATTCATAGCATTCAAATCGGTGGGGTGGTGGGGGGTACCTCCCAAAGCAATCTCTACGCCAGAGAAATAACCAGTAGTCCCGGAATGATTGTTTGTCCTCATGTGTCATTAAGGATATTTTACTTATGTCCTTATATATCATTCAGAGTGTTTCCCTTCTTTTGGTGTCTTGTGGGTTCTTGTGAAATAATATCAAGTTCACATCTGAGCAGCAGCCTGTGGGAGGATACTTAACTTCACTTTATTGATAGATCTGTGGGGTGTAAGAAAGGAAGTCCCATGTGGGAGTTACAATGAGAGTGGTATAGGACGGCACGTGACAGCACTAAATCCTCCCTTTTAAGGAAGGACAAAATAGCAAATGTTTGATTTCATTGTGCTTTCTTGAACATGGAAGTAGTGAAACTGAAATATCCAAGGGGCGTACTGTGAACTCTGCATGTGTTGATGTGGAACCAAGAATCATTAATGATGTACGTTTTTTCAGGCTCTCTTTAAAAAATTGGAAATCTCCAGACTCGCATCACTATTCCTGGGGACAACATGACAAGTGAAGGGTTCAAATTATTACAGTAACTGCATCATGCAGATACTGAGATAAATGTTCACCTCTCGTGTTGGGCTAGCGGACAAAGTGTGACTTTTATTCACCTCCGTTATTAATGGCAGGTATCTTTGTGACGGAGCAGATAAGTGACCGGATCTACATTAACATTAACATTTAGGGAATTTAGCAGATACTTTTATCCAAAGCGACTTACATTAAAGTACATATGTCGGAAGGAACTAGTGTCGGAGCCAACGGTCCCATAACAGATATTGAAGCGGTTATGTTTAACAACGTTCCAAATCGGGGGTACAAGCGTTGCTTGACTGGACGGCCATACGGTGACCGGTCTCCCAGCGCATGTCTGACCAGGAGGCTCTCGCGTCTGATGCTTCCCTTTGCTCATTCTTGTGGAAATGAGGCACACACGAAAAAGAACAGTATGTACTGTGATTCCTCTTCACTGGTTCTTGACGTGACTTCAGGGATGATCAAGCAACTTCTGACCACATGTTGTGAGTGGGGGTTTCTTGGGGAACAGGATTCTCCAACTTTAATGAAAGCTCTGTGGGGGTGAAGGGATGGCACAGTGGCGGTGGATATATCACTACAGCTGTTGACAATGCATGACAGCATCGTTTACGTGGTCAAAAGGCTGCATTGAAAGATGGAATGTGTTGTTTGACTTGCATTTGCCACTGCAAAGTATTTTCTGTGTGTGTCTTGTCAACACAAATGAAAATCCCTCAACATCAAAACTCCTCAGATTCTCAAACCTCCGAACACAAATATCAAGCTCTTGATATTTACAGAATGTGTGACATCTTTGATGGCATACCGTGTCGTCTATCATCAATCAATTGGTGTCAACAATTTCAAATCAAATCATAATACAATGTCAATATTCCTCCTCTTTTGATGTGCAGGCTTGTCGCCATGGCCACGTGCAGCACCTGGAGCACCTGCTCTTCTATGGCGCTGACATGAGCTCCCAGAATGCCTCTGGAAACACGGCCCTGCACGTGTGTGCGCTCTATAACCAGGTATGACACAACCAAATAGCTGTGTGTGTGTGTGTGTGTGTGTGTGTGTGTGTGTGTGTGTGTGTGTGCGTGCAACGTGCATGTGTTCACACATGTGGGTGAAAAGGCTGCAAAAGCAGATGATTACTTATTATGTGGATGTGGATGCTTAAATGTAAATGTGCATGTTCAATAAAGCCACGGAAGGCCAGAGAAATGACCTGTAGTAGGGTAGTACTGCAATTAAAAAACACCTGCGTGTTTGTGCGTGGCGTTTTTGCAGATGTTCAGTGCACTTGCCGCTGGTTGGCTGGCTTCAGTGTGCGTATGAATGTAATTGGAATGAGCTAACAACCCTACAATGGAGTGCATGTACCTATTTCATAGTGACGCATGGTGAGTGGGCCTACGTGTGTGTGTGTGTGCGTGTGTGTGTGTGTGTGTGTATGTTGAACAGCATTCAACACATACTCGTTCAGGGCCGGGGCATGGTGTCGTGCAAAGTCAGCCCACAGAGCATAACATCGATTTAACATGTAATATAAAGAATCTGCTAACATAATGTGCAAGTTGAGCTCAGTCAAAGTCTGATGTTTCCTGTACTCTCAGCTGCTAGCTCGTGCATTACCAGCGACATTATGAGTGTGTTATGACGTGCGGTTCTTTATTCACGTGTTTGGTAGTTATGGTACTCAGAGGAATCCAACTCGGGAACCAGTACGCAATGAAAACATGAAAGGGTATTCAGGTTGGAGAGATTAGTCATTGAAGGTGGCATTATAGCATGTCTTGAACCCAACAATGTTATTCATGCAGTTTCAGATTCAAGACTCCATCTCCGAAGGGCACTTTTCCCCCCCACCTCATGTTTATGTATTCTGTCGCAGCTAAATGCTTCCCCAATTTGGGAAGCGTTTGGATTGGACTGAAACGCGTCCAACAGTAGTTAAGGCGCAGGCATGTGCGGTTTCCTACTGTGCTCTTGGAGCGCGGAGCGTGGCTTTGCACCTCTGTTGCTCTGTGTTGGGAGTTTTAACTCGGCTGTCTCCGGTCATGTAGAACCACCTGCATCCACATGCAGCAAGTCCCTGGAGGAAGTGTGTGTGTGTGTGTGTGTGTGTGTGTGTGTGTGTGTGTGTGTCTGTGTGTCTGTGTGTGTGTGTGTGTGTGTGTGTGTGTGTGTGTGTGTGTGTGTGCATGTCCCAGCAGAGCTCCTGTGAGCATGGTATGAATGCTTAATCCCAGCTGTTTGGTAACATGTGCACATGGCAGGGCCATTCTATATGTAGTGTGTCAAACCCCTCAGGGCTGAGGAGAGGGCCAGTGATAGAAGGCTTGATGGATTCGGCTAACAAGTTAACATTTCCTTTCAAAATGTGGCCACTCAGATGCAGCCTGAGATTCTCCCCTGGCAGGCAGAGCCTGGCCACCTGTGCGCTCCCAGTGTTTAGAGAGTGTTTCCCCCCCTGCCAGGCTGCTCATGGATCCCCCCAGACTGGGGTCTTAGCGGGGTCCTCGCTAGAGCCAGGGACAGATGATTATGTTCAATGATGGCAGCCAACCGGGAGAGAGAAAAGGAGCCGGAGTAGAAAGAATGAGGTGGGGGAACTGTGAGTTTAGTGGCGCCCGATCGATACGCCCATCTGAGAGAGGCAAAGAGAGTGGAGGAGTGAGAGAGAGAGAGAGAGGGACAGAAAGAGAGAGAGAGGATGACATGTAGGAGACAGCGAGAGAGGGAGAGAGAGATGGAGGGACCGAGGGATTTGAGCATGAGGGGGGAAAAGGGTGAAAAATGGGAGAGTGAGGACCGCAGAAATGGAGAGAAGGAATTGTGAAAAGGAAAGATTGAAAGGAAAGGAAAGTCGGTCTCGCTGAAAGGAGAGACCGAGTGTGAAGACGACATAATCGAACAGCGGGTGGCTAACCCAATCCCCCGGTGGCGTGGAGGTTCCATTGTTCGCACGTTTCTCGTGGCTGGTGGTCCGCTGGCTCAGGGAGAGCAGTCAATGACACCCGTGTCTTCGTCAGACAACACCCACGGGTGGTGTGTGTGTGTGTGTGTAAACACTGTGAATAAAGACGGCCGAGGTGGGAGGGAGGGAGGCTGAAGGGGCGGCTGAAGGGAGTCCTAAACGAA
>NC_140283.1:13539998-13577498 GCF_964030765.1 Micromesistius poutassou
TTGTTGTATGTTAATAGTTCACACAATTTATGAACTATTGTTCTAAATCCACACCATTTTAGATTCTGCCATGGGTATTATCCTGGCCAAAATGAACCTGATGGTTTCATTTGTCACTGTAATGAGCTGATTTAGTGGACCCTAATATACAACGTGGCACAAGATCAATGGTGTATGCCCTTAAACCTTGCTAGCTCATCTAGACATGGCTCTAGTCCATTTCTACCTGAAGCTCTCAGCGGTGGTTGCAGATCACTTGATCCTGCTTGGCATCATGATGCGTCCTAAACACTGATAACAGTCGAATGAGGTTGATGAACTGATACCGTTTGATGTCCAACTGTTTCTTCCTCGCCGCTCCCCTCTCCTTCCTCTTCAGGTGGCCATTATCGCAGGGAATTTTGACCTGGCGGAAATCATCAAGATCCACAAAGCATCAGATGTTGGTGAGTTGAGGGCAGCAAAGCTTCCTATGAGTTCTGGTTCAGGTCGGAAGGCATGCATGCTGTTGACTGCATGCCCGCCTAATTAGGCATGATGAATTATTCCAGCATTTCTACTTATACCTTTGCTTCAATTATGCTTTAATGTGTTTGTTGTTCATTATTCTACTCTTGTTTGACCTGCCAAGCACTTAGCTGCCTGTATTAAAGGGGTTTTCTATAAAGTAGTTCCCACTTTATAATGACTTGATATGTGTGTCAATAGACACACAGAGGAACGTTCCTCTTCCATAGACACGCAGAGGAACGTTCCTCTTCCATAGACACACAGAGGAACGTTCCTCTTCCATAGACACACAGAGGAACGTTCCTGTTCCATAGACACGCAGAGGAACGTTCCTCTTCCATGGACACGCAGAGGAACGTTCCTGTTCCATAGACACGCAGAGGAACGTTCCTCTTCCATAGACACGCAGAGGAACGTTCCTCTTCCATAGACACGCAGAGGAACGTTCCTGTTCCATAGACACGCAGAGGAACGTTCCTGTTCCATAGACACACAGAGGAACGTTCCTGTTCCATAGACACACAGAGGAACGTTCCTGTTCCATAGACACACAGAGGAACGTTCCTGTTCCATGGACACGCAGAGGAACGTTCCTCTTCCATAGACACACAGAGGAACATTCCTCTTCCATAGACACACAGAGGAACGTTCCTCTTCCATAGACACGCAGAGAAACTCTGCCATCTAATGTGCAAACTGTGTAAGTCCCCTTTTGCAACATTTACATTGTACTTTCTACTCCTGGCCCCTTAAAATAGAGGACGTTATCGTCGTGTCCTATCTCCCTCGCTTGTGTTTTGTGTCGGTGTGTGTGTTATGTTTATATTCCTACTCTTATGAAGCCTGTTAATTTTACATGTGAGATGTTATTCATTGTCAACTGCCTGGATGTCAAAACCTGGATTCTGACCTTTTAAAAAAAAAAAAAATGAATGCTGAATATTGATTTGAGTTGAAAATAATAGACCGGCGAGTTATGATGTCGATTTTCTACCCTCATAGGGAACGCAGGTTCCATTGCCTAGCTGGACTAATGGGAAAGATATAATACTGCATCAAGACGTGTACCATGTACTGACCATGTAGAGGCGTTCAAGTTTCACACGTATAAAGGAACAACAGCGATTCACAACCTGGAAACCAAACCATTACGTTTACCCTATTTTGCCTGATTTGATGGTCGATATCAAGACGCAATTATCGTTGATCCCTGTTCCCCCCCAACCCCCCCCCCTCCAGTGCCTTTCAGGGAGACCCCCACCTTCGCCAACCGACGGCGGGCCATCGTGGGCCCGCTCCCCTCGCCGCGCTCCCTGCTGCGCTCGGCCAGCGACAACAACCTGAACGGTGACCACGGCGACCACGGCATCAGCCAGGTCCCGCGGGAGATCCGCAGCCGCCACGGCCCCTCGCCCGTCCCCTCCCTGCGGAGCCTGCCCGCCCTGGGACAGAAGCACTGCAGCCTGGGAGAGGTGAGGGGGGGGGGGGGGGTGTGTTTCTGTGTGTGCATGGGATCCTGTGTGTGTGTGTGGGGGGGGGGATTCTGTGTGTGTGTGTGCGTGTGTGTGTGTGTGTGTGCGGACGTGTGTGTGGGATACTGTGTGTGTTTGTGTGCGTGTACTTGGGTCCTGTGTGTGTGTGTGTGTGTGTGTGTGTGTGTGTGTGTGTGTGTGTGTGTGTGTGTGTGTGTGTGTGTGTGTGCGCATGGGATACCGCGTGTGCGTGGAAGGGATGTGTTTCTGTGAGTACATGTAATCTTGTGTGTGTGTGTGTGTGTGTGTGTGTGCGTGTGTACATGGAATCCTGTTTGTGTGTGTGTGTGTGTGTGTGTGTGTGTGTGTGTGTGTGTGTGTGTGTGTGTGTGTGTATGTCTACATGGGATCCTGTGTGTGTGTGTGTGTGTGTGTGTGTGTGTGTGTGTGTACATGTGATCCCTTTTTGGTGTTGCTATATGAATGAAACCAGTGCCTCAACCAGCCTCTGTCTCCTCCCCACCCCCCCCTACCCTTCTACTCCCTGTGTTTCTGTGAGTACATGTAATCTTGTGTGTGTGTGTGTGTGTGTGTGTGTGTGTGTGCGTGTGTACATGGAATCCTGTTTGTGTGTGTGTGTGTGTGTGTGTGTGTGTGTGTGTGTGTGTATGTCTACATGGGATCCTGTGTGTGTGTGTGTGTGTGTGTGTGTGTGTGTGTGTGTGTGTGTGTGTGTGTACATGTGATCCCTTTTTGGTGTCGCTATATGAATGAAACCAGTGCCTCAACCAGCCTCTGTCTCCTCCCCACCCCCCACCACTCTACTCCCTACCCCGCCCAGAGCCGGCACGGGGAGGTCCCGGAGAGCAGCATCCAGAGCACCGGGTCCTCCTGGTCGTCCCACTCCCGCTCGCCGTCCCTGCACCACACCCAGGACGAGGACCGGCCCGTCCCGCGGAGGTCCCACAGCCACGGCTACCCCCACGGACACAGCCCCCGGGGCCGCCTCAGGTCAGTCTAACCCCCCCCCCCTCCCGTACATGACGATTGGGGACATGCTGGGCTTCCGGGGGCGTTCTCGTGTGCAAAGCGTGTTCATTTAGTTTGTTTTCTCTTTTCTCAACCCACTCACACCTGCTGTCGTACAGGAAAACAAGGGCCAGGTGGACGTGCTGCTACCGTGAAGTACAATAAGAGTTTTGTTGCGTACCAGAGTTCTGTAGTTGCCCCGCGGATCAGGTAGTGAGGGTTGGCCTAGTTTGAGCAGGACTCGCAGGGTAGCGGCCGGTGCAGGCTGGTGGGATAATGAGTTAGTCACCAGGCAGTATGCTGCCTCTCTCTCCATCTGCTGCCCTGATAAACAAGCCATCCATCAGCACCGAGCCCATTTATTTACTCCGGCATCCATCCCACTTACACAGGAGAATATCCTTCTCCATATTTGCCTTCCGCACCACACAAGTTGACAGCTTCTCAATCTGTATTGTCTCCGACACCAACGTGCTCCCTGGCAGGGTGGTGGTGGTGGTTGTGGTGGTAGGCTAGCACGGAGGAACACCCTCGTTGAAGTCACCCTCTTTTTACCTGAAAGCAATGTATTCAAACAAGTACTCTTCCACTCAGTTGATTTGATATCATTCAAAGCATTCAATTGGCAAATGGAGACAATTTAGCTTATTTCACACCTGGTGCACTGTCGTAGTTTGACTTGACTGAAATCAGATGCTCTTGTATCATGTGTGTGTGTGTGTGTGTGTGTGTGTGTGTGTGTGTGTGTGTGTGTGTGTGTGTGTGTGTGTGTGTGTGTGTGTGTGTGTGTGTGCACATTTAGGTGTGTGTGTGCGTGCGTGTGTGTGTGCGGATCAGAGATGGACAGATGGAAACAGGCCTCTGGGGCCAGTTGAACACAAACAAGGTGTATCTGTGTGAGGGGGGACTTGTGTGAATACTAAGGAGTGATGACAGACTGCAAACACATTCTGTAATTAGGGCTGTGAATAAAAGTAATTTCAATACAAAGGACCGCACAGGCCGAGGTGTCTGAACGAACCATGTCATTATGTCTCTTTTGACAAATGTACTTATTGTAAGTCGCTTTGGATAAAAGTGTCTGCTAAATGCCATAAATGTAAATGTAAATGTAATTGAACTGTACATGGGCTGTAACAAGCCATGGATTTCAGTGGTGCTTTTACCTTACCGATTCTTTGCCTTTCCGTAGACCAATTCATTCTTTAGTCATGGGTTCTTTAATCTTGAATAATAGCAAACGACTTATTAAAGGCATTGGAGTTTCTCGTTTTGAAAGGTCATCATTTGATACACATGATGAAATAGAATATCTGAAACTACATGCAGCCAATAGTTTAGATAATTTTACATATTAAGTTTTACTTTTTACTTTTCAGAGTGAGGTTAGACTGTGAATTCTGTGAATAGGAATCCCAGAACCCTTTGGCTGGGAAATACCCCAGCAGACACACTGAGTATAATGCTCCATAAATTAATAAATTCTGAATTGCTTCAAAGAATTGCTGAATTGCTTCAATTGCATCAAAGAAAGTTGAATTAAGGTGTCGACTTTGATGAACCAACAGATTTTTTCAGCACTATCCTGTTAGATGTGGTGTATAGTATACTGACTCATGAATAAGCGTGGGTGTTAGCATGTGTGTGTCTGTGTGTATGTGTAGGTGAGCAGTTGGATGTCTGACAGGGAAATTGCATTTCAGACATGACTACAGTCTCACGATCCACTCCTAATACTTTCTGTCACTGTGCCCCATCCATCAAGACTCTCTCTCTCTATAACTTACCTTCGCTCTATTCCTCAATCTCTGTTCTTCTCATTCACTTTTTCACTCACTGCCCACACACACACACAGATATACCCATAGATATTCACACAGGTGCACACGGAAAGAGCGGTGCAGAGAGAACAGTGGGTACCTGTGCACGATTGGCTGACTGTAAGCAGGCTGTGAGCAGGCTGCGCCTGCTGTTATAGGGTATGGAGATATGGCCTAATAGGATCAGCAGCAACCAACAATGCAATGCCACGGTTTAATCATGGTCGGCAGGTCATTAATACATTAATTCAAACCACAAATCCCCTGCTTACCCCAATGTAACGCCACCTCCTACCCCTCCAAAACAGCGCGGTACCCTCCTCAGCTCTATCTCTCCACCGATCACCATCCTCGTCTCTATCTCGCTCCACCGTTCACCATCCTCGTCTCTATCTCTCTCGACAAATCAGCCTCCTTGTCTCTATCTCTTCACCAATCATCCTCCTCGTCTCTATCTCTCTACCAATCAACATCCTCATCTTAAACTCTCTCAACCAATCAACATCCTCATCTTAAACTCTCTCGACCAATCAACCTCATCGTCTCTATCTCTCTACCAATCAACATCCTCATCTTAAAATCTCTCTGCCAATAAACATCCTCATCTTAAACTCTCTCTACCAATCAACATCCTCATCTTAAACTCTCTCGACCAATGAACATCCTTATCTTAAACTCTCTCGACCAATCAACCTCATCGTCTCTCCCTCTCCCTCTCTCTCTCTCTCTCTCTCTCGCTCTCTCTCTCTCTCTCTCTCTCTCTCTCTCGAGCAATCATCCTCCTCGTCTCTATCTCTCTCGCCCAATCATCCTCCTCGTCTCTATCTCTCTCTACCAATCATCCTCCTTGTCTCTAGCTCTCTCGCCCAATCATCCTCCTTGTCTCTATCTCTCTCCACCAATCATCCTCCTCGTCTCTATCTCTCTCGCCCAATCATCCTCCTCGTCTCTATCTCTCTCCACCAATCATCCTCCTCGTCTCTATCTCTCTCGCCCAATCATCCTCCTTGTCTCTATCTCTCCACTAATCATCATCCTTGTCTCTATCTATCCACCAATCATCATCCTTGTCTCTATCTATCCACTTATCATCATCTTCATCTCTATCGCTCTCGACCAATCAAGCTCCTCTTCTCTATCTCTCTCGACCAATCACCCTCATCGACTGCATCTCGCCACCAATCATAATCCTTGTCTCCATCTCTCCATCAATCATTCGCCCCGTCTCTATCTCTCTCGCCGATCACCTAGACTGGGAAACAGACCTGGCTCTTTGAGGGGCATCGGGCACTTTGTTCAGAAGGACTTATCAGAGGAGGTTAAAGTTAGAGTCCACCAGAGAGTTAGATGGTTGGCAGGCAGGTATGACCTCATTGGGTCGCGGTGGTCTTCTGGTCCCTCTGTGTGACGTGCGTTGCCTCGGGACCAAGTGCTGCGTTGTGTATAAATAGAGGCAAATGGACAGATGGTGTCTGTGGACACGGCTGGACATTACACCTGAAGGAGACCAACCGTGTGTCCTGATATGACATTGTGCACAACTCTCCCTTTGTCTCTCTCTTTCTCTGTCTCTCTCTGTCTGTCTGTCTCTCTCTCTCTGTCTGCCTGCCTGTCTGTCTGTCTGCCTCTATCTCTCTGTCTGTCTCTCTGTCTGTCTGTCTGTCTGTCTGTCTGTCTGTCTGTCTGTCTGTCTGTCTACTGTATCTATCTATCTATCTATCTATCTTATCTATGTCTGTCTGTCATAATGTATTTCTCTTTTCTGTCTGCTAGTCTGTGTCTCTTTCTATTTCTTTGTGGTACATTTTTCTATATGTTTCCCCAACATCTTATATAATTCATACGGTCCCCATCAATAACACAGTAATGTGCGAAAAAGCTAAAGGAATTTCTCCTGAGGTTTTTATAAAGGGACTTAGGTCCCCGATAATGAAATACCATATGAAGCAGCTTGGCAGGAGTTGAAGCAGCACCATCCCGAGGCTTTAGTCCTGATCATTTGGTTAGGTATTCAAGCACTTTCGGATCAAGGCAGGAGAGAGCACATTCCGAGATAGTGTAACATAAAGAGGCAGGCACTGAAAGAGCTAGAGGTTACCTCCTCTCCAAGCAGTTCTGTGTGTAATGACACCCAACTGAAACATGCTAAACGTTGTGCCCTCTGTGACACTTTATGTAACTTTTGCTGTCTAGTCGCACTGGGTAAGAGCTGCAACCATCAGTCGATTACGTGATTAGTTGATCAATTAAAAAAAAATCTCCAAATTTTTTTTTATGATTCATTTATCGATTAAGTATATTTTTTGTAAATATTGTTAATTAAAAACAATTAACAATACTACTTGCAGTGAGTGGGCATATGTTGCTTTATTTTGCTGTTCAATTCATATATATATACATATATATATGGTCTATGGATCCTTATAAAGGGAAAGGTTCAGTTTTCCTTGGCTGCTTGCCAGAGAAGTTGCACATTTGGAGCTTACAATTGATGACATTGTATAGCCTGAATGATTTATCGATTAATTTTGAAAAGGGATCGTTAGATTAATGCACTATGAAGATAATAGTTGCGGCCCTAAACAGGGGCTTGTACACTCTAATGCTCAGCACACACTGGCTATCACAGTGGAGAGGGGAGGAATGAACTTATCCAATTAGGGACCAGAGGAATACTCTTGCAATGAGTGGGATATTTACTCACCACAGGGAGTCCGATAGATATCAAAAAGTAATTAATGAATAGTGCGCTTAGTTCCGCACCACATTTAGGTCACACATGCATCACACATGACCTACATTTTCAAATTGATTAAAAAACAGATGGAGTAAAAGTATAATAAGTGTAGTATAGGTGTAGTAAATTTTGTCACGTGCTTGTACTTCATATTTGTAAAATTGTAGGTGGGCATTTGCAGTTGTGAATGGGTAAGTAAATACATTAACAACTGTACATTTGCACTATAAACTCAACAAATACAGTGATGTTTGTGATCGTGCAATTTGTGTTAAAACACATTTCCGGCGTGCAAAGCAACTCATTGACCACAACGGCACAAATCCGCTCCTGCAAGTGTCGATTCTGCAATTCCCCTATTTTTGGCACAAATAGGACGCAAGGTAGTTGCACAAAGATGCTGCAAAAAAGCTGCCAAAAAGCTAAGGTAGAAATGAAGGCTATTGTGGGATGAGAAAATGAAATTAGTGTTGGAGGGATGGAGAGAGAGAGAGAGAGAGAGAGAGAGAGAGAGAGAGAGAGAGACTGTGTTGTGTTGGCCTGTCTGCAGTGGATTCAGGGACACAGAAGCACAACATTGATCGCCAGGCATCATAATCCCATAATCAGAGGAATACTTCTGGCTGGAAAGAGTACCTCTCTCTCTCTTTCTCTCTCTTCTCCCCCTTGCTATCTCTTTATCTTGAATCTTTTTCATGCAAAACGTGCAAAAATATGACTTTGTTTGGTCAGCGTTCTTGACAAGCGTATCTATCGGAACATATTGTTATCCAAACGCTTGGTCAGCTTGTGAAACAGGGAGTCTGAAAGGATTTTTCTCCTCACAAAGGAACAGCGACACGTAAACATTTTGGAGATAAGTAACTAGACTCTCCTTCACAATGTACATATGTAAGTTGAATATAGACATATGTAAGGTTGATTTAGAGCACTCGTATCATCACATCATTATACAGTGATGGCTCCAATCACAAATATCACTCCAATCACAAAATAATGAAATGCAAAACAGTGTACTTCAGTGATGATGTCATGGGCCTGCATACATAGTTGATTGGAAATATCAAAAAAAAAAAAAAAGTATCACTCTCAGTCATCTTTACTAGAGGCAAACTGTGTGTAGCATTTGACATCTGCATAGAAACAAAAACATGCATTTCTTAAAATGGAACCAGCCTGTCTGGTATTACTAAATAATTGGCTGGTGTAGCTGAGTGATTTGGACCAAATGTGGCAATTATAATACAACTCCACTTTTTACTCATAGAGTTGTAATTGTGTAATCGACTGTTTGTGTTTGATTACACATGTCAATTTCTAATACAATTTAGTCAGTCCAATATACATTGTTTAAAAATTCAGAATCTGTTGTGGTATATAGATGTATTCCCAAAATAAGTTTCAACACGGTTTAAAACCAGCTACCAGAGCTAGTTTGAAGTCTTTAGGTGCAAGTCGAGGTGAAATCGCAAGTCTTAATAGTGCAAGTGGAATCGTATAAATTAAAGCGGACGCTGATGCAATCAGCCTTGCAGATTTCAAATAAAACTCACAAAGAACCAAGAGTTACCTTTGGATGGTGACGCCATGAATGACCCAACATGGTTGATGGCCTCCCGGGAGTATAAGCAATGTGCGCTGAGCAATTTTTCCAAAGGTCACTGAGAAATGTGTTGTTGCCAGACGCTGGATTTTAACGACTGTCCCTTTCTGTTCTCTACTTACTAGCAATTACTCCGCGTTGCAATCACTGACCTCATCGATAGTCCTCCTTGTCACTGGCTGTTCGTGTTAATTATCTAATAAAATGACAATAATAAAGTAAATGGAAAGACCACTATTAAGTGTCCTAGTTTATAATAGTTAAACGTCCGTACTTAATTTAAATCTGTACATTTCACTCCTGTACAGGGCGTTTTTTCTGAAAGAAACCATTGCACCCCTGCTCTACACACCACAGTTGCCCACTAGGAGATTTGTTATAGAGATATTTGTTTCCATGAGGACTGACTGAAGGGGCTTGGTTCTTCCCCTAAAGATGGACGCCATCTTGAATACACTAATATGAAACTGATGCCCCTGCTTCACCGTTATTATGGGCCAATCAGGTCAGGGCTCTGCAGATTGGCTCAAATGATTGCACCTGGTAACCCTTTTTGAAGAGGCATTACATCATTGCATACACCAATTGCACCACACTGTATTGTATTATTTCTTCTACAAATGAGAGTGTATTTGTCATATATGTTTCTACAATTATCATTAGTAACAGTTACACCACATGAACGCACAAGACCCATTCATTTGGTTTTAGCGGATACGCTACTATCATGGTGTGATTAAAGTACTCTGGCGATTTTTTTAACCCCATTATTGTTTTCCTGAGGGTCACCCCATGTTGAGGGAAGCTAAAAAACCGACGAAAATTTATTCGATCAGGCCAGAGATCTGCACTGGCTGCCGGCACTACGGAATAGCTATAACGCTAACCTATGGGGGCAAGCATTTAATCCGCTTTTGGGGCTTCTAAACACATTCAGAAAACCATTCCAAGACCTATGTAACCCAAGTTGGTTCCTTACGAGACACCACCGTGTTCGTTTAACTCAAATAGTGTGGCGAATCAGTATAAACTTTGTGTTTTTGCATGTAAACACTCGTTGAACGGATGCGCTCCCAGCCACTAGCCAGGTAGTCGGGTATGAATGGAGGAGGTTGAAAGGGTTAGGGTTAGGGTGGTGGAACGAGCTCCCTGCCGCAGAGTCACTCACCAGCTTCCGCAAAAGACTCAAAACTCACCTGTTCAGAGTTCAACTAGACTCTGCATAGCCATTCTGTCCCTTTATTTGTCAGTTGTACTATTGTCTGTTGTACGTCCTGGCACTTAATGCACGTTGTATTCATTCATTGTACTTAATTGTGTAGCATGTACTTAATTGTGTAGCATATGCATCTTGTGTAGCATGTACTTATTTGTGTAGCATCTGCAGTAGCTAGCTATCACTGCTGTATACAGGGAATGGGTTGGCCTGGCGATTGTTAGTACTTGCACTTGGTTCTATGAACATCTTTACTGTACCGACAGCAATATATTGTTTCACATGACAACATTTGTCTTATGACAAATGTACTTATTGTAAGTCGCTTTGGATAAAAGCGTCTGCTAAATGCCATCAATGTAAATGTAAATTAAAGACGGAAAGAGAGGGGAGGGGTTTATACACTCTAACTCATGCAAAATGAATGTTGCATGGGGCAGTGTTACTGTGGCTCAACATGGGGTGACCCTCAGGAAAACAATAATGGGGTTAAAAATCACCTCCTTTAACAAATTATTTAATGGGTAGCATCATATTAGTGTAACCATCCATGTTATTTCCCTGGCAAAATTGCACGTGTTTATCCTTGTCTCTGTGTGGCCGTGGTCTCAAACATTAACATGCAGCAGCCTTGCCAGCCACTCAACCCCTGCAGTAATTGGAAAGCGGCAGCGAGCCATTGTTTTGCAAGCAGGGAGAGATGGATGAAGCGAGCGGCGAGATACAAGAGAAGAGAAGAAAAGCAATTCAGCAGAGTTTTGTCTCGGAAAAAGAAAATAATCTGGCAGGGAAACGGAAAGGAAGCAACAGGGAAGATTCGAGGAAGAGGGAAAGAGAGAGGAGAAACGATGAGTAGGGGGGGTATGAATGGAAGGAGGTTTGAAAGACGGAAGGAGAGGGGAGGGGTTTACACACTCTGACTCATGCAAAATGAATGTTGCATGGGGCAGTGTTACTGTGTCTTCATCCGTGAACCAAAAGCCAGACTGTGTGAAGATCACTTGCAGTAAGTTATTAATGTTGTTGCTCACACAGACATATAGATTTGTGAGGACCTGTGTGTGTGTGTGTGTGTGTGTGTGTGTGTGTGTGTGTGTGATTGGTGCGAGTGTGTGTGTGTGTGTGTGTGTGTGTGTGTGTGTGTTTGTGTTTGTGTGTACATTTGAGCATACGCAACAGCAGCAAATGTGATGAATGGATGGAAGGCGAGGAGGAGCCCCAACTCTGTCCTATTAGAATCCACCACCCAGAGAGGGATGGAAAGAGGAGGGGTGGCAGAGAGAGAGAGAGAGAGAGAGAGAGAGAGAGAGAGAGAGAGAGAGGCAGACCGAGAGAGAGGGAGTGTGAGAGCAAGAGAGACAGAGAGACAGAGAGAGAGAGAGAGAGAAGGGCGGTAGAAGGTGAATCTAGGCGAGGGGATGGAGGAAGGAGAGAGGGGTGGAGCGACAATTAAATCGAATAGGCTGGAGCTTTCCCCCACTACCGCCCTCTTACACACACACACACACACACACACACACACACACACACACACACACACACACACACACACACACACACACACACACACACACACACACACACACACACACAACACACACACACACACACACACACACACACACACGCACATGCTCACAGAGCCTGCCTTGGGGAGCCATGGCGCATGCCTGCTCCAAGGCAAGCAGGCAGGAGATCAATTGCGCTGTGGGCCGTGCACGCGCGTCTGTGTGTGCGCGTGGTGTGTGTGTGCAGTGTGTGTGTGTGTGTGTGTGTGTGTGTGTGTGTGCGTGCGCACGAGCGGCGTTTGGTACAGCGACATGCTGGCTGTGGCGTATGTCGGGCTAGCGGAGGTGTGCAGCAGCAGCGTTAGCCGCGGCGGAGGGGACTGCGTGTGCCAGGAGGATGCGCGGCTAGAATGCACATAGAGGGCTGCCGGAGTGCAAGCGAGGAGAGGGAGAGACGCCGCGAAGGGAGGACGTGGCAAGCCGCAGAGCAGAGCCGTAGCGGCGACCGAGGAGGAGGAGGAGGCGGCGGCGGCGGCGGCGGTGGCAGCGACGGCAGAGGCACCGTCCAGTGTGTCAGCGTGTGTGTGTGTGTGTGTGTGTGTGTGTGTGTTTGTGTGTGCAAGCCTGCACGTGTGTGTGTGTGTGTACGTGTGTGTGTCTGTGTGTGTGTGTGTGTGTGTGTGTGTGTGTGTGTGTGTACGTTCGGTGGAGAGGAGAGGACAACGCAGCAGGATTCCCGGGAGAGAAAGGAGTCTGGAGATCGGGCAGCAGAGCGGTCGTCTCTGCCCCCTCTTTCTCCACTCCTCCACCACCACCCCTCCCTATACCACCCCCCCCCCCCCCCCCTCACCCCCGACTCACACACACAAAACAGTGGGAGGACCAGGGACACCGGGACCCCTGTTAGTCTCTGCAGCCCGGCCTGGGTGCACTGAGGCTGGGGGGGGCTTCCACAGGAGCCCCAACTCGTGGGGATGTTTGACTCAGGAGGGCTGGCGGACTGACCTGTCTCAGACACACAACCCCACCAGCATCCCACCACCGGTTTTTTGATTCGCTTCCTCTTCGCTTTGGATTCAGAGGGAGGTGGGGGAGAGAAGTGGGGGAGTGGGGGGACGAGGGGCCGGGAGGGAGGGGAGACGGATGGCGTGAGAGGGAGAAGGGGAAGGTTGTGTGTGCAGAGAGGCATTGATAAGAGTGTCCTCTCGCTCTCTCTCTCTCCTCCTCCTCTCCTCTTTCCAATGGAACGCTAATCGTTGAGCTCTTGGACTTGCTTCTTCCTCCACGTTGGACCCAGAGTGGGGGAGAGAGAGAGAGAGCGAGGGGGGGTGCCACTACCAGCCTTCCCCTCCTCCTCTTCCTCCTCCTCCTCCTCCTCCTCATCACCACCATGTCGGTGACCACCGGCTTCGGCTACCAGCTCCCCGGCATTACCACGGTAACCTATGTGTTTGTTTACAGCCCTGGGACGGTCCAGCGGGACCCCAGCCCCCCCCATCACACGCCTCCGCCGGCGCTCAGCGGCCCCCGGGGGCCCAAGAGGAAACTCTACAGCGCCGTCCCGGGACGCACCTTCATCGTGGTCAAGCCGTACTCGCCACAGGGGGAGGGGGAGATCCAGCTGAATCGCGGCGAGAGAGTCAAAGGTAGGTCCTCGCCGTGTGCCTACTAGGAACTCATCTGTTCCTTCAGCTGTCTGTTTTTATCTTGTCTCATTGTAGCGCCAATCTCACAACCCTCACATCCATTGAGTCACTGTATCACTATATCTTCCCCCCGTTATTTAATGTTACATCCTGCTGTGTGTTTCCATGTTAGATTATATCCTGGGTGGTACGATGCACTGTGATTCTTCCCATTACCAGACTGTGTCATATTATTGCATTCTGCTGCTGAAAGTGATTTCGGTGTGATTGTATTGAGTTTTGAATATGATTTGCAACGCTGCATTTCATTTCGTTGTTCGTTGTTTTGTGGGTTTTTTTCGTCATGTTTTCTTTTTTAATTTCCGCTGTGTTCCAGACCACAGACTTTTACATAGCTTCGCTTTCATGTGTGTGTATATGTATGTGCTCTTGTTTCCATCCATGCTTCACTCCAGACTATGACAGTAATGACGTGGAAGGTAAACTCCATCACATTCCACTAATCCCTCACCCCCCGTGCACTTCACCTGTCTGAACCATCAGCACCTGTCTTTACCCTCACCTGTCTCACCTCCTCACCTGTCTTTACCCTCACCTGTCTGAACCAACAGCACTGGTCTCATCACCTGACCTGTGTCTACTCCTCACCTGTCTGTACCCTCTCCTGTCCCTACCCTCACCTGTCTCACCTCCTCACCTGTCTATACCCTCACCTGTCTTTACCCCTCACCTGTCTCTACTCTTCACCTGTATCACCTCCTCACCTGTCTCTACTCCTCACCTGTCTCTACCCTCACCTGTCTCACCTCCTCACCTGTCTCACCTCCTCACCTGTCTCTCCCTTCACCTGTCTCACCTCCTCACCTGTCTCTCCCCCTCACCTATCTCAACCCTGCAACCCATATAATGAAGGTATTATGTAGAGTTAGAGTTTAGTGGTTAGTTAGCATTGTTGTTGAGACCCTGTGTTGGATCTCCTGTGAAACGTGTGTGGTGACTGGTACCAGCCCTCGTCTGTCTCTACCCCTCACCTGTCTTTACCCTCACCAGTCTATCATCACTTGTCTCTACAACTCACCTTTCTCTACCCTAACTGGTCCCTACCACAACCTGTCTCTACCCTCCCTGTCTCTATCGGTCACTTGTCTCTAGCCCTCCCCTCGGCTGCCTCAAAGTGATTTGTATCAACCCCTCACATGACAAAACCCCTCACCTATGGCAGTTAAGATCAATTACCTGTTGGAATGTCTTAGCTGTGTGTTGAGCCTCAAAGAGTGTACACCATATCAATCTAAAGGAGTGCACACATATGTACTACATTGGTGTCCACATTGTCTACGTTAGTGTAGCCATGCAAATCAAGGCAGACCCCATTCTGTTCAGTTGTTGGTATTCAGGCACGTACTGCTGACACTGACAGATCTTCCACCTCCAGTGTACAGCAGCTTATCTCTCCTGGCGTTATCACCTGTCCACAGATGCCAGCTGCACCCTGACCCTGCATCCTGCTGCCACCATACACAGATCTGCACGGTTCAGACCCATTTTGGCACCTTGTAAGCGGAGTGGGGTGCTAGGGCAAACCCCCCCACCAAAGTTTTTTCCACATAAAAAAACAAGGATGCAAAAAAATGATGAATCACACACACACACAAACGCGCCAATGAAACACTGACTGGAAAATAATCTATTCACGTGAGAATCGTTATTGTTACCTACTATATTTCGGAATTGATTCCCGTCTTTAACAATAAAAATTGTTTATTGATGTACATTTTTATTTTTATTATTTCTCTTTTTTTTTATCTCAGGTGTTATTAATTCAATCAGTTAATATCACTTTTTCAAACACAAAAAGTACATCATCTTATACACACTTTACTATGCTTTCATGCCATCGTTTGCCACACTGCCTTTCTTAGTGCACAGAGGACAGGAGTAGATCCTGAAATGTCGGCAATCTTTTCAAATCAATTTGGAATCATGTCGTGACCCCAAGAATCAAAACCGAAATCAAATCGTGAGATAGCTAATTCAACCCCTCCTACGTAATGTTTGATTGGGACTTCAACGTGTTTACAAGTGACCTGCCGCACGTGATGTTTTGTGTGTTTAGATACATTAGGTGTGTTTTCGGATACATTAGGAAGATAGGTAATTGGTTTGAGATGTGCAAACCGAGGAATGGCATGGAGTCTAGACACGGCGTGTCACCGTCCACCTCTTCTGGTCAAATCGACAGAGCCTCCCTCACACTCGATTGGCGTTAAGCATTGTGGTGAATCGCACTGGGGGAAAATTATTGATTTAATGGACACGTCTCCCTCTGGTGATCAAGTAAATGACGCAACCCTGAGTCTGGAGACGTTCTTGGCATACGGTATGTTGCTGCTTATGTGAAGATCGTAACAATGGGTAGTTTGTCCTTGCGCAGGGTCTACTGCGACCTCCAAGTTGTGGTTCTGTTAGCTCGTGGCAACCGACCCATTCCCAATCTGTAGCCCAACACACAGTGATCTCCCGCTGCATGAAGGAAACAAGCTTACACACTTATGGCTGCCAGCTCCAGGCTACAGCCAAACAAACCATCTGGCACTGTTATGCAACTCTGGCCATCATGGCTGATAGCCGGGTTGCATTGTAAGTCTATGCAGCTGTGTTTCTAGGATACAGGGTAAGCGGACAGATGGCTTACTATCACCCGCATCATGTGTATATATATTTATATATATAAATATAAAAGGGTTTACCTGAACTGTTGGTAAGGTTTGCACATGTTGGGAATACGCCACATCCATCCAGCATGAATGGCCTTCTGATACATAATGCATTTCCTTCCATTTGCATCTCTAAATGGATGAATCGCTAATAGTTATGGGGCTCATTTTCACTGGACGCCAGAGACGATAAGAGTAATGGTAGCCGGAGGAGGATTTCTCTGTCTTTTGTTCTCTCAAGCTCCTAAATCGAGGTGGTGTGCTCCTGTTATGTTTTATTAATTAAAGGTTATACGTTGATTAGTTACTAAGGTGTTGCACTGTGTAGGTTTCTGTAAATGTACATTTCCAGAATCATTCCTACTCTAATAGTAGGAATGTCCTCCCTCGCTCTTCTCTTCATCGATGCTTCTTCTTTTTCTCTCTCCCCGTTGATGTTTTTGCGCCATGGTAACTCAGCAGCCCTAGCAGAGGAAAATCATTACGATGAGATTGGACCGGGTAAACACTGGTTACAGCTCCGAAATAAACATGTGTGGGAGCAAGTATAGGTTTGAATGCAATTAGAGAGAGATTATTTATTTTTTATTAGTGTGTGTGTGTGTGTGTGTGTGTGTGTGTGCGCATGTGTGTGTGTGTGTGTGTGTGTTTGTGTATGCGTGCGTCTGTGCATAAGTGTGTCTTTGCTTGGCCATGTCTTGGCCCTAGTCTAGGTGCTTCTCTAGCTTTGTTGTTGTGATTCTATGGTGTATCATAAATGTGAGATGTGAAATGTGAAACATGTCCAACTTAGCAGTGTAATGAAGACTATCGATTTCATTCCTAGAGGGGAACTGTACCTGGCAGTATTTATTAATTAACCTTGCCCGCAGAAAGTCTGAACACAAAAACACCAATTTGACTGCAAATCATTTAAAGAATACACAGCTAGAATGATGCAGTATTTTTAGTGTAGCCATTTGTAGAGAATAGGGTATACCCGGACTCCTTAGGTAAATAAAGCAGAACAGACACCTGTTATCCAGAATAAATGTTTTGAAGCAAAGGTCAGAGAGTGTAAAATCTGAGTGCCAGTGATTTTTGTCAGCACAATTCGGGGGTCCATTCATTTTAGAACACATTTAATTGGACCGAACAACTTAAAAAGTATACATTACCAATTCCACAGGTAACATATTATATAGATAACACATATATAGATAACAGTCTCACCAAATGTCATCTTGTCAAAATGTTTTCATACTTAAAATGTCCCCTTTTTTTCAAACGCTTTCATATTTAAAAAAGCAGACACGGCATGTGAAGAAGACCAAGAACACGGCGACCGAGGTAACATATAGAGGTAGAATGTCGTGCCAAGTAAGCATTGGATGAGACCCTGTGGTGGAGCTCCTGTACAACGTGTGTTTGTGACTAGTACCAGCCCTGCTTGTTGGTGTTGGTGGTCCCGATATGCTAATCCTATGGCCCACCTTTGAGTCCTCCAGTCCTCCTCGCGCTAGCCCTCCCATTGTCCTTGCGATCTGTGTTGCGCTCTGTGTTTCTCCAGATCAGCCTCTGTCTATACTAGACAGCCTCCCACCCACGACCGTACATCGGTACTGTTATTGTCTCCATAACAACATCTGTTGTCCCTGCTGCTCGCATCACAAGACATGGCCGCGAGCCTGCCAAAAATCCAGCATCTTTGCGTTTTGCTGGTCTGCTGGTTTGAGGAGCCCTTTTTGCACAAATGTATTACAGTGCCTGGAGTTTACCTTTAACCACCGACGTGAATATCCCTTCTCTCCGGCCTCCCCCTCCTCACCCCTCTGTTGGCTCTTCCGGCCTTTCCCCCCCCCCCCCTCCCCCCTCCTCTCCCCTCTGTTGTCTCTTCCGACCTCAGACCCTTCTCACCCTTCTCACCCACCTCACCCTCCTCACATCCCTCTGTTGTGTCTACCCGCTTCAGACTTGTCTCACCCTCCTCACCCCTCTGTCGTCTCCTCCCGCCTCACCCCCTCCTCTCCCTTCCTCCCCCTCTTCCTGCCTCACCCCCTCCTCACCCCTCTGTCGTCTTTTCCTGCCTCGCCCCCCCTTCTCCCCCTCCTCACCCCTCCTCCCCCTCTTCCTGCCTCACCCCTCCTCACCCCTCTGTCGTCTCCTCCCGCCTCACCCCCTCCTCACCCCTCCTCACCCCCCCCCCGTCATCTCTTCCATCCTCAGACCCTACTCCTTCTCCTCCCCCTCCTCCCCCGCCTCACCCCCTATGTTGTGTCTACTGGCCTCAGACCCTTTTCCCCCGCCTCCCCCTCCTCATCCCTCCTCACCCCTCTGAGGTCTGTTCCGGCCTCAGACCCTTCTCCCCCTCCTCCCCCCCGCCTCACCCCTCTGTTGTGTCTACTGGCCTCAGACCCTCCTCCCCCCCGCCTCACCCCTCTGTTGTGTCTACTGGCCTCAGACCCTCCTCCCCCCCGCCTCACCCCTCTGTTGTGTCTACTGGCCTCAGACCCTCCTCCCCCGCCCCTCACCCCTCCGTGCCCCGTCCCTCTCTCCATCACACTGATGCTATCTGATCTTATCTTGCCGATTGGACACCACCTTGAAAGGCCACTTACTGTCACTATGGCAACGGATTGGGACACTCGCCTCCTTAACCCGGTCATCCTTTCAGCAGATGGGACATACACACACGCACACATGTGAATCGACATTTACACATGCACACGCACACACACACACACACACACACACACACATGGACACTAACAAGACCAAGTTTTAACATGCTATCACACAAATAGACATGTGTGCATGACACGATGGTGGCCTGCACTGCTTTCCCGCACAATATCAATACCCACACACTCAGAAGTTTGGTTCCCCTCCACAACATGGCGACACACGTTAACACATGGCGCCATAACCGTGGTTTACTTATACAACATGGACACACTGACACACACACACATACATGCAGGCACCCCAGATGCAGCATCTCCAAATGCCATTATAAATCTTGCAGACAGCCATGAAAATGAAACCACCGCAAATAACGTTGAGATTACACATTCACAAACATGATTAATGAGCTTTGGTTGTGCTCTATGTGTGCGGAATATTAACACTGCCATAGGCATTACAGGGTACCTAGATCAGTAACACACTCACAAATACCCCCCCCCACACACACACACACAGTGCGTTTCTGGCCCATTGTAGAAATGGTCTATTACTGTGGTCATGATCCCCAAGAACACACCTTAGTTCTGCTGTTTCATAAAACGTTACAACCAGCCTTATCCACAGTAAGGGGGTGACATGTTGTTCTAACTGTGCGTTCACACCAAAAGACACATTTGTCGCCGGGTCGCGTTGTCGCCCAAGATTTTCAGCGCGACACATCATAATCTGTCGCTGTGCAAGTTTTATCAGGCGAACTTTGTCGCGCCACATCTTTTTCCCGCCAACGGTCCGCTATGTTACGTCACCCAGGGAGTGAACACTGATTGGCTGTCATCATGCGAATGTCACGGCAAAGTTAAAATATTTCAACTCGAGCAAAAGGCTTTCATGCCGCGCCACAAGTCAAATCTTGCCGCAGGTTTTTCTAGCGACAAATTTCGCCCGATTCGCGACTCTACGTTGACTTTGTATGGAGTCGTGTCGCCCCGTCACGTTTGATGTGAACGCACAGTAAGGTACAGCTCTGTGTCTCTCTCAACAACTGGAAAACGTTTGTTTTGTTGTGATGTTACTTATACACCATCACCTGTATGAGTAATATCATATTTCTCTCTGTATGGCCTATCCAAGTGGTAATATACAGTAATATCAAACGTAAGACTGATTTGGGGGTTTTCTGCAGCAGCAGGTGCTCAGCTCAATAGCTTGTCCTGATGATGGCCCGTGTGGGGTGGCCTCAAACTCCAATTTCCTCAGTACCCACTGAAATTAATCATATTGGCTCTTTTAGGAGAAATAGTAACTACTAGAGAGATATGTACCAGATGGAAATGTATACATACCAGATTCAAGCATTGCCACTTATACTTACACAAGGATTTTCCTAAGGTTGATTTTCTTGATGAACAAAGTAAATTTGGTTGTGTTTCTGTTTGGTTGTCTGTGTGTGTATTTGTGTGTGTGTGTGTGTGTGTGTGTGTGTGTGTGTGTGTGTGTGTGTGTGCGTGCGTGCGTGCGTGCGTGCGTGCGTGCGTGTGTGTGGTACACTCCCAGAATTGGTCAGTAACACAATCGCTGATGTACAGTATTCAGCCGACCAACCGTCCTAGCTCCCTCTCTGCATAGAAAAGCAATCTCTCTTCTCTTTCTCTATCCAATTTCCGTTACTCCTTCCTTCTACCCCTCAACCATTGTTTGTGTCAATTGCTTTGATTTATTCTCTGTCTCTTCTATTCGGGTCTCATTCATTTATCATGCAGAGAAACCCATATTTCCCGTCCATTTGAAACACAGGAGACTGTGTGTGTGTGTGTGTGTGTGTGTGTGTGTGTGGCATGGGGAGCAGGTGGGGGTGGCTGTGGCCTCTATTTAGGACTCAGCAGGTGAATCCGGTCATCCTCAAGTAATGGACCATACTGGCCTCCAAAAGCCCTCCATACACACACAATCACAAGAGCAAAGGGAATGTTATTCAACACGTTCAAAATGTGTTGGAATGTCAGGAGACCAACATCGACAATACTAAGCAATTCCACTCATTGATAACCCCTATGAACCACCATTTGTTGAAGATGTCCTAATTAGGCGGACGCATGTGTCCGCCTAATTACAATAAATACACAATGTATGTGCACGCAATGTGACGCTAAGTCAGTGAAGTCAAAGCCTTAATGTTTGAATAAACATAATTTCCGAATGAAACGATAGCATTTGCATTTTAGTAAGGGTACGTTTTCCGCAATGAGATACTGGATCTCACGGGCAGACTAATTGTATTGACTTATTGTCTCTGGATGGGAGGCGAGGCTTTCCCCTTATGGACGTCCATCTGGTGGGAGTCAGGCTCAACACATCCGACAGCACCTCTGCATCCTGCACGGCAGTGTGTGGAAGACCTGGGGAGGGGGCTGATGGCCCATGGTGGCTTGCTGGGGAGGAGGAGGGGGGGGGGGGGGATGTGAGTGAAGGATCGTGTGGACCGCTGCTATGTGTGGGGAAGGTGGTCGGAGAACAGAGATAGAGAGCGTGTCCTGCGCTTCCCCCAGGAGAAATTAAAATGTCGGTGCAGTTTGGGGGCCGAAGGGCACTGGGTTTATTAAAAACAAACACGTCGGTGCCGCCACTCAGTACGCACTCACGGCTCACGTGTGTCCGTGCATGTGCGCCTTTGCACGTGTGCGCACATTCTGCACGTGCACGCATGCGTGTGTGTGTGTGTGTGTGTGCGATGAAACGGGACCAGGCGAGTGGCCGAAGGGAAGGGCAATGGTACGCCACAGCTGACATCCTCGTGGTCCAATCAGAGTAGCAGCAGGGAGCAAAGTCCCGCCCACGCGCCTTGCCCGCTCCCTGCCGACCGCACCACCTGTTCTCTTTCCACGGCCCTACTCACTCCCTGGCCTTGTTTTCACACCCTCGCTCCCGTCGTCTCTGAGGTCAACCAAGCTCATGCACAGCTCTAAATACAACACTAAATGGAGAAGGAACGCTTGTATTGCCACAGTTGCATAGATGGGTTTATATTTAAATAAATGTGTTTACCTAAAAGGTTCACTACCTAAAATTCCACCACTAAGTGGAATCCCCATGTTTGTAAGCTCCTCTCCCTCCTTTTCTCTTGCCCTGTCACTCATGTTCGCAATCGACCCGCCCCCTCCACTTAACGTGTGTTTTAGGGCATTCTTAAGAGGCTAACACAAGTGAAAATCATTGTCATTGTTTTCACGTTGAGTGAAAAGGTTGCTAATGTGTTGAACTTGATTCTCTGTGATGTGTCTCTGTTGACGTTGCTAATAAGTTCATTGGCCATCCTAGCACACCGTCACGTTATTTTGTTTTCAACTCCCCTGGTATTTTCAGTGTTTTCTGGCATAGCGCAACTATGGTTAGACCAGCAAGCAATGTGACAATAAATCCCACTAATCGTTGAACGCAGGTGTGATTTTAGCCTCACTTAGCACTCGCCATCTAGAACAGCAAATTTCAATCTTTAAACATTTGAGCAGAAAATACAGCCATTTTGGTCGACCTGGTTGCTTAAAATCATTGTGTTATTCTATAAGGTAATGTGCCCTTGTCTTGCTTTTGACCTCATAGGTCTTTATTAGCTGTGTCACTAGTATGAGCCAGTAGGCAACATAGCTTTTTGGTCCGCTTTTCTTTGACAGCCATAGCAGTGTCGTTAATCCCAACCCCCCACACACACACACACACACTCGCAGAAACACACACTGTAATCAGAGATTGTCTGAAGTGCCTCCCATTGTCGCAAATGTTAAGCTCTATGTATCTTGCTCTAAGGCACCATATTTCAGCCACTGCTGTGTGAGACAAGTATCTCAAAGGTCATGTCCGAGTGACCTTTAAGTGTACACTAGCTAACTAGTGTGTGGTGTTGCTTTCTGATCTCCACCTATTGAATTATGCATTTTATAGCTGAAACATACCTTGCCCGCGAGTGACGGATTGAGACATGGGTGTGTGTGTGTGTGTGTGTGTGTGTGTGTGTGTGTGTGTGTGTGTGTGTGTGTGTGTGTGTGTGTGTGTGTGTGTGTGTTGAAGCGTAAACACCATCATTTATGCAGTGCACACTGACTGGTCAATCAGAACGATTAGCTCTGTGATGAACAGCCGGAAAACAAACAATCTATCACTGATTTAGCTACTATCAACAGGCAATCAATAGCTTCGGCACCGCTTATCAATCACCAGCGCTTTCTCCCCGCAAACTTACCTGCAGGCAACAAATGCTTTGAAAGATGATGACATGCAGAGAACGTTAGATCAATTCTTCAAGTATATGTGTCCTGTCTGTGTGGAGGGTATAGGTATAGCCTTTATCGTGTTTGGAATAATGTGTTGCATGCAAAGATGTTCGATTTTTTTGTTTACTCGAGACTCCCGGCCTGTGATTGTCGGGTTGTGTGAATGGGAGGATCCAGGTATTGTCTGTGTCTTTTGACAGGGTTGATAAAAAAAATAGCAAGCTATTGTGATTCCAGTCTTATTCAAGTGTACACATATGTAATGCCTTCACAATGAGATAGAAAGTAAGAGAGATATAGCAAAAGGCATGACAATGGTGGAGAGAGAGGCGAAGAAAGACCAAACGAAGGGGTGAATGCGGGAGAAAGGATGTAGTTCTCCTGGAACAGCCTGGGAGGGTGGGGGGAGCAAGCGAGGGCTGGGAGGATGAGGAGGAGGGGAGAGGGTGAGAGGGATCTCTCTCAGTCAGCCTCAGAGTTTTCCACCCACCCACACCTCCTCCACACATGGCTCCCCCTGTGACTGGCCCCGCCTCCCCTCTGTCTGCCCTGGTCCCCCCCCCCCCCCCCCCCCATCCTGCTGCAATTCATAAGAAACGCTTCTTAACTCTCCTCCCATCTTCTTTAGTCTCCTCTCCTCTCCTCTCCTCTCCTCTCATCTAATCTCCTCTGCTCTCTTTTACACTTCTCTCCTCTCCTTTACTCTCCTCTCCTTTACTTTCCTCTCCTTTAATCTCCTCCCCTCTCTTTACTCTCCTCTCCTTTCCTTTACTATCCTCTCCTCTCCTCTTCTTTACCCTCCTCTCCTCTCATCTCCTTTAATCTCCTTTGTTCTCTTTTACTCTCCTTTCCTTTACTCTCCTCTCCTCTCCTTTGCTCTCCTTTACTCTCCTTAACTCTCCTCTACTCTCCATCTCTAAACCACCATCTGAACCTATGGACACAGATAGCATTGTCCACAAACACAGGATGTACACAAACTTAAACATATGTGATACATATATAAAGAAACACAGACATAGGGGCTCATAGATACAGAATGAGCACACACACAAATTTCTTAACACACACACAAACACATTAACGGACATGCAGCCAATGTTCATACACAAGGACACATACACATACACATACTGACAGACATGCTCATCGAGAGAAGGTGTGAGTTCTTCTTTGTCCGTTTAACTCTCTGTCCCCCCAGGTGTGTGTGTGTGTGTGTGTGTGTTTGTTTGAGAGTGCAGGCATATGTTTTTCATGTGTATGTGCACGTGTGTGTGTGTGTGTGTGTGTGTGTGCGTGTGTGTGTGTGTGTGTGTGTGTGTGTGTGTGTGTGCTTGAGTGTATTTCTGGACTTGTTTTATGAAGATGCAGCTCCCCTCTTTTTATCTGACAAGAATTGAACTGGACTTTAATAAAGAGCCCAGGTCTCCAAATCTAATAAAGGATCCTTTCTAGTTATTGGTCAAATGCTCTTCTCTCTCTCTCTCTCTCTCTCTCTCTCTCTTTCTCTTTCTCTTTCGCTCTGCTACTCCCCTACCAGGCTTTCTATTGTAATGTCACTTATTCCCTAATGTCATTGTTTTTCTCCAATACCCGGTGACCCAATCATCTTGTTATTTTTCCTTCCTGTGCTTGCGTCCTGTGCTGAGTATATACTGTAACATTAGACTTGGTCTAAAAGGTACGGGATCCTTAAAAATCACAGTTGGTGTTCAAAAACCAAAGGTTACCTAATGCAGTGCTGTGTCACACAATCAGAATAGATCAGAATACATGCCCATACATTGCATGCATCTGTTATTTGCTTAGTTATGCATTCATTTCGCTATTCGTTCATTGATTAATTCATTCATTCATATGTTTGTTAGTGTGTTCATTCATACGTTTAGCGATTGGACCATGGTTGAATTCTGGAGGCATAGGTGCCCCACAGTAGTAAGAAACAGATGCATAAGAGAGAGAAAGAGAGAGAGAGAGAGAGAGAGAGAGAGAGAGAGAGAGAGAGAGAGACAGAGATACAGAGAGAGAGATTGAAAAGTGGAGGGGAAGAGAGAAGAAGGGAAATACTAATGTGTGAATGACTCAGCTCAAAATAACAGAGCAATGCAGCAACTGAATTAAAAGGAGCTCTCTCTATCACACATGCACACACACACACACACACACACACAATAACACAGACACACATATACGCAAACACACACACACACACGCACGCACACACACCCGTTCAAGGTTGGGGTGCAGTGAAGCATGCAGGTTGGGATGTGTGTGGATTATAAATAGCTCTGCATCCTCTCCGGTGCTATTTTTGGACCGGGAGTCGTGACTGACTCGACCAAAGGAAAACTTTGATGGGAACGCACACGACACACACACACACACACACACTCAATTGCACCAATACACACACTCGAAAAAAGCTCACAGGATTCACCATTCCTGTGCATCTGAGGTCCAGTCTTGTGTGCTCCCTGTTTAGGCTTCTATATATTCCTTTCATTTGGTAATTTAGTCATTCAGTCTTTCTTTCATGCTTGCTCTCCGTTGACCTCTCTCTTTCTCTTCTCCCCTTTAAGATTATTATCCCTTGCGGGTTTTTATAATCCCATTACTGGACTGTTAACAACGCCTGCCATGGCACGGCGGATTATCCAGAAACCGTACAGTATTCAGCATGAAAAGAAATAAGATGGCATAAGCGTGTGTGTTTGTGTGTGTTTGTGTGTGTGTGTGTGTGTGTGTGTGTGTGTGTGTGCGGCGTGCCTGTCTGTGTGCGGGGGGCCCATTAAACCCAAAACTCCACTGCAATCACATCAACCCATTGAGAAACACGCGCAAATGTGTGGACTTTTCCTTACTATCCCATTCATGTCAAAAGCAGATGACACACAAGACACAAGTGTGTGTCGAGAGCGGTGCAGTGTGCGACACACACTCATGTCACACGAAGCTTGCATACCTGCGTGTGTGTGTGCATGCATGTGTGTGCGTGCGTGCGTGCGTGCGTGTGTGTGTGTGTGTGCATGCGTGCGTGTGTGCATGCGTGTATGTGTGTTTGTGTGTGTGTGCTTCTGGGCTTTCTTTAATGGTCTTGATTGTTTGTTGTTTCAAACTCATCTGTCATGAATCACATACATTTCCAATCAAATCTACAGATGAAAATCCAGACCCCGACAGAGCATTTTTGGCTTGCATCGTCAGCCATAGACACACAGCCAACGTGACTCACCGGCCAGTTGCCAGTTGAAAGTCTCCAGCAGGTTTTCCTATTTGGTTCTATACATTTGTATACAACCCAGATTTCCATACGCGAGTCGGCCGCAGGCAGCACATAGTCGGGGCAGACGTTACATCATTCACGAGCACACTGACACGAACATGGCCATCGCAATCAAAAATGTGTGTGTGCGTGCGTGTGTGTGTGTGTTTGTGTGTGTGTTCATGGTTTCTACAGTGTCCCTGCAGAGGTGATTATGAATCCCCAGAGCTGGTGTCGGGGCAGAGGAGGTGTGTTTAATGTCCTACAGAGGTGTCGATTGGCACATGCAGTAAACAAGAAATTATATAAGAGAATGCAATTCAACACCACACAATCCTATGCAGTATAATGTAATATAATTTATTGTATGCTTTTGCCCATGCGGCCTATTGCGGCTTGTTGTGTTTGAATCAGGGATGCAGAACAATTCCCTCGAGTTGGGTCCAAGTGGCAAAAGGATTCGCTGGACCCACAATCATCTCTTATGGGCAAAGCTTTCCCAGTGAGGTGGCATTATCTGAGCACAGTAACCTAGCAACACTTTTGAAAGACAGTGTACTAATTTTGATATGACCGGGAGTGTCAATTGTTGTTTTTTTCAAGTGATTGGATGACCAGTGCTCAAAGCTCAAACGTAGAAACCGGACAAATTTACTTGCAGTCAGCCTTTGGAAGACAGACAAGTGAATTAGCATTTGTCTGATTGGCCAACTGTGTTATTCACAGTCAAAATGTGTGTTTGATAGGGTTAGATGATATTGTGTTTCCACTCCATCTCCAACTGGTATTATTTTATAGAACATACTAGTACAGTATGTCACTTTCACTGTACTGGGGCAACAGTCGTTGCAAACAGGTCGTCTGGCAACCAGGAGGTTGCTGATGGATACCCGATTCCTGCCTGCCAACTTTTGAAGCGTCCCTGAGCAAGACCCAACCCCCACTGCTCCTGATGAGCTGGCTGTTCCCTCGCATGGGTGACAGGGCCGTTGGTGTATGAATGTGTCTATGAATGGGTGATTTCTAAGCACCAATTAATAAAATAAAAAAGCACTTTGAGTGGATTAGATTTAGACAAGCAATTTAGACAAGAATGCATGTTAGGGAAGAGGAAACCAACAGAGATTCCAGTGAGCACAGTCAACATATTGTGAACGCTTCTGGAGCACAGAAGCACTGTGTTTGAATTCTGTCCTGCCTCTTGGCCAGTAAGAGCCCACCCCTGTTTCACAGGGAGTGTTGTCATGCCAACACAGTCTTGGATGCCGCCAAAACAGAGTGCCAGTGCAAGGAAAAGGCAGTCACCACAGCAGGGAAAAATAATAAGTGTGTGTGTATGTGTGTGTGTGTGTGTGTGTGTGTGTGTGTGTGTGTGTGTGTGTGTGTGTGTGTGTGTGTGTGTGTGTGTGTGTGTGGAGGCCATGTTGGCTTGCCTGTATGTTCTCTGATAGAGTCAGGGGTCAGGCTCTGTTAACAGAAGAGGGTCCGGGCAGAAAAGAGGCGGTGGCAGGCAGGTCAGCAGCAGCCTCATCATCATCCTCATCATCATCAGCAGCAGCAGCAGCTGTCCTAATATGGATGCTGTGCTACAGCTGTCCACGGCACTCTGAGACGCATCCTGAGTGGAGATGGGGACATTGTGTTAGGGGTCCATGGTTCAGAATGTGTAGAGAGAGAGAGAGAGAGAGAGAGAGAGAGAGAGAGAGAGAGAGAGAGAGAGAGAGAGAGAGAGAGAGAGAGAGAGAGAGAGAGAGAGAGAGAGAGAGACACACACACAGTGTGATAGGGATTGATAGAGAGAAGGACAGAGGGATGGGGGAGAGAGAGATGGGCAGAGAAAGAGGAGAGAGAGAGTGTGCATAGTGACTGATTTAGAGAGGGAGAGAGAGGGTGTTCTCAGGAGACAGGCAGGGTAAAGACATGTTAAGCTGAGATCAGAGCTGGGATTATCCCCGTGTATCCTCTGTTCCACCACAGCCAGTGGGAGGTTGACGGACAGACTGTCTTCCCTGCCATACCTGTTCACTTCATACTGGCAAAACACACCTCCACAGCAGTCTGTGCTGATCAGCTAAGTCGCTAAATTGAGTTAAGCCATGGCGTTTGACTTCAAGGTTGTCATTGACTTCCAAAGAAGTCAGAGTGATCCCATCATTGAAAGCTGGTGCGTTTAGGATGTCCACATTTTCAACACCTTGAGTTGAATGGCTGAACTCCCAAGTGAGCAGAAGAGTCTCTTATAGAAACAAAACACTAAAGTTCCCATCAGGTCAACGGTAAATCCCATCTGAATTAAAGGTAGAGACCATAAACGATCATGAGCAGATTATATAAATATATATAAATGTGTTTAAACATTTTTAACTCATAACCTCGTATTCATTTGGGTCAGGGTTAGGGTTTATCAATTGAGTTAATGTAGCATATGCTTGAAATATCACAAATACACATTGCTCAGAGCAGACATTTCCTTCCATCAGTGAGCTTGGCTAGACCTGATAGGTCAGGCTTTGTAATGTGTTGATGAGTAATCATGAGTAACAAGTCTTTGGAAACGCAGTTAGTGTTATACAGCAATCTTTTGTAATTACAGATCATATTTTAATGAGAGAGTGTAGAGGCAGATTGTGGTGGAGGGAACGGCAATCATCACACCTCTCTTTGACGGTACAACGGCACAGTGCGGCTCGCTTTGGGTCCAAGTTTTGCGTCGGTTTATCCCGATCGAAATTGTTCATCCGTCTATTCCGCGCGTATTACAATCAGATCCACCCCAACTTGGCGTGTCTCTCCAAGTAACGAGGAACAAAGCCCGCCTCGTCTCTTCAGGGTTTGACCGATGGGATCAGGCTGGCCGCTCTCCAGTGTGTGTGCTGTACAGCACATCATTTAGCAAGCCTTTCCCCGCCAGCCTCAACGTTATCTTGTATCCTAGCAACCTCTCCAGAAAGTGGGTTTGCCTCTGCATCGCCCGAGTCCAGCTGGTGATCTCACCAGAGTGTGTCTGTGTGTGTGTGTTTGTGTGCGTGCGGGCTTGCGTTTGTGTGTGTGTGTGTGTGTGTGTGTGTGTGTGTGTGTCTGTGGGCCTGTGTGTTTGTTCATACATGCGTGTGCCTGTGTGCGTGTGTGTGTGTGTGCATGCACCTTTGAATTGTATTTTAACCTGGTTGCCGGTTCGTTTAGTGAGCTTGGTTTCCCGATGTGTTAATCACTCACTAGGCTAGAAATAAGCACAGGGGTTCACACCAGGACATGGGATGTCAATGATACGCTCATCGCTAATCATCACAGCTGAACTAAGAGAGTCACTACCCTGTGAATAATTCATTCAAACCATTCTGTTTGCCACCCCCCCCCACCCGCCACACACTCATACACACACACACCCTCCTCTTCTCCCTCCACTGTTTTATCTCTGTTCCTGTCTCTATCTTTATTTTTCTTGCTCTCTTGAAATGTCCTCTCCAGGGCATTTCCAGTTGGCTGGTATTTGAGGGGTATAGCTCCCTAGATATCAGCGACGTCAGTGGAGGAACAAGTCACTCCATTCAACCCTTCCACTGAAGTAGCACTTGACGTGTGGTGCATTCAGGTGGAAGTTTCTGCCTTTTTCTAGGTTCTAAGACATTTTATTCAACACTGACGTGTTTGAATGTGGATGGTTTTGGTTAGACGGGTGGCTCTTCTGTTGTTGTGTTTAACGCTTGTCTGTTTTATGTGTGTGTGTGTGTGTGTGTGTGTGTGTGTGTGTGTGTGTTCTGTCTCTTCAGTGCTGAGTATCGGAGAAGGAGGCTTCTGGGAGGGAACGGTGAAGGGCCGAACCGGCTGGTTCCCTGCAGACTGTGTCGAAGAGGTTCAGATGAGACCGTATGACCCGCGGCTAGGTAAGGAGATGTTTCTTATGACTACACACACACACACATACACACACACACACACACACACACACGTACATACACACACACATACACACACACACACACACACACACACACACACACACACACACACTAGATACACAGGCACACACGTGCACACATGTACACAGTTATACACGCATAAACACACACTCAATCCCCATTTCCCAATCACAAATGCACAGGTATAAGCACACACACACACACACAGGCATACACACCTACATATTACCCACAGACACACTGATATTCATGATGAACTGTTATTACTGTAAGGATAATTATCATAATTAGTGTTAAAAGGTGCCTGGAGCCTAATATACCTGATTATCCATGAAGGTATTGCACAACCCAACATAAACATTGATTAATGGACAAAACGTGTGCGTGGGCAATCATGTGTGTGTGCATGCATGTGAGGAAGGTACACCTACACAATCATACAGCAATTAATTATCCTTAGTGAACACTCACGCGATCCGATGGCATGGTTTTCCATCACGGCATCTCGGCTGGGATTGTCCACCACGCCAGGGAGAAACACCATGTTGACTCTCTGCGAAAACAACAACAACATAAGAAAAAACCTGTACGAAAGAAAAATACAATCCAGCGTGTTTGAGTTGTAAAATGGAGGCACACCATGGGTTGATACATTACCGCCTGCTCCTGTGTGTTTCTCATGCTTCCCACGGGAGCCATTTCATCTGCTACCGGGGCCACATCCCTTGTTAGGTGCCCGTCGCTGGGATGGGGGCGAGCTCGGAGAAGCATACCTGTTTGTGTCTGTGTGTGTGTGTGTGTGTGTGTGTGTGTGTGTGTGTGTGTGTGCGCGTGGGTGTGTATACGTGTGTGTGTGTGTGTGTGTGTGTGTGTGTGTGTGTGTGTGTGTGTGTGTGTGCGTGTGTGTGTGTGTGTGTCCGCATGCGAGGTAAGAGATGAGGGGGCCCCAGAATCTCTACACACTTCATTTAAATGCATTGTGAGGAAAGCGATAAGAGCGAGGCAGCAAGGTAGAGAGGCCAGGGGCCGATAGCGCAGGAGACGGATGGAGGAGCATACACTAAAGGACAGCACATATAAGAGAAAGAGAGAGAGAGAGAGAGAGAGAGAGAGAGAGAGAGAGAGAGAGAGAGAGAGAGAGAGAGAGAGAGGTGGAGATGGAGAAGCATACACCATAAGGACAGCACATCTAGGAGGAACTTTCAGGAGGGAGAGAGAGATAGAGAGAAGGGGGGGAGAGGGGCGAGAGAGAGAAAGAAAGAAAGGGGGGAGCAAGATAGGAAAAAGGGCGGAGAGATATGGGGAAGAGATTTCTCTGATATTAAACAATGCAGCGCTTGCTCGTAAATCCCGGGAATACAGAACCATCAGATAGCGGTTAACTCAGCGATGGAATAGAAAGGTGCCATCTCCTCTCCTCATCCCTAAAACCCGAGCTCCTTCCACCTATGCCGGGTGACATCAAAGCACCGTACCCTGGGCTCTGAGCCCAGCCAGGGCAACACAGCGCTCCACACTGCGCTCAGCTAATGTTTGGTTACACGTCGATAAGAAACCCCATTAACCAAATCCCAAAGCTCGCCCACGACCACATCCGCTAGTTATTTGATGTAAGCACAGTTCTATGCAATTCGGCACTGAACTTCATCCTGAAAGCATTTATTTGTAAAGGACACTTAACAGTGGAGTGCTCTGTATATGAACGTTTGAAGTACAGACCACAAATGGATACGGTACTTTTAATGTGATATGATTTAAATGCTAAAACGACTATTAAAAAGCTCCTGTCTTTGCAGCTTTTCTCATGAAACAGTATGACAAGCAATGTATTGATTGGTAGCATGAATATATTATATACACAGTTACACAAGACTGTTTGTTCCCACACACCGACTCAAAGGCGTATAAACAGCCACATGTTTATACACACACACACACACACACACACACACACACACACACACACTCCCAGAGTGTTGTTCACCTAAAGGCAGCTCATGAAGGATCTGTGTTGAGAGCAATAAGTCTCAGCCCAGTGAAGCAGGAGAGACAGACTCCCCAACAACACTCAACAATTATCTGTCTCTCATTTTCATTCACCCTCTCTCTCTCTCTCTCTCTCTCTCTCTCTCTCTCTCTCTCTCTCTCTCTCTCTCTCTCTCTCTCTCTCTCTCTCTCTCTCTCTGTCTTTCATTATCATTATTTTCATTCATTTAAACCCAATCAATGCTTGTGTACCCCTGTGTGCGTGTGTGTGTGTGTATGTGTCTGTGTTTCTATGCTTGTTTGTGCTTATGTGTGTGTGTGTCTGTCTGTCTGTCTGTCTGTCTGTATGTGTGTGTATGACTTTTGTTTGTGTGTGTCTCAATGTGTTTGTGTATGTGTGATAAGATAAAAAATTCAGGGATGTGTGTTAAGCGTATGGTTGTTTGTGGGAGGTGTTGAAGTGTGATGTGTCTGTGAGATAGAGCGACGAACAGAGATACAACCCTTATGCTACCACTTCAACATTGTACACACACACACACACACACACACACACAGACACACACACACACACATACAAACACACACTCTCACACACACGCACACACACACACAATGCCTAAATGCATATTTAGAGGTTAATGGGAGATGTTTATGTGCGTTCATGGAGGAGATAATGATCAGAGCATGATCTACCTCTCTTAATGATGCCAGCAGACTGCTGGGAGCAAGTCATTTGAAACAGGCCGTGGTGCAGCTATAGACGCTATACTGATAGCCCATTAGCTCTGATTCTTGAACCGGTTTTGTTCAGGATTCTCGTTACCTCGGTGCTATGTAGCGAACCATCCCAGGTTTCCACCAGTTTGGAGCGGAACCGTTGTAATCAAAGACGCGTCGTCTACACACACCAGAAGTAAACAGCCGTGGCAACTCTTTACCGCGCTCCGTTTCCAACCTGTAGAGCGTGACAATCCCACGGATGTCGTCATGGTTTGCACTTCAGGTGTGCACTTCCGAGCCGGAACAGAACCCATTGCGTGGGTATGAGAGACATCAGACATCGGCGTCTATTGCCCCCACTTAGTTCAATTATCCATGTCCGCTTTCAGGCTTCTTTAAAATCTGACTTGTCGATAAGGACGCACTCACAAGAATAGAAAAATCTAAAAGCTGCACACTCGATATTGCATCTTTACAAAATGCTCTCAACTTTATTTCATCTCTGTGTTTTCCTTGCCCCGCCCCCCTCTCTCCCCTCTCTGCAGCTCAGTTGAATGACTCACAGCTATGAGATTAAGCCCAGTCAAATCCAGCCAGGGCTATTTATAGCCTGCCCATTAAGAAGTTTGAGAGTGTCTCCGTACTCCACCGGAATGCTTAAACAGCTGCTTTGCCGCAGCAGCAGGGACCCAGAGATCACCCTTCAGATAGAGTGAGACTTGCCCTTCACAGAGAGTGAGATCACCCTTCAGATAGAGTGAGACTTGCCCTTCACAGAGAGTGAGATCACCCTTCAGATAGAGTGAGACTTGCCCTTCACAGAGAGTGAGATCACCCTTCAGATAGAGTGAGACTTGCCCTTCACAGAGAGTGAGATCACCCTTCAGATAGAGTGAGACTTGCCCTTCACAGAGAGTGAGATCACCCTTCAGATAGAGTGAGACTTGCCCTTCACAGAGTGTGAGATCACCCTTCAGATAGAGTGAGACTTGCTCTTCACAGAGAGTGAGATCACCCTTCAGATAGAGTGAGACTTGCCCTTTACAAAGAGTGAGATACCCCTTCTGAGTGAATGATATCACCCTTCAGGGAGTAGAATGTTACCCTTCAGAGAATGTGAGACCTCCCTACCAAGAGAGTGATATCACCCTTCAGAGACAGTGACACTCAAGAGAGTAAGACTTACCTTTGACTACTATTGGCTCTGAAGGAAATGAGACTCACTCTTTATGGAAAGTAACACATACAAATGTCCTTCAGGAAAACGGTGTATTTTTGAGAGATGGAGGGTAAGACTCACTCTTCATTGGGAGAAAGCTTCACCCTTCATGGAGAGTGAGACGCATCCTCAATGGCGTTAGCCACATCCTTCATGGCAACAATGAGACAAACCCTATAGTGATAGTTTGAGAGTTAAAGTCACTCTTTCCAAGTGAGTGAGACAGAAGCAAGCTGGAGCCTGGAGATTAGTCACAAAGTCTGAGGTTGAGCGTTGGAACAGGTGGGAGGGCATGGATCTGAGCAGGAGCATCTTCCTGCCCTTATGGCTAAACCTATTTTTAGTGTGGAAAACTGAACCTGAAGTGGGTCACACACCAAGACGCCGCGTGTAGTTTGGGGAAGCATTGCATGGGGCAGCAAAGCGTGGTGCCACGAATCAAAGCACTAGGACATTGCACAGTTATAGAGCACATATTATCTGTTCCTCTGGGTTTATAGAAAGCAATAACGGCAAAGCAAAGTCTGGCTATGGCTGGGTTCACTTCTTCATTAAAAACAATGCTTTCAAAATGTTAGGACGCGCACGCTTGCAGTGTGTGACCGCCTTCAAGAGTCTCTATGTTCTTTTTAAAGCACGACTCCCTATCATCAATCATCCCAGAACAGGATGTCAATAGTAATTACCAGTCGGCTGCCGGTTTACATTCAGGAGATCACCTGAGAAAATGTCACAAACCCCAAGTGTAAAACTCGCACACACGCACACACACACACACACACACACACACACACACACACACACACACACCATTTTACCATTGCTAACTAGAAAGTAGTTTCAAATTTCTTATAACCATTAGAAAGACGGTAGCCTACAAACATAAATTAGCATTTATGTTTGTACATGCTTGTATTAGGATATCAAAAATGTGAAAGAAGCCGACCTCAAGGCCAGAACCAATTTCAAAAAGATAAACACTGTTTGTATGTTTCAGGCTTCACAGTCCCCACACACAGTATTATGGTTAAAATACGATAGGGATATGCACATACAGCACATGCTCGTGGATGAAAGTGACCCGGTGTGGTGCTTAGAGGGTGAATGTGAATGTGTTTCACTCTACCAGTGGCGCGGTGCTTAGAGGGTGAATGTGTTTCACTCTACCAGTGGTGTGGTGGTCAGAGGGTGAATGTAGGCTGTGTTTCACTCTGCCAGTGGTGTGGTGCTTAGAGGGTGATTGTAGGCTGTGTTTTACTCTGCAGGGGCATGGCGGTCAGAGGGTGAATGTAGGCTGGCTTTTACTCTGCAGGGGCGTGGCGGTCAGAGGGTGAACTGTGTTTCACTCTGCCCCTGGAGCTCCTGACAGGGGTTACGTCCCGCTGACAGGAAGTTGGCTGTCCAGTCGGTGACACCTGCCCCTCTGCTGCATCCCAGATCTCTGTCCTCGTCTCTCTCTCTCTTTGTCTCTCTCTCGCACACTCTCTCTTTCTCACTCACTCTCTCTGGCTCTGACCCCATCGTATTTTCCCTGTCCTTCAACGATTTATTCCCTCTCCGTGATCTCCCCTTCGTCTTGTAAATCTCCCTTTCTCCATCTTATCTTATCTCTGTGTTTTGCTCTGTCTCTTGTGTTTATATCCTGATGTTCAAGCTCATTTCCACCTGAATAGTTACGTGCAATCCCCTTCTCTTCTCCGAAGGCAGTGTGATGACTGGAGCTTATAACCAATTCAATTGGGCCAATGTGTTGACAAGGCCAGAGATGCCCAAAAAGACAAAGTGGATTCTGCCCCAGAACAAAGGAATGGCTGTTGTTGATGCTCTAGACATCTGTTGAAAGTGAACTGGTAACAAACAAGGCACAATACAGAGAGCTACTTTTTCTAACCCTGACCCTTTTTCATGAACTGTCTGTTAGTGAGACTCAGGTAGCAACAAAATCTGACAACTTTTAGGAGGTTTTCAGTAGGTCTCAACAGAGAAATGACTTTGATTGAATTCTTGTAATGTAAAGCTATCCTAACCCTCTTAAGGTGAGGATCTTGGTGTCAAGCTAATCCCCATATTATGTTTTTTAAGTGGTCCTGGTTGACAGTTATATTATTTGAAAAAAATATGAAGACTTGGCAATAACCTGGTGCACGGCTTCCACGGCTTGTGCCAAATATGGATCTGCTTTGGTTTCCACTGCTGTTTGCTAAAAGTTTTAACAAGTTTTTTAGCCATTTATTCTAGAGTCTATGGTTTGGTCTCCTTAGTTATCGTGGTGACCTTTTTGGACAAAATGGTCTCTAAAGAAACTCTAAAGATATGTTTGGTGTCAATATGATGCCAACATGACTTCACTATACTCTGTGTTGGTGACACTAACAACTATGGACCATAGTAAAGGTGTAATTCTGCCTTTGGACCGATCACAATCAAACACCACGAGTAAGCCATCGGTAAACCACCACTCGGCCATCGGCTTTGGCCGAGGCACAGCCAATTTGCGGATGTCCATTCAACCAGTTTTGCATTGCTATACATTTGAGGGGTGGCATAAGCTGAACAGATTCGAATGCAACGATTTGTATTGTTGAAGATACAGAATATAATTTAAGAAATGAGCTAACAAGGTAAAAGAGTGAATTTTAATGAGCTGTTGTCTCTCATTTGGAACCAACTGCAGGCCCATTTGTGATCCGGTAACGAGTGCATTTAATGGCTTGAGTGCGGAGCTGTGCAGGAAGAAGGATTATGCAAATCAGATAGTATCTTCTTTTACACACATGCAAGGGCCAAGGAACACATGCACACAGGCACACATGCTCTCTCAGACTCACATGCGTGCACATATAATCACCTACGCACATATACCCAGACACACACATATACACACACACTCACACATGCGCGCACACACCTACACACAGATACAAGGTAATTGTGGACTGTGCTAAGTGTAAGTGTGTGGAGTCAGCAGGTAGATTACCATAGCCAACTAATCCATCTTATTAGAAGAAGACAGTGAGGGAGGGAGAGTAAGAGAGGGAGAGAGCAGAGCGAGAAGGTATGATAAGGACAGAGGAGAGAGAAAGAGCAAGGGAGTTGGAGAGGAGAGCGAGTGAGAGGAGCGAGAGAGTTACAGAGGGGGAGAGGAGATGGGGACTGGAATAAGAGGACGTAGGAGATAGTAGGAGAGAGAGAGACTAGGAGAG
>NC_140283.1:13579998-13595144 GCF_964030765.1 Micromesistius poutassou
AACACAACCTGTTCGTTCCACCGGAATGGAAAGAAATCGCTTCCTCTCTGTATGCACTTCCCATGCCTCCCAGTCATTATCAACAGAGGGTCTAGATAGCAGCTGAACCCTGGCTGAACCATACTCTGCATCTCAGGCTCACCTTTGGACTTGCATGACACCACACTGGTGCCAAACCTGCAGCTTTAGTTTCCATCTCAGCAGCACAATTGATGTCATTGAATTTGACTATTATACCACTGATAGTATTGTCTGTTTGGATCGCCTCCTGTGTGTGTGTGTGTGTGTGTGTGTGTGTGTGTACGTAGAGGGACACAGAGAGACTGAATCTCACAGATAGCGGCTGTTTTTGTTCTGTGTCTGCTTTTCCCGCCACTGTCCCCTCTGTTACCCTGACTCTATTGTGAGCGTTTTTAAATCCCATTTGGAAGGAAGAAAAAATCCCTTCTCTTCTATATAAATATATAGCTATAGGTACAGCTATAGTCATGACAATAAAGCAATCATATTTAATCAAATTGGATTGTGAAATAGGGGGAGAGAGTGTTAGAGAGACACACAGTCATACAGAGAGAGAGAGCGATAGAGAGACACAGATAGAGAGAGTTAGAGAGAGAAAGTGAAAGTGGGTCAGCTCTGTGTCACCTAGCAGGAGAGCTTGGAGAAACCTTGACAGACACATGATACACATGTGCAAGTGTGAACCAAGCCACACCAGAACACACCACACCACACCACACCATACCCCACAGTACTGCCTCATTGTCTTGGTCTGTTTCAGACATTTCAATTATGAACATAGTGGTTTGCAACTGGAATTGATTACCGCGTGGAGTGGGGACGTGTGGCTAGGCGAGGGGCGAACTTACATTGATTGTGACTGTGTGTCTTTCATCTGATGGACTTAGGTTGGACAGTGGACCTCTAAAAAAACAATTATTGCTAAATAGTCCCATAGTGTTTTTGTATATCTGAGATGTAACGGCGACCGGTCCAAAACCGGTACAAAACAGTTTGTACCGGTCACAGGGCATTGGCCCTGTGACCGGTACAAACTGTTTTGTACCGGTTTTGTACCGGACCTGACTGGCAATGGGAAATAACCAAGGTGGCAATGGGCAATGGGAAATAACCAAGGTGTGTGTGTGTGTGTGTGTGTGTGTGTGTGTGTGTGTGTGTGTGTGTGTGTGTGTGTGTGTGTGTGTGTGTGTGTGTGTGTGTGTGTGTATGAGCGAGTGTGTGAGAGAGTTAGACAGTGACTGAGTGACTGAGTGTGTGTGTGTGTGTGTGTGTGTGTGTGTGTGTGTGTGTGTGTGTGTGTGTGTGTGTGTGTGTGTGTGTGTGTAAGTGCGTCCGAGTATGTGTGCCTGTCTCTCCGTCTCTCTCTCTCTCTGTCCGTCTCTCCGTCTCTCTCTCTCTGTCTATCTGTCTCTTTCTCTCTATTCACACCCTCAACTGATCCACATAAAGCCCGGTCCCAGATGCTGTCGGGCTGATCCAGATTGGACCATGGGTTCCATCTGGTGCCAGGCATGCCCTTCTGTGTGGAATCACGGCGACAGCCCTGTCTATCTGTGGATTCCGGGGTTCTATACTGTCTGTACTCAGAGTCTGGGTTCAGCTTCCACAAGCCACCGTATAGCGTTATGGATCCTATAGGCACGGCAGCCGGCTGTTTCAAAGTCAATTTTGCACATTAGTGTGTGTGTGTGTGTGTGTGTGTGTGTGTGTGTGTGTGTGTGTGTGTGAATGCGTCCAGAATATATTCAGTCACCATGACAGACTTGATAAATTAGTTGCATTACCCAGTGACTGATAGTGCATATCATACTCACAGATACACAAACACACTCACACTCACACACACACACACACAGACACAAGCACGCATATATAGGGGGCTGGACAATTTTCAACTCCTGAAATAAAGACTAGTTGCTGTGATCAACTGTCTGCCCTGTAGTGTATCTGTCTCCCATATCCTCCCTAATGACATGTATCCGAATCCCCTGTAAGTTGCTTTGGATAACAGCATCAGCTAAATAGTACCATTAATATAGATACTACATCCCTACACATAGGTCAACATGCACTTTTAAACAAAGAGACAATCAAACACACTCTCACACACACATACACTCACACTCACACACACAAAACTCTGAAACACTATGTCCATTTGGTTATTTAGTTTGGCTTTGTTTAGTGTTTGTTTTATTTATAAGCTAGAAATGACGTTGTTGACTCTCCTTCTCCCATCTGCCGTCTTCGGCTGACCCCTGCTACTCTCCGCTCTCACCGTGGCCCCTCTCCTCCAAGAAGCTTGACACCCAAGACTGCACACTACAATCTGTCTCCTACCTCCTCCCTCCTTCTCCTCTATTATGACAGAACCTTTATATGGAACGACAGAACCACTAATGATTCCATCTCCAAGGCAACGCACTCTCTGCACACGCCTCAGCAGTGTGTGAGTGAGAATCGAAGCGGGAAAGATCCGTGCATTTTCTGGCTGGGGCTAATCACATAAGGTAGCATGAGCACAGAATTGAATGGGGGAGTGTACAGTCATCGTCTAAAGAAAATGGTACTCAGTGATAGACTCAAACGACATTTTTTTCAACTTTGTTTTTTGGGAGTTGCTCGAGTGTTTGTCAGTAATAGTGGTGATAATGATGTCTGAATGTGTTCTCTGTGGTTGTGTGTGCCATCGCTCAGACAAACACAGGAAAACACTGACCTCTTTTTAGTGGTCTGGTTTAGTGGTTTGGTTTTTTAGTGCAGAAATACAGATTTTTGTGTTATTTGCTCCAGGTTAGCACACGGAAGGTCTGATTTTTGTCACTGATCACCGTCCCTTTTGTGTGTTGCAGAGACGCGAGAGGACCGTACCAAGAGGCTGTTCAGACACTACACTGTGGGATCCTACGACAACTTCACCTCATACAGGTAGCTCTCTGCAGACAGCGTGCCCTTTTAAACTGGCTGGGTGCTTCCGTTTCACGCTTCAACACTTTGATACGCTGCTAAAGCCTCTTGCAAGAAAAGCATAGTTTTATGACCAGAGTGAGTTTTTCTTCTTATTTCCATTCTTAATAACGGCATGAAACGGACATGGATTTCTTACCTTGATAGCTCCTTTTTTTTAATCAAAATTAGTCGTTGCGTCAAGGATGACAACAGTTGAATGATATAGATGAGGCTGCATAATCTTCCATAGCCGTTCCTCACCACTCCATCTGACCGCCCTTAGTGCTGACCTCACAGCCTGCTTTATGAAGTCAATGGATTATCTCAAAGGAACAACAATGTACTCTCACTCCAACTTCAGGCACTGCCATTCTGCTGCCACCTAAAGGTAGCTGCCCAGTAATGCGGGACATGTAAAATATCAAATGTGTTGTGTAGGTGGGCTAATTACAGCGTGCATGTGGCTGTGTATGTGTGTATGTCGTTGCCTCCATTTGCCTCAAATATGTGTTTTTTTTCCAAATGCACAGTATAACTCAGGACCTGTCTGGACATTTAAATACTTTCGACAGCACAGGGTTGACTATTTTATGAACACAATATAAAATAGAAATATTCAAAATAGAAATAAACAAAATATATATAATAAGACCAAGCAGATGCAATGGTGATCGCCCAGGAGCCTGATGGCCTGTGAGTAGAAACTGTTTGTAGTCCATGGCTGAATACTCCAGTAATGCCCCCTCCCGCGGCTTCCTGTCCACAAAGTCCACAAAGATCTCTTTGATTTTGCAGACTTTGAGAGAAATGTTGTCCTGGCACCACATAGCCAGGCCATTCAAATCTCAATAGGCGGTCTCATGGCTGTTTATGATGAGACCCAGGATGCTGGTGTCCTTTTGCAAATCTGATGATGACACCCGAGCTGTGAGTTGCCACACAGTCATGTGTAAACACAGGAGTACAGGAGGGGACTTAGTACAGAGCCCTGAGGCACTCCAGTACTCGGGGTGAAGACACACATGCTTATGTTGATGCAGTCCTGTATGCGTGTTGCGTTTTTGTTGCGTTGTGCACACTTAAGTACATACAAGTTTGTTTCTGCTTAAACATTGGACTAGTATTTGCACATGTGTCTGAATTATTTATCTTTCTGTTTACTACTTATACTGAGACTTGTTCCATGTGAAATGTTGGACTGAAATACAGCCATCTCATGGTGTTTGTAAGTGGGCCCTGCAGACCAAGTGTTATCATGCAAATGCTGTTTAAATGCCAGAGAAGGGAAGTCTGAGAAACCAAGCTATCCTGAGGGAGAGCTCCCATTATATCCAACCTCTTAGCCAGAGAGTTTAACAATTAGCCAGCCTTTTAGAGAGGCCAGGTTAATAGACCCCAGTTTTTCAGTTCAGTTCTGATTAAATGCCACTTTCATGAAAGGTTTGCCAAATGTGGATCCAGGTTTGGCCTGCTATGGTGTGGGTACAATACTCAGGAACTGAAATATGAATGCGCTAATGTGTGTGTGTTCATGTCATTGGTGTGTACAGCAGATTCCACATAATGTTGTTGAATGGATGAATGTTACAGAATCCCAAAACATGTTATCTATATATCTATATATATAATCTCTCTCTATATATATATATATATATATATATATATATAGATATAGATATAGATTACATGATTTGGGATTCTGTAACATACATACATTCAACCACACTATTTATATATATATATATATATATATATATATATATATGTGCGATATAGGGATTACAGAAACATACAGATTCATCAACAAATACAGTTGAAGTTGGATTCAGGAAAATACAACTGCTGAAGGTATACTGTTATTTTGAGGCAGCATTTCAGTTGAGGTTTTATCCAGATTTATGTCGGTAAGCAGACGATGGCGTAAGTAGTGAAAGAGCAACATTCAATAAGTCGCGAAGGTAAGTGTAGGAGGGGGTGTTATTTTTGTGGAGAATTCAGCGGGGAAATAGTGAAATCTGTGTTCAAATGAGACTCTCCCTCTGTGTACATTCTAACAACCGGGACAACTGCGACAACTGGCAACCGAGCACTTCATTTTGATTCACAAGTGAGGGCTTAGGCTGTGTTCCAGTCACTACAAAAACACCCCCTATACGAAATATTGCTCCGCACTCAGAATTCAAAATTATCTCACGGCCTAAAAATGCAGCCAATATATTCACACAGCATTCTAACTGCCCACAATAGTCTCTAATTGGCGTGGAAACATAGAATCAAAACCTGTTAATTAGTTTGTTTGTCGGCACTATTGGAGAAACATACAGTTTGTATGTGCTCACTTGTGTTGGACAGTACAGCTATGGGAGCTTCTAAACACTGGAATATAATGGATGTCAATGGCTCACCAAATGCCCTGTTTTGTAACCTTCCTACAATATGAGAGGGGTGGAGTTTAAACACAATTCATGGCTGATTTACAGTACATCTCGACATAAACTATGTCAATAATTAACCTGGGGTCAAACTTCTACCTGCTACAGTCTCTGCAGCAGGTATGTTTTTCGGCCATTTCAATCACCAAGTCAATCAGAGCTGTTGGAGCTTGTTAGCAGAAGTCTGGAGAGCGCACCACTGCTGAGCTCATTAACCCCAAACATTGTGCACTGCATCAAAAATAGCAATCAGTAGAACAAACAAGACAAAGCTGTAGTGTTTGATTAAAAACGCCTAACAAATAAACGCACAAGATTGTGATGAACTTCACAAGCTGTAATGTAATTTACCACATGTGGGCTTTTTTTTGCCAGTCGACATTTTGTGAAATGAACGCAGAAGCCAGCTGTTTGCGAAGAGGTTTGGAAGATGACTGTACATGTAGTTTTGTATGTGTACTATTTTGAATTACATATTGTCTCCACTCACTCCAATCTACATCTCTCTCGTTGATTAGAATACAAAAGATAAACAGTTCTAGAGTTTATTCCTTGAGGTTGTTGCTTAAAGGACTTGGTTTAAGCAGGTTCTTGAAATGGTTTAAGCAGGTTCTTGAAATGGTTTAAGCAGGTTATTGAAATGGTTCAAGCTGTTTCTTGAAATGAGTTACACAGGTTCTTGAAATGGTTAAGCAGGTTCTTGAAATTGTTTAAACAGGTTCTTGAAATGGTTCAAGCAGGTTCTGGAAAAAAGGTTTGAGCAGGTTCTTTAAAAGACTAATGCACAAGGTGGGTTTGTGCATTATTTTAATACTATATAAGGTTCCCACCAGATTTGTGGAGATTATTGGGTGCTGGACTGAACACCTAATATGCCTTGCATACACGATGCAGCAGCCTCATGAGACAATACAGATCACGTTCTGTTCACATTCTGTTTCTCTCTGCAGATCGGTCTGCACTTGATCCCTTTCAAAGCCTTTGCCAAAAGCTAAAAAGCTAGGACCAATCAGCACTCGGGGGAGGAAGCTTCAGTTCATGATTTACTAGCACCGCAGTCTGCCAAATAAAAAAAAAAGATGGAGAGACCCAAGGAAAGTGTAATCAAAACAGTTTTTATCAAAAATAGACTGTGTTAAAGCTAGGGGAGGCAATTTATTTTAGAAGCATATTTTTGGCATGTTTGTTTAAATTCTCTTTGCATCCTGACAGCGATCAATAAATCAAATTCTCTGACCAAAAGAAAGATACAAACCCGCTATATATTGCTGTCGCAGGCCAGTAATATTTTAGATTAACATTTAATTTGAAATTAAATGATCAGATGGCTTACCTGTCTGTCTACCTTCTTACTGGGCTACCTGCCCGTGCACTCATTGCACCTGACCGGATTGCTAGCGCGCTAGTTATGTGTTTTGGGGGAGTAGCTTTAGAGGGAGGCCTGGTCAGGGTTGGAATATTTTTGGTCGGCTACTTTCAAAATATAGAAAATAAAATCAACTTTACAATAAGGATTGACAGAAATCTGCACACAAGGCTTTTCTCATATTAGAATATGCCTTTGCTTTACTGCCAACCGGATTCAGCAATAGCGAAGGGAGCATGAGGGTCACTCTGATTGGCTGGAGTTTTGTGAGAGCGAAGTAAGGCCATGGCCAAATTTGGCAATCGATTGCTGCCCATCCAAAACCAGAATGATATTCATCCGGAACACAAACATGTGAATCAGGACGGTCTCAGGAGGCTGCCGAAGCAGAAGGGGCAGAACTCAAACCCTTACCCTAACCATAACAGTTTTTGATTCAGTCAGACATAATGTTTTTGGCATTGGACTGTATATAGCTCTGGAAGGTAATTAACGTTTATCAAATCCGTATGTTAAGCAAATCAAATCATCATTTTTTTCTAGCTTTCTTTTTTAAACCAAACCAGTTCCTTCTGTCACCCTTGGCGAGAACACGCTGTGAGTGAGGCTGTTGGTCTTGCTCCGTTCTCCTGGTCCTGCTGTCCTCGTCCCACCTGATGATAGCACACGGTATCTCTGTGTGGTATCATCAGGTGGTATCTACATGCTTGCACTCTCAGCTTTGATCCCACAGCTAGTACACTCACTCACACACTTATATGTGCACACATGCACATGCGATGGGGAATCCTGAGCTAGGTTTCAAGGCTTTTAAGCTGATTGGGTCATCAGAAGAATAGATACAGGTGACTTTGTGTGTATCCATTGGTGTGTGTCAGTGTGTGAGCATGTATGTGCACGTCTGAATTATCCCATCCCCTATGTCTCACTCTCTCTCTCTCTCTCCCTTCTCTCTCTTTTTTTCTCTCTTTTCCCTCTCTCTCTTGCTCTCTTCCCCTCTCCCTCCCCGTCTCTCTCTCTCATTGTCATGAATGTGTTGAGGTAACGCCGTCTCTCCCTATGTGTTCCAGTGACTACATCATCGAGGAGAAGAATGCAGTCTTACAGAAGAAGGAGCACGAAGGCTTCGGTTTCGTGCTGCGGGGAGCCAAAGGTGAGGTTCCCATGGCGACCTGATCACTTGCCCGATGTGTGAGCTGCCACTGTGTGTGTGTGTGTGTGTGTGTGTGTGTGTGTGTGTGTGTGTGTGTGTGTGTGTGTGTGTGTGTGTGTGTGTGTGTGTGAAAGCGAGTTGTAAGATTGGCGTTCTTAGTCACATGGCACATTTAATTGATCATATGATCGGCGTCATGCTTTTATCAACAAAACCCTCATTAACTCAAATGGACTCAGTGGCCTGTGTGTCTGTGTGTTTCTGTGTCTGTGTTTTTGTGTGTGTTAGTGTGTGTGTGTGTATGTGTGTGTGGCCCCTGTTGTGGCGTCCTCCTTAGCTGAGCTGTCAGCTTGCTGTCCCATCTGTTCCGTGGACACGTGCACACAGCATTCAGCTTTCAGAGAAAATCACTCGCCTTCTCCTCATATTTTCACATCTCTTTTACTTCTGTCAGCCTCTATTGCTCTTTTCTGCTCAGATATATAGAATTCAGATACTCATACAGATGATCTTATTGATTCCAGAGGAATGTATTTGTTACATTTGCTCAGTGCAAGCCAGAAAGGTCAAAGTAAAAAGAAATACAATAAACATATCTAGAATCTAACGCAAAATACAGCATTGATATAAAATATTATTATTACAGATAACATATGCATCTAACCAGCAGAATTGAATATCATTATTTTTTTATATAAAATCGAAATATATATTAAGCTTAAGCTAAGTAAAGTAAAGTAAAGTAAGTGACTCTAAAATAAAGTCAAGTGTCCCAAGTGTATTGCAGGCCTATTGCACGTATTACATAAGTGGTGAGATGGCTGTGTTCAAAGTGACCGAGCTAATTTGACAGTGCAGAGTTCAGAGTGACTCACTTCCTGTAGGGAGAGGAGTTAAAGAGATTGACGGCCACAGGACTGAATGATTTCCTGTGGCGCTCCCTGGAGCTCCTCACTGCCAAGGCTCTGTGGCTGAATGCACTCCTCCGTTCAGACAGCACTCTGCGGAGCGGGTGGGAGTCATTGTCAAGAATAGAGCGGAGTTTGAACAGCATCCTCTTCTCTGTGACGGCTACACCGGTCGACGAAGCTGATGCATCCAACCACTGCAGGGTCATCAGAGAATCATTGCAGGTTCTGTTTGGTGGACCAAGTCTGCTGTGTACAGGATGAAGAGGAATAAAGACAGGACCGCCCCCCTGTGGCGCTCTAGTGTTACCGTCTCCCTGTATCGCCCTGGGTATCTTCCCCAGCAGGACAAGCTGGATGGTGTTGGAGACACTGGAGAAGTCACAGGAAATGATTCTCCAATGGCCCCGCGGCTGGACCTGGACCCTGTCTTCCAGATTCTTTCTGTAGCTGCCCTTCCCCACTTTGATCTTCACAGATAGATCTCTCTGTACGCTCACCTGAACTCCGCCTACCTCTCGTTCAGGAGGGTCTCGAGCTCTTTGGTGATCCAGGGCTTGTCGTTGGGGCAGAATTTGACGTAGTCTATGATGCAGTCATGGCTGTCCTACCCATGCGGCACGAAGAGATCCTCCCAGTCATTGGTTCTCGAAGCAATCCTTGAGGTCATCGCTGTGCTCCTCAGACCACCTCCCCATAGTTAACATTGGCTCTAAGATCCTCCTCTCTCTGGCGGAGCAGTGCATGAACGGAGGGACGGCAGGACCAGTCCTGTGCAGTGATGACGTCCCCGGAGATCAGCCATAAAGGCTGAGGGGTGCAGAGTCTGGTGTCTGGCTGTGACGGAGTGTGTGAGGTCACCTCCGGTCACAGCATTGGCCGAGGGGGGGGGGAAGGTAAACAGTGACCATAATTGCATGCGTGAACTCCCTGGATATGTCGTTTGAACGGAGCCCTACGGCTAATAGTTCAATGTCCAGGCTGTAGATACGCTCCTTAGTCACAGTGTGACCCAGGTGACACCATCTGTTGTTAATGAAAATGGCATTTCTACACGCCTTGCCTCTTGCCTTTTTCAGTGTTGTATCTGTCTGCCTGGACAGGCGGAAGGCCGTCGATGGTAACAGAGGAATTAGGAATAGTTTCATGCCGCCACGCCTCAATAAAACATGTGACACTACATTCGCCAACCTCAGTCCGATTCCTCACCAGGGCTGCCAGTTCGTCCAGCAAATTCTCCAGCGACCCCACGTTGTCAATAACAATGGAAGTTTGTATCTCCTCTTAGCATCTCTCCAGGTTTTCCGTGGTGTTTAAATCCCTCTCGGAATTTACCACAAAATATCAACCCCTTGTGTCTTATCGCCATGGAAATAGTGAAATATCCCAGATGGCTATTATGTGCCAGCAGGTGTGACAAAAATTTTAAAAATCTTCGTAAACACAATCCTCTTACCTCCTCTTACCTCACAGTTTGCAAGTTACATGGTAAATGGACTGTATTTATACAGCGCTTTTCTAACCAGTGGCAACTGAAAGCGCTTTACAATATTGCCTAACATCCACCCATTCATGCACACATTCACGCACCAACAGCGATGTCAACCATGCAGGGCAATAGCCAGCTCATCAGGAGCAGTTAAGGTTAGGGTATCTTGCTCAGGGACACTCTCGACATGGCTAGGAGGAGCCAGGGGTCGAACTAACAACCTTCCGGTAACCAGCCAACCCCGCTCTACCTCTGGAGCCACATGCCGCCCACATGCTGCCATACACATCAACACACAATGCATCCAATTCAAACCAAAGCACAGCTGCACAAGATGTTGTTTAATCTTATAATTGTATTCTATGAGTGTGTAAGTGGGAGCTAAATGCAGCTGATAATACCATCTTGACTGTGGCCCAATAATTGGCTTCCTCCTGGCTCACATGTCCTTTTCAAGACACAGAAAACTAGGGTTGGGATCACGGTAGGAAGATATCACACCTCATCATGTTGGGCGAATACAAATCAGCCAAATCACCAGAATCACACAACTGTGAAAACTTTGTGTGCCATTATCCACCTGCACACTCTGTCCACGTTGCTAATGCACATCCCTGCTTCCAGCTCAGGAAGGTTACCATGGCGACCACTTATGGGCATCCTTTCTTGTGTTTGTTTTACTGCGCATTACTGCTTCACACACACACAAACACACTGCCTTCATGTGTGTGCACACACACACACACACATTCACAAAGAGACACACACATATTTCCACAATTATAGTAGCATAGTTGGACTGTCTCCCAGATGAAATTGACTTTGTAGCTGTGCACATTGTGTATGTGTGTGTGTGTGTGTGTGTGTATGTGTGTGTGTGTGTGTGTGTGTGTGTGTGTGTGTGTGTGTGTGTGTGTGTGTGTGTGTGTGTGTGTGTGTGTGTTCAAGCATGCACGCGTGTGTCCGTGCCTGCCTGCCTGCTTGCGTGCATGTGTGTGTGTCTCTGTGAATGTGTGTGTGTGCACGAATATTCAGAAAGTGATTAGTGTACAACTTCTTCACAGTGGGATTTGATCTCCTCGCTATGGTAACAGAAAATATGTGGCAGTGGGTGTATAGTGGGTTCATAAAGCTCTGTTTTTATTATAACATTCAATAGGACAGATAACACAGCAAATGGCTACTACACGTTCCTTCTAAAACTGTAACTTAAGTAGAGATATGAGCAAATATATTATTGTTTAAATTTCAACCTTATCTCTCCTTACTATGTGTGCAAGAAAGTCCAGCAGTATTCAACAAAGCCGTAAATGTACAATATACTACATAAAATCTGCATGATCCAGTCTGCAGTGTACTTACAATGTACAGTGAATTTATATTTCTGGTGGACGGACCAGACCATCCAGACACATTGTGTGTTCACATAGCATAACATAATGTGTGTTAAGGTGTGTTCACATAACATAATGTGTGTTAACATAACATCACGCGTGTTAACATTACAAACATTTGCTAATGTGTGTTCACGTAACATGATGTGTGTTATCCTGTGTTAGCATAACAAAAATGTGTGGTAGCATAACATAATGTGTGTTAACATTACATCATGTGTGCTTATGTGTGTTAACTTAACATAACAAACATGTGTGTGTTCCCCGGCAGCTGAGACGCCCATCGAGGAGTTCACACCCACGCCAGCGTTCCCTGCGCTACAGTACCTGGAGTCGGTGGACGTGGAGGGCGTGGCCTGGAGGGCGGGTCTTAGGACAGGAGACTTCCTCATAGAGGTAACTCACTTCTAGGACCTGGTAGGATGGACGACCAATTAGGGCGGCTAGATTATGGAAAAAATCATAATCACGATTATTTTGGTCAATATTGAAATCTCAATTATTCAAACGATTATTTTTGAGTTTGAAAACATGATGCATTTATTCATAATTTCTCTCCAAAAAAAAACACTTTGTAAATAAGAACTTTGAAATTTCCCCTTAAACAAATACACAAAATGGTCAATTAGAAAATAAAGTCCAGATATGAATCCAGCTGTTCTGCAATTTCTATAAAAAATGAAATTAAAATTAAAATAGTTTCAACTCGATTATATTAGTTTGGTGATCGTTTCACTCTGAAATCGAAATCACGATCAAAAAATTAATTAATCGCCCAGCCCTACGACCAATGGCTAACGCGATGACCATGCAGTCGCTTCGACGCAGTCTTGAACCTGTTTTGGTTCTGCGTCTGGTTTACGTCGGGTTTACGTTGGGTTTAGCAGACCAATCACAACCCTTGCTGCTGCGTCGCCTCGATGCAAGGTTTCAATTTTAGGTGCACCTCAGGCCCTTGCGGTGGACGCAAGGAGGGTCCGCAAACCCTCTTGCGTTGCGTAGACGTGGAACCATACCTAGTAGCCTTTAGTCTCCCTGCTAAAAGTAATTATGATGTCGGACGTTCTACTATTATCAGCTTTAGTTTGCAAGTATGCAATTTGGGATGCAGGCCTTGTGTTATGTTTGTTATGTTTTAACATAACTTCATGTGTGTATGCATGGATGACTGTATATATGTATGCATGTATGTATGTATGTATTAATGCATGTATGTATGTATGTCCCTGCGTGCGTTTTTGTGTGTGTCTGTGTGTATACATATGTATTTATGTGCTTGTGTGTGTGTGTGTGTGTGTGTGTGTGTGTGTGTGGGTCCTAGGTGAATGGGATGAATGTGGTGAAGGTGGGCCACAAGCAGGTGGTGTCTCTGATCCGCCAGGGGGGCAGTCGGCTGCTCATGAAGGTGGTGTCAGTGACGCGCAAACCAGAGACTGAGGAGGTGGTCCGGAAAAAAGGTGAGTTGCGGGGGGACGGAGTTGTATGTGTATGTGTGAGACACAACGTCACAAGGCATCACGCCCCATTGACTTTGTATTGGAAACAACAAATGTGGCGCAAAAGGTTGATAAAGCATTGCTTATCTTTGAAAGGTGGAATTGTGTGTGTTGTCTCTCATTGAGGCCACTCGCCTAGGGTTGCAGCGGTTATTTTTAACGTTTAAAAGTCAGGATTGTTGTATCGTGCTCCTGTCAAGATGCATTGTGGGTAAGCCAATTGTTTGCACCACTGAATTCCGCCAGAATAGTGGCACCATACGGGATCTTTTAAGCTGAATTCACACTTCTGCCTACTTCACATCGGGACGCAGAGACAAGACTCAGCTCTTTGCAAACCTGCCTGCATCAATACTTCCAAATCCCATTAACATGTTTAACGGGTTTAATCGTTCTTCAACCATGCGATAAAGATGTTGCAAAATCATTCAAACGGACAGCTGAAAAGTACTTGGTGTGTCGCCACCAACTCAAAATACAGTGTTTTGATTTCGCCTGGTGCCTTCATTTAATATGTCTCGCGGTAGGAAACCAAACAATACATAGCGCATGCTCTGCGCTCAACCAATCAGCAATTACTTGCCAGGAGGACCCCCGGCAGAGGAGTGCAACGTGTTGTTGAGCTCGAGGATAACTGCACGTCTTCGTCTATGAGGTCATCGACTGGCAAAAGGGACTTCTACGGTCTATGAGCAGCCACCGTGGTTCTTCCCATACGTGGCCGATGCAGAAGTATGATTTGTTCTTTAGCGTACCGTTGGTTGCACACTTTGTGTGAATACGATTTTAGATCAACTTCATACTATTCTCTATAGTTCAGTTTGGGACTCATCCACAGACCTTTGTCTGTGGGTGCTTGTCCCAGAGCTTTCCACATAGACACTGGGTGGATCTTTGATGTGACAAGAAGATATAACACACACATACACACACACACACACACACACACACACTGTGTGTGTGTATGTGTGATATAACACACACATACACACACACACACACACACACACACACACTGTGTGTGTGTTGTCATCTTGTCGGATCAAAAGTCTTAGCAGTCTTAGCAGGCGCTTCATGTTGTGAGTACAACATGAAGAACTCCAACCACAACAACACCTCTGTACCTGAGTGGATGAAGTGGGAGGGTGTGTCGTGTGAGGAGAGTTGCTGGTGTGATTACCAGTCCTGACAAGTCCATCTCTATGGTCCGTTGGGAGGTGTGTGTTGTCTCTGGTAGACAAGTTGTTTGTGCCACATGGCACCCTGCTGTATCCTCCTGTGGTTTCCATGTCAACCGTACAGGCCACCATTCCTTAGCCCAGCACACCACAACACACACACACACAAGCCTTCAGCATTTTGCATTTGTGTGTGCTTGTTTGGGTGGGTGTGTGTGAGGGGGGGTGGGGGGCGCTGTCTGGCTGTCTATGGCTTTCCTTCATCTGTCTTCTTCTTTATTGTCTTTTGGCTTCTCTGTGCTGAAACACACCTCGGTGTGTAAGAATGTTAGTCGAATTAGTTGCAGATTTCTAAATAGAGCTTTAACCTTATCAACAACGCTTCTTGAATTTTAAAGCAAGTGTGTATTCTAGCAACCTACTTTAGCTTTAGGTTTCTTATCGTTGTTACTCGATGTTGTTCTTTAAGTTCAAGTAAGTTAACAGTTCGCCATTCATTAAAGACGTGTCTCTTGGGCGTGTCTGTTCCCCCTGACCACCGGCGTTATAGATAAGACCAGAGTTAGACGGGAGAGGAGCCTGATGAGAGAGATAGCGGTAGATAAGGCGATTAAAGCGTGCGTCAGTACACATTGGCAGAGGAGATGTTGCCGTTGTGTATTGAAATACTTTGTGAGGGATTTCAGCCAGGTGGATGGAGCAGATTTCAGCAGGAAGATAGAGAGATTGACTGCGTCTGGGATCTGAGCTAATGAGGATA
>NC_140283.1:13595344-13777844 GCF_964030765.1 Micromesistius poutassou
ACACAAGCAAATAGTGATGCAAACACACATGTGAAAACATACAGGGGTTCACCATTCACACACACACACACACACACACACACACACAAATACACACACCCGCACAAAGTCACCCATACATACACATCTTCACTTTTCCTCTCTACTCTTATGTTCCTTGAATGCTTGTTTCTTGGATTGTAGAGCAACACTCGGTTGCTCTACAATGCCCACTCTGAGTCTCTCTGCCCTGTCTGCTTGACCCTAACATTTCCCTTCTCCTGCTGACCCTGTCGCTTTCCCCTCCAAGCCTCTGCCCGACGCAGGAGAGGAGGTGAGTCTGAGACAATCGTCATGTACCTGAGCGTCAAAGATCATGATTCACCTGTCAGCTTTTGATTTCCACAGTGTCCGTGATTGCGAACCAGTCACACTTTCACGTTCCCACGTTTTTGTTTGATTTCCTGTTTTTCATTTCCCCTCCCGCCACTCACTCACTCCTCAGAGGACAGTTATGGCACACACACACACACACACACACACACACACACACACACACACACACACACACAAACTCCATGTTGTCTCCCTCTCTATAAAGTCTTCATTTGTTTTATTTCAATGATCATACCCTGACACGGTTGCCACTAGTGTCTATGTATGGTATAAAACTTTGTTAATGCCTTATTTAAATTCAGCCACCATTGCATCACAAGAAGCTTGGGTAAAACGTTATGATAGCGTTCAATCATAAGTCATTTACAAGTCTTTAGTTAATGATGAACTCATCTTTAACAAAACATAACATTTATCAGCCTTTAGTTAATGAGGAAGCGATCATTAATGAAACAATAATATTCTTTTGTAGATGATTTATAAGTGATATTTTGAAGGGCCACTATTTCACTACCAGGTGTGATGTTGATTAGCCATTACAAGACATGTGAAAATCGCCCCTCTAGTGACAAGCATCACAAGTGGGAGTGTCCACCCAGTTGATGGACAGAAAAGCCTACCAATTGGTACAGTCCACTGGATGAACTGCTAGGCTGTGCAAACACAAACAAACATCATAACATAACGTCACAACATAATGTTACTTACTCATTCACTAAAGGGTTATAAACCGTGTGCACCTGAACGCTCTCATAAAGTGCAACCGAGGGTTGTGTTGTGTCATGTGGGCGTTCCCCCACCTTGGACTGCAACTCAACACAGTAGTTATGTAAGTCTGTCATCTCCAACCCAACAGAGAGACTGGATGAGATGCTGGCCACGCAGGAGCCCATGATGCGGCCCCAGCCCCCCGAAGGAGATTACCGGGCTGCCACGGTGAAGCAGAGGCCCACCAGTAGGAGGATCACACCAGCAGAGATCAGTGTAAGGATTCGGCATAGACAGTCCGAGTACCGTCCTTGTTATTTCATTTATTAGGATTTATTTGTCAGTGTTAACTTATTGGCTTCTTCCCAACTGACAATGCTGACACACAGACAATGTTTGCAATTTACAATATAATAAAATATATTATATATTATTTTAGTACAGCATTAAAATTAAAATAAGTGTAGTAAACCAAAGATTGTCTCTATATTTTTGGGGATCGTGTTTATTTTTTTCAGGAGCATTTGTTTAGCCTCCTTTGAATTTTAACAGTAGTATTTTTAATATCCAGTATTAGCACCAGTCATATTACGTAAGTCCAAAGCACACGGTCGTGTCGGAGCCGACCCCAAATAATGTTTTTGAATTTTGACATCCAAAATAGACTTGAGTACCAAGCTAGCAGAAAAATACAGCCCGCTACATTGGCGCTCCGTTTGCCTTGCGCCTTTAAAAACATCATGATCCTATTTCTTTTTTGGGTAGCGCTACAAATATCCACTGAAATTCACACTCTGTGTTCATGTTATAAGTACACGAAGAAAATGAAAGGAAAACATTAGGTCAACTTAAACCAGAACCATCAACATTTTTTAACCACCATACCCTGTGTGTGTGTCTGTGTGTGTGAGTGTGTCCGGTGTGTGTGTGTGTGTGTGTGTGTGTGTGTTCACGCCAAAATCATTAATCATGCCGTAGCAGTTACCAATGTGAATCACAAGATGAATCATTGCATATGTTCTGTTGTGTTTCAGTCGCTGTTTGAGAGGCAGGGGATGCTTCTCCATGGAGGGCTCCACCCTGGGATCGAGAGAGGTCACATGCCGGTACCAAAGGGTATGTCAAGGACCAAGTCATTTGGTAAGGCAATACATCCAACGTACTTTGACATTGGCTCACTATTATGTTGACAGAATGATCTGACATGTCATGACATATTGTGGAAAACAAAATATTTGGTGCATCAGATTCAGAATGAAATTTGTTTTTTATTTTCAACTTCACCTTCTTACATGGCATGGTTGAATGGCACTGATATCCAATATGCTGCAAATTGAGAAGAGTCTCATAGCTACTACGCCAAGTCTTGGTGTGGTGACTCCCTGTCCTCAGGAAGTCCAAGCGCTACTTTACTAAGTCTAGTTGCGGTGACTCCCTGTCCTCAGGTGCAACCGAGGAGGACCGCCTGTCGGCATTGGTAGCCGAACACCGCTTCCCCCGGAGCTCCTCCATGACCGACAGCCTCCGGGAGCACTTCCCACCCCACGCCATCCCTCCCCCGCCACAGGGTGCTCCCCCTCCTCCCCCCTCCCTCTACTACCAGGACACTTGCCCTCCCCCTGGCTTCTGCCCCCCTCCTCCTCCCTCCCGGACACAGAGTCAGGGCCACGACCCTGGAGGGCGCTCCAGCTTTAAGCCCTCCTCCCTGGACCTGCCCTACGAGGCGGCCCATCGGCAGGCCTCACACCTGGAGAGGCAGAAGAAGGCCCGCTCTATGATCATCCTGCAGGACTCCTCCCACCTCCCAGTGGAACCCACAGACATCCCCCGCCCCGCTGCTACGACGCCACCTGAGCGGATCAAAAGGAAGGGCCGGGTGATTGACAACCCCTATGCTAACGTGGGGCAGTTTAGTATTGGAATGTACACGCCCACTAAGCCCCAGAGAAAGAAAAGCCCCCTGGTCAAACAACTGCAGGTATGTGATCTAGTTCTGTGCTCAATACTTTTTTACAAAATAACACAAATCATGAATGAAACTGGAGGCTGCATAGCTGTCCTGTTCTAAAGACTCAACTCTAAAAACAGTTTCTCACGTTTAGTTGTTGGAATGATTTCGTCTTGCAGGTGGAGGATGCCCAAGAAAGAGCGAGTTTGGCATTGGCTGCTGCCCATTCGCGAGACACCTCACCCTCAGGACGACTCCCAAACACCCACGGGCACACGCACACCAGCCGCGCAGACTACTACCAGCAGCAGCTGATGGCGGAGCGAGACCGAATACGCCTCCAGGGAGAGGCTCTGCTGCAAGGAAAAGGCCCCTTTGCAGCCGCAATCGCTGGTGCCGTCAAGGACCGGGAACGGCGCCTGGAAGAGCGGAAGAAGTCCACCGTCTTCCTGTCTGTGGGGACGCTGGAGGGGATGTCCGCCAGCAGCCCGGAGGCCCACTCCTTGACGCCGTCCCGCTCAATCGATGAACGCATGCTCAGCCGAGAGCTGGGCCAGTTGCCTCCGCCGGCCCTGGCCCTGAGCCCCTCACCTAGCGGGACCACCTTCATCCATCCGCTCACAGGCAAGCCGCTGGACCCCAACTCCCCGCTGGCTCTTGCGCTGGCCGCAAGGGAGAGAGCACTGACCTCTCAAAGCCAGTCCCAGTCCAGCAGCCCCGAGCCCAGGACTAAACAAGAGCGAGCGGGCCCGAGCGGAATATTCATGGACATCCAGACCAAAGAGTCTCAACTGGCAGCGGGGGACCAGGCATCGCCCCCGTTCTCCTCCCAAACCTCCAAGGTAGGTGGGTATGGATCCTCGTTAGGGGCTATGTTAGCCCCTCAGTCCACCAAACCCTTGTGGTCCTCGTCCTCCTCTCCTGTGTCGCTCAGACAAGACCTGGAGGGACGAGTGGAGGAGATAAAGGAGGATAAGAAGAGCATGTTGATCAGTATTCTGGATACGTCCCAGCAGAAGACCGCCGGTCTCATCATGGTGCACGCCACGAGTAACGGTCAATCTTTGGCGGCGGGTTCAGAACCTGAGGCCACGCAGGCCCCAACAGCCACTGAACAAAGCAAACCTCCAAGCCCCCGGGAGAAATCGCCCAGTCCCACAGCCTCACAAATACAACCCCAAATCCAGGCCAAGCCCCAGGTCCTCCATTCTGCTAGCCCGGTCCAACAGATGGCCCTCGCTCAGGGCAGCTCTGAGGAGGACGTGGATCCATACACGGTGACCCTGCCAGCCGCCATGTTGTCTTCGAGCGACGAAGAAACCCGAGAGGAGCTGCGTAAGATCGGTGTGGTGCCGCCACCGGATGAGTTTTCAAACGGGCTGCAGGTGAAGGCTCAGGGGACCCCTTCGTCCCAGACGACTCCTGCCTCCTCCCCCACCACCCCTTCAACAACACTTACACCCCAAACTCCATCCACCCCGACCACCCCCACGCTGACCCCCACTCAGACTCAGACCCCCCTCCCCCTACCGTCGCCCAGCACAGCATCTGTCTCAGGGAAGCCCTCTGAACCTCTGGGGCCCCCGCCTGTGGGGGAATCCGGCTCCGCAGCCGACTCCGGCGTGGAGGAGCCCGACACCCGCAGCTCCAGCGAGCGGGAGCGAGACCACCACCTCGAGACCACCAGCACCGTCTCCACCGTATCAAGCATGTCCACGCTCTCTTCAGAAAGTGGCGAGCCCGCCGACACCCAGACCACACACACCTCCTCCTACGACGGGCAGACCTTCATGCCCGACAAGCCACCAGTGCCTCCCAAGCCGCGACTCAAATCCCAGATAGGAGGCGGGAAAGGCCCTGTGACCTTCAGGGACCCCCTGCTGAAGCAGAGCTCTGACAGCGAGCTGCTGTCCCAGCAGCAGGTGGCAGCGTTGGCGGCCGCGGCAGCCGGGGGGGCGTCTTTGACCGCAGGTTGTTCCGCATCGGTGTCTGGGCTGGCTCCAACAAGGCCGCGATACCTCTTCCAGCGCCGGTCCAAGCTGTGGGGGGACCCGGTGGAGCCCCGTGGGCCTGGGATCGGGATAGGTGTTGGGAGTTTGGGAAATCTAGGTGGGCTTGGGCTGGGGTTGGGACCAGATGAAGTAGGAAAACCAACCGTCATGGGAGAGCTGAGTTCAAGGCTCCAGCAACTCAACAAAGACACAAGGTCACTAGGAGAGGAACCACTGGGGGCGTCTCTGGATCCTGGCAGGAAGTCTCCGGTGACAGGAGCCCGGTATGTTCAGTGCATGAAACCGAGTTCAAACTATTGCAAGGAACAGAAATAAGGTTTATTATTTATTATTTATTATTATTATTATTATTATTTATTATATCACTCCACTGTAATGGTATTTAGCACTCAGCCAACAGCTAGCTGCAAACACTAAATAGCAGTCGCAAAAGCTGGTTGTAGCATATAGATTTCATTAGCTACCAGCTAGCTATAGCAACAAGATAGCCATATAAATCTGTTAGCTTTAGCCATCAGATAGCATTAACATCCCAGGCTATGCTAGTAGTTTGTCCTCCTTATAATACTTAGTTACTTAGTACGTAGTTATCTATCAACTCAATAGGCTGTATAATATGTAAACAATCTATAAAAGATCTATGCTATATGCTATTATTTAGTGTGGTATCACATGTGGGTTTGTGTTTTACAATGCAGTCCTTTATATTCCCACAGATGTGAGAGGGACACCGAGGAGGGTAAACCTTAAGCTTATATCTGCTAGGGTAAATGTACAATCTTTGAATTAGCCTTTTTCCTTAACAACCCAACTGACTTATCCTATTGAAAAGTAGGTTTCACTTTGATGCATTTTATCTAGTTACTAACTGTTACCTTGTCTGCATAATTCAATGTTGCTTTGGACAAAATACCTTTAAGAGTAGTACCTTAGCTCATTTAGGTCAATTTGACATTCAGCTAAACACATGGCAATACTCATTTTGGAAAGAAAAAGACCATTCCACTTAGAACCATTACCCCTTTGGGAATTTCATGCCATTTATTTCCTGTCAAAAAATCTGATTCATCTTAAGTATCTTTGTATGCATGCATGCATGCATGCGTACGTGCACTTCTGTAGTCAGTCATAAGTCATTTTTTTGCAAACAAGGTAACACTAGCCAAATGGATATGCATTATCTCTATGCCTCTTCTCATTCATTAAAGTGTGAACCGTTATGCTTATCTATTTTTACTGTACTGCTTCATATGGGTGTCAACATCAACTCAGTTTCTGCTAAATAATCTTGGAAAAGTTGGACCAATGACATCAGTGGACCAATTCAAAATTCCAGACAAATGACGAAAAAAAAAAAATTGTTATGAGGGATTTCCTCATAACACCCACATGAAGCAGTATCCTCTTATATTAGAAAATAAAAGTGCGACGGTTCCACTTTAAGCACCTCTCTGTCAAATTTTGACCTTTGACCCCTGCTAGCTTACCCTAGCTAACCCTCACACCCCTTCACCTCACCTCAGAAACAGACCCTCCCCTGTGCTTAACCAAAGAAACCTCGGCCCTTTAATAAACAGTGCATTCTTATACCAGCTGCTCCTTCCAGTCGTCACTGATTACTACATAGCTGTCACCTTATCACCCTCTCCGATTCACTTATGTCTACATTATCTATCATCAGCGATAGCTTCTTTCAGACATCATGATGTACCTTAGGAGCATTGGATAATGTAAAAACTATAGCAGAACAGATATTCTCACAGAGCATTTCACTCACTTATAGCTTACAGATGGCTATGCCCTTTCTAACAGATAACCTTCAAATTATTGCTTTTGAATCGAAACTACCATACATTTAATGACACGCATGAACAAACACACAGTTTCTGTGTTTTGTCAATATTCACTCCATGCGGTTTTAAACCCACATGAACATGTGATTACTGTTCATTAACTAGGGCTGCTTTAACTACATTTGGTTAAAACTACATAATATTTTAACATAATTGAAACTGTTTGTATTACATTATATAACTGTAAATGTGGTTTAAGCATTTAAACATATTATCCTTTTGTGTGTTAACAAAACCAGGCCACCTTGCAAGATAACTTGTTTTGAATGTAAAAGAGTAAAGAAGATGGGTTCCTGTGGGAATAGTAAAATCCGCTCAGTGTAACTCAGGAGAGAAGCCTCCGTTGATCTTCACTCATTGGCTCTACTGTGTTTCAAAACGGTGGAAAATCCCACTGAGAGACAGGGCAAAAATAGAACAACCAAGAAACAGCAAATATGTGTATGAGTAACAGATCTGTTCCTGTCTTTAGCTGCCCCTGTTTAAAATGAGCCCCCCACATTTGAAGTGTGTAATCTTGAGTCAATTGAAGCAAAGGTATTTTGACTCTTTTTATCTTCATATTGAAGATAATGTGCTTCTGCATCTGCATCATAGAGCTACACCTATGGTCGGTGTTAATCCTTGCGGTTCATCCATGACGTGAGAAGTACAGCCATGCACACCATCATCTTCCTTACTTCCTTCCTCCCTTTCTTCCTTCTGCTTCTGTACTTCCACTTCCTGTAATACCACAAATGCTCTAAAGACTCTATGTTCAGTCCTTTATATGACCTATGCTTCTCTCATGCTGTTTATCCCTAGCGTCAGCTTATCCTGCATTGGCCATTTTGATTTGTGCTATCCTTCTTGGTTCACTGTTCATGTATTGATGTTATTTTGTATTGGTTGATGTTTTGCTTTTGCTTTTGCTTGCTTGTTTGTTTGTTTGTTTGTGTTTGTTTGTGGGGTTATTTGCTTAATTATATTCATGTATACATTTATTTACGTATTATTTTTAGCAAGGAAACGCTATTGAACCTGGCACTGTAATTTATGTGTTTTGGAAAAGTTGATTTACAACATGCATTGAAACAAATTTGACAGATAGAGACATCGACACTGGTCATACTTATATGTTAGATATGTGTATGTATATATATTTTTCACAGGCTAACATGTAAAGTAGAAAAATAACCCAAAATACATTGAATTTAGCCCTGCTTCGATTCTTTGGTTGTTTATTTTGTCCTTTTGTTATTTTGTCATTTTGTGCAGTGTTTGATACGTGAATAGTGTGTTCATTTCTATCCCACGGGGCCTGTCGATCAGACTGGTTTATCGTCCGTTTAACTCTGCTGCCACTGTAGTTCAACACATCTAAAACACACACGCATACACACACATAAAGAGAAGGTATTTACCATAGTAACACTCAGATGTACCATGCACGTGCATTCCAACAGTAGAGTAGAAAATACACACAGATGGCAGCAGAGTGGAGACTGAAGAGGTCTGGTCGGCTGGCTGCCACCATGCAGTGACGCTAACATTCTCTCCCATTACTCTCTCTCTCTCTCTCTCTCTCTCTCTCTCTCTCTCTCTGTCTCTCTCTCCCTCTCTCTCCCTCTCTCTCTCTCTCTCTCTCTCTCTCTCTCTCTCTCTCTATTGGCTCACCTTGCATGCCCCGCCCTGCTGCTCTGATCTGATTGGTCTAGAACTGACTGTGCGCCCAGGAGGCTGGGACAACTGTGTAAGTGCGCATGGATCTCATGTAATATCCACCAGCGTACAGCACTAGCAGTAGTGGTAGTAGTAGTAGTAGTAGTAGTAGTAGTGGTAGCAGTAGTAGTAGTAGTAGTAGTAGTAGTGGTATTGGTGGTAGATCACCTCTCTCACCTTATCTCCGGACTATATCGATGCCCACACATTTTCCAATGCATGAGAGAAGAAGACTTTCAGTCATATTCCATAGCCCTCGCCGTAAACCTGTATGATCTGTAGATTAGTAGATGGCCACTTTTGGAATCCTACCCAAGGTACGATCTTGCCTTTTAAGAAATATAGAATAAATGTTAAGATGATAATCAATCTGTTAACACTGTTAACAAATTTTGGGTACATGAATTAACCATGCATTATCATTTGTTAATGCAGTAACTCACTAATAAATTACTGGTTTAACAGTTAACTAATGTGTTTAGTAATAATGGTCTCACAGTAATGTGTTCATGTTAACTATAATATTAATTTATACTTTATTTAAAATCTGCCCTATGATAATGCTATATGTTATGCTTATAACTGCATTAACTCATGTTAAATAACTGTTAATTAATGTGCTTATTCTAAAGTGTTAACAACAATACAAATTTTAAGTTTATAATACACATTAACACAGCAGCTCAGAGGCAGTATGGTTTTAGTGGCGTTACTTTTCTCTACAGTGTATGTCAGAATAAGTACAGTGATGTCTCGACACTTCCTTCCATTTGTCATTGATGTTAATGGGAGCTGAGCTTTTAGTAGGGACATACATTTCCTGGTTTATTTTCTCCCAGTCATCTGTTCACTTGTCTCATATGATTTTAAACACAATATGTGGGTGTAGGTGTGGCATTTTGAGGTACAATCAATACAGATTGTTCTCGTGTCCATTTCTCATGATGCATTGCTTTCCCCAGATACTTGCCAGACCTGAACCCTAACTCAACCATTTCTTCCTATAGTTGAAATGATACCAAAACCATTTCCGAGGCATCATGAAAACTGAACCTTGGGGAAGATACCCAATAGAGGAAGGCGAGATAGAGCGCTTTCATTGCTTTGTTTCTTCATAAACTACAAAAGTATTTTCAGGGTAATAGTAACTTATTTAGCTCAATATTAAGCCATACCAGAAAGAAAGACATTTTCATAAAACTCAGGAGTAGTTATTACACGTTATCTCCCACTACTCTTCATCATGCACGTTGATATTTAAAATGTGACAGCACCAACACAAGACACTGTGACAGGTGTTGATATTGTGTACACTAGCCGTGGACAGATAAGACAGACAATGCTAGCATACAGACAATATACTCACTAGAGACGAAACCATACTAACCCTGTATAGATACAGCTGAGCCAGGCTGCAGATGAGCCAGAGATCCAAGTACTTTTGAGCCAAGTACTTTTATAGGATAGTAGATATCTTTAGATCGTGATGACCCAGACCATAGGTTTGTATGTGATCACAAGGCCTGCTGTAAATCTCAGTCACTGTAAATCTTAGTCACTAACCTCTGCCCTATACACTCTTTATTACTTGTAAATGCAAAGCTCTCTTTGTACTGTATGCTACATTGAAGTCGCAATGTGTAAGAGTGAGCCCCTCCCAGTTAGTAGACGGGACAGTTAGTTCCCTGGCTAGGGAACTGTGTGAAGCAAACTAGCGTATCTCGGCTGGCTTTGAAGCGTGGGTGTGAGCGGTTTTGGGAGTGTCTTTGATACGATTATTGTAAACAAAGAGAGAGGTACAGGCTGGCCTGCATTTATTTTTGTAGAATATATTGGCTATGGGATGTGATTTTATTGATTATTACATTATTGAAATCACCGTCGATATGATGAGGTAATTTCAAGTTAGGAGCCATTAGAAATGTTACACACTGCGACTTCAACCCATCGCTGTAGGATTGGCAAACAATGGTTCTGCTCGTCTTCTCAAAAATGTCTTTATCTCTCTGCGATCTCTCTTACCCAGACTCTTCAGCAGTCTAGGAGAGCTCCATACCATTTCCCAGAGAAGCTACGCCACCGCCTACTCCATCCGGCCCGGCGGCCGCTACCCCGTCACCCGCCGCACCCTGAGCCCGGGCTCGCCCGACAGGGGCGACCCCCTCGGGCGCCTCCCCGGCTTCGGCCTGCCCACCTCGCCGACCACGCCCCCCCACACCATCCTGAAGACCTCCAGCCTCAGCCTGCCCCACGAGCCCAAGGAGGTGCGCTTCGTCATGAGGAGCTCCAGCGCCCGCTCCCGCTCGCCGTCCCCATCGCCCAGCCACTCCCCCGGGCTGGGCTCTCCGCTGCTGGCCCTAAGGCCCTTCCACCAGAAGCCCCTGCACCTGTGGAACAAGTACGACGTGGGGGACTGGCTGGAGAGCATCAACCTGGGAGAGCACAGGGCGGGTTTCCAGGAGCACGAGATCGAAGGCTCCCACCTACCGGCACTCACCAAAGATGACTTTGCGGAGCTGGGGGTGACCCGCGTCGGCCACCGCATGAACATTGAGCGCGCGCTGAAGCAGCTGCTGGAGAGCTGACCCCTGCCCTGAGGCCAAGAAACGTGTGTGTGTGTGGTGAGGTTTGGGGGGGAATAATTATACAAAAAATAAAGAGAGGCACAGAAAGATGCACCAGGATGAAGGAAAGAGCACTCTTCTTTTACTCTTTGTTCCGTTTTGACATCTTCTCATTAAGTTACTTTTTCATTGAGACCCTGCACCGAATCGTACCTTCCTCCTCATCCACGCCCCCCCCTTCCCCCCCCCCCCCCCCCCCCATCCCGACACAAGCAGCTATAGACTTCAAGTCCTTCATACCTGACATGGGAGGTCTGCATGAGCTCCAACTACAAACATTTCTTTAGTCAAAACCTTTCGTTATTCACACCCACGTGTTCTCCAAGAAACCCCAACTCCTCTCCTCTCTACCTCTGCCCCAGTGTCCCCCCCTCCCCCTCCCCCTGCAAGTCTAGGGGGCCCCTAGAGGCCCACCACACCGGACCACCACCACGCTTCGAGTAAAAGAAGGGGAGCAATCTAGTGTCTGAACAGAGAGTTCAGTTGCCTTTCAAAAGATATTTCTACTGATATGAATGACAGCTGAAGACACTGGCCTTTGCTCAGACAAAGCGTGTCGTCTCTACCTGCGGTAGTTTTCAAACCGACGACTTTGGAGCTTCTTCTATAGGAGACCACAGGAGATCCAACTTGGGTTTCAGGATCCAGACTGTGCTATCTATTAACTATATTCGGAGAATGTTTAACCAACACTAGTGGCTTTTTACTTAATCAAACACTTGTTTTGTTTTTGTTTTTTCCAAAGGGAATATTATAGATCTACATATAAATAATGTGATATACATATATATGTATATCCAAATAGCTTTGAAAAGAAAAAACACAATGTTACAAAGAGGAAATATGATAAATAAAACTGCACCTGTGTTTTGTTTCTAGTATAGAGGGCCAAGAGAAGATTTATTTCGCCAATACTTTACTAATTTCTACTAATTATATACATATATATATAAATATATATATATATTTGAAATAAAATAGTATATAGATATATTCAAATGATTTTTTGTCAAAGTAAACAAAAAAAGGAATATACATGACAATGGTCATACACGATCATATATATATATAAATATACATGATCAAATCTGATCTTTACTCATGGTCACAGTAGCATGGCAAGTTGCATCATGACTCGGAAAGAGAGCGTTATTTGTGTTATTTTTATTTTCTTATGGTCTTCCTTCGTACGCAAGGGCATCCCAAAATGTGAGGCCACGCCCATGGCTGGTTCCCCTCCCCGTTGCCTGGGTTACAGCTCTTAAGTGGTGTGCTTTTTCTTTCCTTCCTATATTTTTTAATCCATGAAGGTTTTTTTCCGAAGTGCATAGCCAGGGAGGTGAAGGATTAGTCTAGCCACCACGGGCCCATCAGGCACCACTCAGGGATGGAGCGTGGAGATCATGTTAGGAAGAGAGAGGGCTTGGTCATGTGGTGGACACTTGCTGACTTTATTAGCCTCTGTTTACAATCGTATTCGTGAAGTATAGGTTTAAATCCCCCTAGTCTGACAGGTTTGAGTCCAGCCAACCAGCCCCGTGTGTACTCCTTTGTAGTGCTTTGTCAAACCAGGAACAAAATGGCGACCTCCATCTTACAGTGCTGTATACGGCAATTATGGAGGGACAAAACTAGTTAATATCTTATCACAAGTACAGGTGTAGAGGCAGTGATACATTTTGACGGCAAAACAGTCCAGCCTTGGCAAGAAATTAGCCTGGTGCGTTTTTTTATAAAGATATGTTCTATTTTGCCTAATTAATTTCTCCCCCCCCCCCCACCCTGCATCAGCTTTATCATCAAAAATGAGAGAACAACAGATCCCGCAGTGGTTTAAATCAGCTTACAGTCTGTGCCTTGGCAGAACAGCATTGCAGGTCATTTAACTGGCATGCATTGGGCTCTCGGGACGGGGAGTCTTCTGCCTGAACAAGGTCTGAACAATACACACACAAAATCTGCAATTGTAATCAAAACGAGTAGCCCCTGCTGCCAGTGAGAACCAGTGAGTTTTATTCATGCAACAATGATTTGTCTGATCCAGAACCACTTCTCAAAAAGAGGAGTTGGGAGATCCACCACTACCACTAACAACCGCTCTAGATCAGCGCTGTCCGACCGGTAAGCCAAGAGGCATGGCAAGGACGTTGGATCTTTCCCAAAAACGCTTTTGGTTCATTTTAATTTCTACCACTTTGGCCGGAGAGGGGAGGGGGGTAGAGACAGATTTGGTTCTTTGTAATGTTGTGTAATGTTGTAGGAATAGCACTCACTGCCTCACTGTGACCTCGCTGATGAGTTACTTTATTTTCTTTTGTATTCCAGTGCTATGATCTTAAGACTGAGTTGGAATTGATTGGTTTCTGTGTTTGTTTTTATTGATTTGTTTGGATTGTCATTTTTCCTCTTTGATTGTTTGATTTATGCCCTCCTACACTGTGGGTAGATTTTGTAGCTTGTGGAACATGACTTTTATCACTTCTTTGAATTTTAGAGTGAACCAGACAGGAAAAGAAAATACTAATGTACTGTCTATTGCAACATACTTATACTTGTAAATATGGACAAAATACAAATATTTGCTTTTTATATTAATCAGAAGCAATGTATATATGATAGATTTCATATACATTTTTCGAAAAACAAAAAATATATAGATCTATATATGAATGTTTGGCATATATGCATAGTTGATCACCTTCTGAACAAAGGTGTGCAGATTTTATTCTTTCTATGAACTCTTGAACTTTTGAACTCTGAACTATGAACTAGGGGATGATTTGCACAAAACAAGGTGCTAGCATATAAGCCACTCATCGTCAAAGCGCTCACCTGCATCTGGAATCCCAGAATCGAATAGTATGCGTGCTCTTCACCATTCATACGCTATACATTTGTGTGTGAGTGTGTGTGTGTGTGTGTGTGTGTGTGTGTGTTTGTGTGTGTCCATGTGAGCATGTGCATGTATGCGTGCGTACATGTAGATGCACATGTGTGTGTGTGTGTGTGTGTGTGTGTGTGTGTGTGTGTGTGTGTGTGTGTGTGTGTGTGTGTGTGTGTGTGTGTGTGTGTGTGTGTGTGTGTGTCTGTGTCTGTGTGAAAGAGAAAGAGCGAGAGAGACAGAGACTATAGTTTATTGATAGGGTTTAAATCTTTGAAATTAATCCACAATAGCCTTACTGTATCCCCAGAGAGACTCCCGGTAGAGGCTGTGTAAAACATAACACATAACAACTCAAACAACATTCATGAGCAGCAAGTAATTAGTAGTAGTAATAATTGCCCAGCTTTTTGTACTTCCCGCAAAGCAATTTCACCTTTAAAATGTGGAGTAGAATAATTAAAAGAATGAATGAGCGAGAGGGAGAGAATCATATGTATGGAGAGAGTATCTTGTGAATTTGTATATAGTAGGCTACTCTCCATCACAATGTGACGCTTTTACACTTCTCCATACCCAGAATGCATCTGAGCTTTCACTCCACCACAGCTACCTGGCTACTCCTTTTTCGTTTTTCAGACCTTCGGTTTGTGAGTTTTAGATAGTTTTAGCCTGTGCTTCACAGGGTTATCTGAAGAGGAAGCAACATAAACAAAAGAAAAAATGTGCCAAAAAATGACAACTGTATATTTCTTCTTTGCTTTACGACTACCTTCGTTATAATGTTCCTGAGCTATTAGACTCAATAATATGGTGCCATCTCCTGGAAATCTTGAGAACTACAGACATTTTTAGATCCATTACATGTACAGCACCTTTTCTGGTGTGAATGGTCATTTTTATGTTTTCTGAGAATCCCACTTGGAGATTTGTATCAAAATCTCTATTTAAGTCATTATTATTGCAGGGTCTGGCGAAGGTGTGGTTTAACTGTGTTGAGGGTTGTTATACAGTTTGAAAACACAGGCATAGAAGAACACAATACACCTGATGATAGCAGAAAGGCATGGAGGACACAGCCAAGAGGACTCCTGATTGTTTGTGTTCCTTCACCTCAGAGGCCGTTAAGGAAACGTCACTCACTCTTAATGAGTTTACCAGAGGGTTACTTTTGAGTTTCTTTTTTAATCAACAAAGCACAAACTACATGGTGTAGAGGGAGTGGCGTAATCTTTTTAACAACCCACTGGATTCTGATCTTATCATCGGCCGGTGTTAATTTTCTCATCGTTTATGGTCTCCTTTTTTGCACTGTGAAGTTTAGAACAGTGGACATGTCTCTGCAGCGCTTCAGCCCTCTCTCCCCGGTCCTTCTCCCGCCTTCCTCGACTCAGCTCAATGGTCAAACTAACTTAAGAAGCTTCCACTGGACCATGAGGCTGTCGTAAAGGCTCCATGTGGCCTCTTTAATCTCTTAAATCCGTAATCTGAAACCCTTCCTCATACATGGAAATTAGTAAAAGATGCTTTTAATAGAATGCAAGGTAAACTTTCTCATTTTCCATACAAAGCAAGAAAGGCTTGGGAGAGTGTTGAGGTTGAAGGGGGGGCTGTAGCCAGATCTGAGATATATCCACCACAGAGATATATGTTTGTTATCTTACGTAATAAATTTATAATTCAAAGTTTAACTCCGTCGTTGTCTTGTTCTGCTAAGAAGTGTGTGAAATGGTGTGTATGAAGCAAGAACAAACCCAATTAAGACTAATCAAAGCAAAATAACTATAGAAAATATCTAAATATCTATAGAAAAATATCTATAGAAATATACATACAGTATATATAGATCTATAGAGAGATAAAGAACTACATATACATAGTGTGATATGGCTTGTTTTCCTGTTGTCTTTCTCTTGTGTGCCTGTTGTCGGCATGGTTGAGTGGGGTAGTAGCTAAACAACATTCCCCTGATGTGGACCAGGGGTATTTGAGAGTGGTCTCCCTGCCCGTGTAAGTAACTGACTTTGGTACATGCAAACAGATGTAGCTATAGATATAGACCTTTAAACAGGCATGCAAACTGGTTTGGGGTGAAAAAGGTGAGAATGATGCGTGAGCCAAGGAAAACACAGACCCACTAGGGCAGTGGTTCTCAAACTTTTTATACCGTGTACCACCTCAGAAAATATTTGTCTCCCCAAGTACCATCATTAGGAACAATGTTATAAAATATAACAAACTACAGTAGTGTAGGCCTGCGGCCCTATTCTGCTACACACAGTTCACGCCGGAAGCACATTTAGTCTTAAAAAATATATTATTATTTATTGTCAACTGTGGTCAGTTGTACAAAGTGGTAGCACTAGAACAGACACAGAGACACACACGCACACAACAAGTGAGAACATTGAGAATAACAAGAATAAGAATAACTGTGTACCAACAACCTGTTTGAAAATGTAAGGCTAAATACAAATAATATTGAAAGTTGGCCAGCCCGCTGATAACTGAACTTCCATAAGCCTCATGAGACGGGCGCGCCTGCCTCTGCAAACACAGTCCTGCGATGTCTGGATACATGGAGGTCAGCTTCAGTCTCAGGTGTGGCTCAGCATCAATCCTGCTTCTGTATTTTGTTTTTATGATGGAAAGTGAAGACAAGACTTTCTCGCACTGATGTGATGTGGTCAGCTGATATTGAAACAAAAATATTACAGGAAAGGCAAAACTTATTTTAAACTCAATTTTTAATGATCTCTTAGTTAACGTATTTCCATTCGTCCTAGTAGGCTATTTTGATATTATTATGTTGTTGTTGTTTTTTTGTTGTTGTATGTATGTATGTATGTATGTATGTATGTATGTATGTATGTATGTATGTATGTATGTAGTAGGGATGCATGATAAAAAAAATGTAACCGATACCAATAACCGATAACACACACACACACATATATATATATATATATCCACGACGGCCCCTGTCACTCAGGTGTATTTGGTCTGACTGCAGACAGCAACGGAGGCAGAATGTGCAGAACTCATCGCGATCATCTTAAATGTTGCTGCAGCAATGCATCATATATTGAGAATGAGGAGTTGTCGTCACGGCACAGAGCCCCCCCCCCTTTCCGCCATGTTGGAAGGTACGCCCCTCCGAGTGCAGCTGAGCTTTGCGTTATTGTTGACACGGTAGCTGCTAGCAGAGGAGGTTTTGCAATTCTGTACTGTTTTAACAATGCCTGGAAATAACTGCTGCGTTAAAAACTGCTCCAATGCCTCACACGATCGTCGAGGAAACCATAAGAACAGTGGGCTACAGTTTGTCAGGTTCCCTAAATGGACAACGCACTTAAGGCTGCCCCACACTACAAGAGTTTAGTCGGATGTCTCCATGCCATGACATAATATCATAATATATTAATATTAACCATAATTATTAATCAATTCCTTTGCAATTTTGGATTTAGAGTGAGAGAAACTGCTTTGTGAATGGTAAGGGCAGTGTCCCCGTTTTAGTTTTTCTATGACAAAAACACTACATGTTTGGAGGTTTTTACACCGCTGAACCCAAAATGTCCCCAGATTTTGTCTCAGAAATCTGATCACCTTATCTTTTGAGGATCAGCCTAGGCCATCCAACATCCAGCGGACTGCCAGGAGATTAGTTAGGACATCCAGGTTACACCAGTTATACAGTTCTTGGCGAAGTGGACTTTGAATGCCATTTACCAGCCACTGAAGGTAACGTTTGATTTTGAGCATATAAAGCATATAAAGCATAATTTCATTGTTCTCTTTAGACACTCACGTTTTAAGCCGTTACAAGCGCGCAGCGTTTGACCCTCGCCATTCAAAACAATGGATGATTATTTCTAATGTTGAAAATAATTGAAAAATAGGGATAATGTGGTCTTTGGTGTATACGTTTGCATAAACCCGACGTTATTGAGCTAGTTTACTTCAGGTGTAGGCCTACGCCTTTTTTGGTAAATACATTCATGGGGTGGTCTAGTTTACCTCAGCAGTACCCGTACTTACCAATTACATCCATGGGATCCCACTGTGAGGGATTTATGGCTCAACGTCGCCCCCTAGCGTGCATCAGCTCTATGAGAAATGATCAAGGACAACCCCATCAAAATGCATGGGTTTACATTTCGTTCCGTGTAGCACGAAACAAGTCAAGACAATCGTGCTCTGGGACACGATTCAATAGATAACGTGCGCGCATGAGCACGAAATTGCGTGATACCGGGTTGGTCAGCGACCACATTACATTACAGTGTGTGTGTGTGTGTGTGTGTGTGTGTGCAAAGCGCGTAGGGCATCCACTGGGCTGGGGGGGACAAAGGACGGAGCTGACAGCTGGTGGGGAATATCACACATCAGAGATGGATGTTCGCCTGCAGGGCTTGGCTCTCTGGTTGGCAGCCGTGCTGTCAGGGCCTCTGTGTGTCAACTGTTACTACGTCAACTGTCAACTGTTACTACGTCGACACGCATAGTCCACTGTTCGATGACGAGCATGCTCGTCTTTTATCATTCTGTCATTTAGCAAACGAGATGTTACTCAAAGTCGCTCGAGTTAGTATTGGATGTGTCATTAAGGCAGGGTTGCCTTAATGGGACTTTGGCTGGAGAGAGAATTTGCAAAATGTCAGCGGGTGTGCGAAGAGCAACATTTTTGATAACCATAACCCAAATTTCGTTTACTTAGTAGGCCTATCAACAAATAGAAGGAAGGCTTATATAAAAGCCATTGGCTGTTGTTGACGTAGGACATTCAAAATGTGTTTAGATATGTTTTACTCATGCATTTAATCATGCATTGACATGGGAACACAGCTGTATACTGATACCTGCTGCCATAGATATGTATTTAACCAAGACCTCAGAATTTATTCCCAGTCTGACCCAGAAATAAGGAATTTAACAGAAGGTAACAGTGTGTCATGGCCTTTAATTAGTTTAGTAATTTGGTCATTGGTTGATAGCCTACACTACATTAAGACACCTTGTAATTTTGTTTTGAGGAGGGCCTTTAGACCTTTGGGGTCTATATTGCGAGAATAGGTTACTTGGACTCCGCTAATTGCCAAACGTGACTTTATTTAGCCTAATGACTGATATTGAAAAGTAACAACATGGAATTAATGTTAAATCAGAATTAAAATAACATGTCCTTATTAACATATTTGAAACTGTAACATAGGCTATGGATTATCTAGCCTATAGAAGCCTACTTGTTCTTTCCGTGCTTAGCTCGAAAGGCACTTGTAATATAAATAAAATATAGGCTAAGTAACACCAAACTAACAATTTGAAATCTAACAAGGTCCACACAGAGAGGCAGAGAGACAGAAGACATGAAAGGAGGGAAGAAGAGAGACTGGAAGAGTTTTTGAAAAGGATCATATGTAGGTGTACACCTAGAGTGTGCATATATTTCTTGATATGTAGCCCCTACGATAACCTTTCCCTCAAAATAGCCTCACCCAATCGCACCCATGAACTTCGCCATAGGCTCGGCCAATCGGTACTCGCATGCAGTGCACTGGCGAATGAGAGGAGAGAGTGAATGACTGTATGTTCACACCGCACTTCGCCCCGACACGTTTCAATGCAAAGTGAACGTGGAGCTTTTCCACATGAACGGCGAGCGCGTTCACGTGGATTCGCAGCGCGACAAATTCGCTGAAGTTGAAATATTTCAACTTCTTCGCGGCATTCGCGTTGAAACAGCCAATCAGCGTTCACTCCCTGTGGGTAACGTGGGTGAAGTAACGTAAAACAGCCAATCAGCGTTCACTCCCTGGGTGACGTCACGTAACAGCCAATCAGTTCACTCCCTGGGTGAAGTAACGTAAAACAGCCAATCACCGTTCAACCGTTCAGTGAACCACAGGCCGTTTCTCAATTCGCGTTCTCGTGCGTTCTCGTGTACTTGCGTTCTCGATAAACGTCATCAGTGGTAGCCCAAGCACTGTTCCAATTCCAAGTACGCGAGTACGCGAGTACTGTCGTAAAACCCGGAAGTGTTCTCGATGCGTTCTCGATGAGGCCGTTCTACCGAGGATGCATTGGAGGTGACTCGTGTGGACTTCGGACCGTTAAATATCCCAGAATGCATTTCGCATCTCGTTTAAATGGCGGAGCAGAAGACCCCAGAGACGACCCATAACTGTAAGCATAATTACTATTTTACAACGGCTAAATACTACTTTTGTTTCACCAAAATCGGTATGTGTTTTTAACGTTTTTATTTTATTTTATGTTTATTAGTTTTTATTATTATTTATCATTCTCCAATCTGTCAAGACCTACTTGACATTTTCTCGGACGTTTTCGTTTTTGGAGCCTAGCTTGTCAGGAAGATAGCTGTAACTCGACAAGACATTTTCCATTTTTAAATTGTTAAACTTGTCTTTATTGTGCATTCGATTAATAAGGGACCAATGATGAGACAAGGGCCCTCATTGAGTGGCGGGCGGCCAATGAAGTGCGCTTCACTGGCCTCCGTAACTCCTCCATCACGGGATGGGAGTGAGTATTCCATTGATTTAAAGTGCTTGTATGTCTTGGGGACGGTTCAAGTCGGGAGTCTTCAATGTGGCTTTGCTTTACCCAGGGACTTTATTTCCACGGTTGGCCCTGGAATTTCCACTAAACAGGCCAAAAAAAAGTGGAACAATTTAAAGGCAAAATACAAAGTAAGTATACGTTGCCTGTTTATCTGCTTTGTATTATATATGACAATTAACCTACACACAATACCATTTCAGTGGCCCTATAAATAGAGTAAGTGTAGTTAAGTGTGAATACATGAGAATAATTAGTTTGACAGTGCAGTAATTAATACCCTGTTTTCAGGAGCTTAGGGACCCACCCACCGGCAGAGGGGTAGAGGCCGGTACAGCTACTGCTGCCACCTGGCAGTGGTACGATGCCATGGATGCTGCACTCCAGGGGCAGCACTCCATCAGTCCGCCCCTGGTAGTCGCAGCAAACCTCACTGCCACTGCCGGTGGCGTAGTTAGCACGCCGGCCTCAACCTCCTCTGCTGGGGAAGCCTCGGAGAAAAGCAGCAGCAGCAGTAGCAGCGCTAGCAGCAAAAAAAGGAGCCTCCTGGATCTCCTGAGGGAGCAGGGAGAGAGAGAAGATGAGAGAGAGAGAGAGGCAGTGGCGAGAGAGGAGGAGAGGGAAAGGGTGGCTGCCGTAAGGGCAGAGCGTTACCTGGCTTTATTTGAAAAATTAATAGAAAAAATGTAATAAATTAAATATATATTAATAATACAATTAATCCAAATCCGCTCATTCTTGATAGCAACAGTGTATTTTTATATTTTACTTTTCAAATACTAGCAAATTCAGAGTGTTACACAAGGACTTCAGGAGGCAAGAGTTTCAAGAAGAAAATCGCTGCTTTATTAAGCATAAACATTACCCTGGAAATCCAGAGAGAGCACTATTTGAATTTCCCATTCTGGGAACAAGCAATATACTCACTCCCTGATTCCCCTTGCCCACAACATTAACCAATCACATCGGTGTATCTGATATAGGCGGGCCAAAAGCGTTGCTGTTTTACCGATTGGATACGGTAAGAGTTATCTATTGGTTAGCTCCGCTGGTCTGGATACGTCACCGCTTGTATTCTTCTGATTGGTCGTAGTGTTATCAAACTGCATGCAGTGATATTTTCAAATGCATGCTTGGTGCCGCCCCTTGAGTTGGGCCATTTTCATTACTCGTTGCCAGACCCTACAGCATTCTAGATGTGGGTCTGGATTTACAGGCTACATACAAAACCTTTCTGCAGAAAGTCATTCAGCATCAAGAACATTGCAACCAAAAACGTATTTACACAGAACTGGAGTTAACAATACTGAACCGATTGAGCTAATAGAGAATATAACTATATATATAATTACAAATGTACATTTACATTTAACTACAAAGCTAGAAATATATACAAAAAATGTTTTTTTTTTTTTTTTTTTTGGGGGAGGGGGTCGTGTGTGTGTGTGTGTGTGTGTGTGTGTGTGTGTGTGTGTGTGTGTCTATACACATATGTATGTACATATGTATGTACATATGTCTATATGTAATCGTGTTCTCCCAGGCAAATGTCCAGTCCTGCAGGAGCAGACACCTGGGCAGCAAGCCTCTCTCTTGATGTAGTTCCCGACAGATCCCTCTCTTCGGCCTCCACCGGGTCACCTGGGCCATCATCCTCCTCCTCCTCCTCCTCCTCCTCCTCCTCCTCCTCCATGATATCCCCTGCTGCCATGCAAATGTTATGAAGGATGCAGCAGGCACCAACCACCTTGGGGGCAAACAGAGACCGGATCTCCAGAGAGCGCAGGAAGATGGCCCGCCAGCGCGTTTTCAGGATTCCAAAGGACCTCTCCACAATGTTCCGCCCTCTGGCGTGGTGCCTGTTGTACCGGGCTTCAACGTTGCCTGGTAATCAGAATTTGCATGGATGTATCAGTGTCACCAAACTAACAATTTGTTTCTGCCCATGTGTGACATAAGAGAGGGTTCTTACTGGCTACAGGGTGGCGGTATGGCGTCATGATGGCCACGGGACGCTGCAGGCATGGGTACCCTCCATCACCCAGTAGGAAGTACCCAGTGGGTGGGTACAGGGCCTCTCTATAAAATGGAGAACGCCGGAGCACAAGTGCATCATGCACCGACCCCGGGTTCCCGACGTAAATGTCAATGAATTGCCCGTTTTCATTGCATATACCCTGCAGAATGATGGAGGTGAAGAGCTTTCTATTATAGTAGCTCTTCTTCTGCTCTGCAGGTGGCAAGACTCTAATGTGGCACCCATCAATGGCCCCGGCAGCACATCTGAAGGCCTCGTGACCTGCAAGGCGAGCAAAGCCAGCCCCCACCTCCTCCATCTCCTCAGCCTTGGGGAAATGAATGACCCTGTGGAGGATGGCCATCATCTCCTCCACCACTCCGTGGACCGTCCTACAGACGGTGGACAGGGGCATCCCAAATATGTCTGCCGTCACCCTGTAAGATGCTCCACAGGCCAGCCAGTACACAGTTACCAGCACCTCCACCTCATGGCTCCATCCATGCCCTTTTTGCCGGGGCAGCAAGGCAAGCAGCCGGTCGAAGCTCTCCCTGGAGAGCCTGAAGGCTGGCTTCAGGTCCCCACCAGAGAAAAACACAGCCAGGACAGGCACGGTGGTGTTCAGCTGTGTGTACAGCTGTGAGCTGCTTTGCTCCTGAAACCAAAATAATAATAAATATATATTTTAATTTTTTTATTTTAATGTACAATAAATTACAATTATGAATTGAATATGTATTGTCTACTATGAATTGTTAAAGTATAGCAGAATTAAAAATCCATTTAACATTTTACTTGTTTGATCAGTAAAAAAGTAAGGATACATTCACCAGAGGAATCTTTTCTAGGCCTATATCCATATAGCATTTTTTATACATATCAGCCTGTTCAATATGTTGTGTGTAGCTGTAAGGGGCTTCAATTTTCAACCCTGTGGTAAAATTACAAATTTACCCATTACAGTCAAGTGCATATATCAATATTAATCGATAAATTGAAAGGTTAAAAACAAGCCATATCAATAAAACACATACGTGCGACTCAGACAGACAACTGAGGATGGCTCGTCTCCTTAGCATCCTCAGCCTCCTCCTAGCTCTCCGGTCACTGATCCGCCTCCTCAGTTGGGCAGCCTCCTCTTCTGCCAGCTGATAGAGGAAACCCATCGCGGCAACGGAAATCCCGGTTGGATTCATCCGACGTGTGTGTGTGTGTGTGTGTGTGTGTGTGTGTGTTTCTATGCTAATATCTAATAACTAATAACTAATAACTCGCTCGTTCGTAAAAGTCAACCGTACTCTCCAACCTACTTCGCTACAATCTTTTTCCCGCCACTGACCTTTTATATGTAGGGTAGATGCCGGCACGCGCATCTGTACCCTACATATAAAAAAGCCGTTGCGCTTATACATACGACAAGCATATCTTTTCATTTATATTCATATATTATATTAATTTATAGCTTTTCATTTATATTCATTCAAAATATTCACATACTATTTTAAAATGAAAGAGGCTGGGGGCTTTGTTTTATATAAGTTGTTTTTATCAGTAGTATATCTGGCATATATGCCTTAAATGAGGCCGTAAAGCAGTTAACAGAGCTGAGGTGGTGACGTCATCGAGTCCGCTGCTGTTCCAATTGCAGGTACGTACTCGCGTTCTCGGAAGTCTGTACTTCGAAGTCCGGACTTGCCAAGTACGTACTTCCAAGTCCGCGAGAACGTAGAACGCGTACTTGGTATTGAGAAACGGCCACAGCTTGGAGGAGAAAGTGATTGTTGCCGTTTGCGACTCCCGGAGCTCTATATCTACATATAATATATAAATATCTATATCATATAATATATACGATATATATAATATCACGGCACAAAGCGGTGTGCGCCTCCGGATTATATTATTAACCCATAAACGACGGGCATTCCGACGTCTCTCCCTCTTCCACAACAGGTACAGACACACATCTCGGCCATGGTTGATGAGAATGAATTGGCATGAATGACCGTTGGCAGGCAAAACGCTCCGCGAAAAATTCGCCCCGCGACAAATTCGCCCCGCGAATGCACACAAAAATGCACAGCGACAGATTCTGATTTGTAGCGCGGCAACATTCGCCTGTTCGCGCGAACAGGCGAAATGGGGCGAAGTGCGGTGTGAACACAGTAGAGAGCGGGACTTGAGAGAGCGGGACTAGAGAGAAGATTGTTGGTGAGGAAGAACGAAGAAGATGGCGGCGCTCGGCGAGGTCCCATGCTGACGGAGATTTCGGTATGATAGATCAGTTGAATAACAGTTTAGCTCTTAGTTATTGCGTGTGCGACATGTTTTAATCTGAGCTACGGAACAGTTACGGCTGGAGTGGCGTGGGGAGGAGCGGAAGACTCCACGCCATCAGCGCTGAAGATTCATCCGGGGTCGTATTATTAACAAGTATAGTTCGCGTAGTGCGAGGCGACCGTCCTCGCTAGGTAGTGCAAAGTGTTGACTATTCAGTTATATTACTAGTCCGTCGCCAACGTTGGAAGCTTGTCACGCCAAAGAATGAAGAGCCAGCCAGTTCACTGCCACAGACCGGGACGTGTCTGGCTCCTGCTCTCTCCCTCTCCCGCCATTGATGCACGGTGCGGTGGGTGAGTAAATAGGCTACCCTGCTGCCACACATGGCTATCAACGGACAGCAACGCACTCGTGATGGACATGTCTAATTGGTGAACGGTCGGCACACACGTAACGTGGACAATCCGAACCAAAAGGAACATTGAACCGAGAGTGGACATATTGTTATTGAGTGTTATTATGTGTATGGTGCAAAACCGTTTCTGAAGTTACAATTGACATACTTGTTACTGTTGTGTAATAGTGATAGCCAAACCGTGAAAGTGTTATTGAGCCACTCTGGTGAAGTGGATGTTGATGTAAGGTTTTGAACATTATATGGTGGTTACAGGTTGATAGGGAAGCTATTCCTCTATGCTTTACATTTGATATATATATATATATATATATATATATATATATATATATATACGTGTTTATTTCTATTTTTCATTTACTTTTCTATTTTACTTAGCATAAGAAAACTAGTATAATAAATAACCACTCATTTTTCAACTTTTACACTATTGCTTTTATTGTGGAGTTTTTCTTCTCTGAAGTAGGGGCGTCTCACCCTCTGTCCTTAAAGTGTAGTAGTTATGGGGAATACAAGGTAAGTCACACACACAGCTACTTACTGGTATTCTATTCTTTAGGTCTTCACTGTGACAGGTCTAAATTCTGAAGCCTAAGCTATTGTACTTCAACTGAGCAGGCAGAGTAGACACGAGACTAATAGGGCTGGGGGTTAGGGACCTAGATCCTCTGATTTCCAGCCATTCAGGGAAGAGTGATTTACCCCTACTAAGCGGACGTAGGTTCCGTCCGCTACACATGCCATTTAAGAGAAGTTCTCTGAAAAGCTCTTTGAGGTATCTTTTTGCCGTCTTTCTCTCTTGTTCAAATGTTTGGAATCACATAAAAATTTTCTTGTTCATTTTGATGCCTTGGCTGTAATTTTAGGTTAAGTATTGAGTAAGTAAATGAAACCAAATAGCAGAGTATCCACATTAATTGCCTTAAAAAATAACAGTAATAAAAGAAACGTAACGTTGTTATTTTAAAATGACAGCACTAGTTTGAGGCATTTATTTGCGCTCTCAGACCTTAACCTTTCTGTCGTGTTCGGGTCAAATCTGACCGATTTCCTACTTTCATCAATCATACATATTGTGTTTTACATTTTATTGTCTCAAGGCCTTATGATATCCTCCACACTAGGCATTTGAACATATACAATTGCTAGTCACCACTTTCATTGAATTTTGAGTGGTTTAGTCAACTTTGTAACACCTGTGGTCCACCATCACCACCGCACGCACACACAGTTTCTGTGTCTATTCTTTGTATATTCACTGCAGTTATTCATGTAAACCATGACTCTGAGACATTGTTTACAGCTTAAAGGGGAGTTAAATAAAATTTGGTGATGATCAATTTTTTTGTGTGTGTTAATGTAAGAGCAATTAAAACAGGCCGGTCAAATTTGACCGGGAGCATCAAAGTAAGGGCGGAGAAATGAACACGACACAAAGGTTAACCAAGACTTTATTTTCTTCTTCCCAAACGCACGTCGTTCACTCAAAATAAACATTTCATGCGCAACTAAAAGACGCAAGGGAGCAAAAGTCTTGAGCATGTGTACACTAAAGTCACAAATGTGTAACAGTAAAGTTGAAGTCGTAAATATTTATGTTGCATGTGTACACTAAAGTCACAAATGTGTAACAGTAAATTTGAAGTCGGAAATATTTTTTCTACCATTGTAAACACAAAATAGGGGCTACGAGTTCACAAGTCCTTTGTTACAGGTGCACAAATCCTATCCTGTGCATCACAACTTCAAAGAGTCACACACTTTTGCTACAATCATTGCAGCGCAGTTGGTGCAAAACACATTCACACACCTGTGTTTCATAATCTGAGAATGTGCACATTTGTGCATTCGTAAACCGTTCCTCACCGTTCCTCACAAATAAAATGATATAGATCGCTATGTTCATATTAATGAGCTCATTTGCACTCCCTGCACCCCCTGCCGGCAACTTTCATTGGTTTATGCTGCAATTTTGTCCCGCCACGGACGCTCTGTGTCATACGGATACTAATCACTTTTGCTACACATGTACCACCTAGACATGTTGCAACAGTACCCGCAGGAAAAACAACAGCTGAGACTCGTAGCAGCAGATTCAAGCAGTTGTATCGATGGACTTGTGCTCGCTCATTAAAATGCTCAATGAACATAGTGATAATTTTATGTGCAGCTTCTGATGCATTAGTTCACATTTGGGTTTACGAATGCACAAATGTTGTGCACGTTCTCAGATTATGAAACACGGGTGTGCGAATGTGTTTTGCTCCAACTGCGCTGCAATGATTGTAGCAAAAGTGTCAAGTGCATGACTCTTTAAAGTTGTGATGCACAGGATAGGATTTGTGCACCTGTAACAAAGGACTTGTGAACTCGTAGCCCCTATTTTGTGTTTACAATGGTAGAAAAAGATTTACGACTTCAAATTTACTGTTACACATTTGTGACTTTAGTGTACACATGCAACATAAATATTTACGACTTCAACTTTACTGTTACACATTTGACTTTAGTGTACACATGCTCAAGACTTTTGCTACAATAATACCTTCATAGTACTGGCGGCCGGTGAGTTACATGGGAGTCAATGGGCGAGAGGAGGAAAGTCCTCCTCCGAGTGGGTGGGACCATAGATATATAGAACATATATTATGTTCTATATATCTATGGTCCCACCCACTATATATATGGGTGGGACTAGCTAAGGGATCGAATCGCGCCAACTACGCGGTGGTTGTTTCATACGCACTGCGCTATGAACCAATAAGCAGGAGCCCTGGCTAGGCTCAGTGTTGCCAGATTGGTCAGATTTACAGGTCTACTTTTAACCACGTTAGATTGGAAAAATAATCATTGGGCGGAAAATGTGCCCAATCTGGCAACGTTGTCGGTTACGAGATCAAACCCGCCCTGCAGTGCAGCTCAGACACAAAGCAAGTGAAAGGTAGACCAATTCCCAAAATCGAGATCACCAAAAGTAATGGCAGAGTCAATGGTGTGAGTGCTACATGGTTTGCTAAGTACTCATGGCTCACTGGTAGCATTACTAACAATCGACTGTATTGCTGGCCCTGTTTGCTCATGAATAATGTCAAATCTCCAACGTGGACTCTTCAGGGGCAGGAGAGGTTAACAAATTTGGCCATTATTTTGATTGAAAAGAAAATGCTGAAATCACAAACAAAAGATCCAGTTTGGTATGACCAGGTCACTGATATCTTCGCAACACAAACCTCAAGGAGGATTGACTTGATATACAAATTAAGTCCCTCAACCATGACCAACATCCACATTTACCTCAAACAATGTTAGGCTTACAGCCCATGTAAATAGTTGTTAAATAATGTTATTGTTGTTCTTTTACTAGTTTGTTACTCTGACCGTTTTGTGTGATATTGTAGAAAGTAGGGCTGAACGATTTTGGAAAATAATCTAATTGCGATTTTTTCCCCCTCAATATTGCGATTGCGATTTAATATGCGATTATTTTTTCACGGTCCTCATGTCATGTATTTTTCAACGAACACAAGCAATAAATCTATCTGTTTCATAATAAACAATATCAGATTTATTTTCGAACTCCTTCTCCCTCATCCTGGTGCTCAATGTGTTAAATGCATCGGCATTTTTATGTGTGTTTGCCAGCATACGTTCTATGTGGGCGTCTGCCCAAATATCCAATAGACATTCCGTCTCCTCTTTGCTCCATGTTGAGCCACGACTCATTTTCACCCGACGGTCCGACAATGTGCTGTTACCAGGCACGTGCACACATAGGGCCCTAGGGGTGCTTGAGCCCCTGCCCTTTTTGCCTGATATTAAAAAGTGCCCTCTGAGTGTTCTTCAACAATCGCGCCCGCAATAGCGCTCGTCCGCGATCCAACCCCCACGTCAACAATAGCGCTCGTCCGCGATTCCCCCCCCCCCCCCCGTCAACAATTCGGCACCTGCCCCTCAAAACTCCTGTGCACGTCCCTGGCTGTTACCGCTAATCAAACAATAATTCCCATAATGCGCGCGGCTGAGCGGGTGCCTGTTACGTCCAAAGAGGCGTATGCTTTTTGTAACTGGATCGGACCGGGGTGCGTTCACTTTCACATCTCAAGCGAACTGAGACCACCTCTTTAGTCTCGGTCGGCTGATTTGGTGCGCTGAGGTGGGTTTTTTTTCAAGCCGACGAGGCTGTGATCGAAATGCGGGACAGTTGCGCAGCATCGTCTTTTTTATAGCCAAAATAATTCCACACAACTGATGTGCCGCCCCTCTTTGCTACCAAACTTTCAGCTGTGCGCTCTTCTGACGAGCCTGAGGCCATTGTGCAGCAGGTTAAAGCGCAGCGTCTCTCCCTGCCTGCACTGCTTTGCTCCGCTCGGCTCACTCGCAAGTCACGTGACCAATCAAATAGCAGCCTTTGCGGTTAGAAAATCTTGTTTTGTCATATTGTGATATTATCGCAAATGCAATTAATCGTTCAGCCCTAGTAGAAAGGATGTTCGTGCAACAATTGTAACTGAAAATAAACATTTGATGAACCAAATTACAACCAATAGCTTCAGTCATTGAGGGCAGATTTTTTTATTTAGTTTTACAAATCAGATCAGTAGCCAATTAGTCAAATCAGTAGGCCTGATTTGGCAACCAAGCGCACAGTCCTTCCTTCCTCACTTAAAAAACCACCAGCCGCCACTGGTATGAACTACATCCAGAACCAGAATTTGTCAACATCCAAAATATGTTTTGAGTGACATGAATGAAAATCCTACAGGTGCTGCAATGAGAGTAACATATTCTGTACTCTTCTTCTGAAATGTTCCTGCAGGTTACAATCAGAATCCGTTTGTGGTACGGCCCAGTTACCATAACTGGGCACCATGGATTGGTCCCCACACAAGAGGCTCCAGTATGGTGTCAAACACAGAACACTGCAAAATCCACACACCAAGGAACCCAGATGAAGAATCCGACCTCTTAATTACAGAGGACCGGCTCACTGACGAGATTCTGAAACTGAAGGTATTTGCACACTGTGGAGTATTTGTATGGTTTTTCTCATTGTTAAATCTATCAGGGCTGTAATATTTGCTATTTAACATCATAGATGGAAGCTGTGCGAAGTCTCTGCAAGGGGTGTGGCATAGACTCCAAGGGCTCCAGGATGGACCTTATTATGAGGCTCCGCAAAGAAATGCAGAACCGGTCAGCATATGACAAAGTGTTTGCAAAGGTCTGGGGGGCTTCTGGTGAGTTGATTTATATTCAAAAGTGTTTGCATCAGTAATAACTTTCAGACTTCACTACATTTCACTGTAATGGTTACTCATAGCGGGTACGATAACTTTATTTTACCAGGTGGATGTGCTGTGGTCACATGCCCTTGTGCTGTTGTTTATGGAGTTAAACTCAACCTAAGGGCTGAGAGCCCAAGAGATTGTGCTGATCTGCTGCTATCAATGAAGCATTTCACCAATGTGACCTTGTATGATTTTGCAAGGGGACTGGCAACACATACATACAAACATAAGAGAGCCATAGTCCTCGCCCTTAAGCCCTCATGAGGGGAGACTGCTGGATCCTACTGATGACAACATCAGATTGGCCTCTGCAAAGAAAGTGAAAGTCAGCTTGCCTTGGCTAACTATAAAGAAGCCAGTACCTGATGAAAATGGCCACTCTATTACAGGGTCATCAGAGCATTATGCTCTTTGTGACCGCTTTCATGAGGAACACCAAAGACCCAAAGGATGTTCTGCGCAAGGTAGAGCTTGTGCCTGAGTTACGTGGCTGGGCCAATAGCCAGTGTGCCGAGCAGCTCTTCAGTGGATTGAGGAAGAACAACCACTTCTTAGACATGATGAGTCCATCGTCCCATTTTTTTTTTAATGAGGAACATTTTGCACCACTACAACAATGGACGCAATGCCAAAACAATAGAGAACATGAAGAAAACATTAGGGAGTGCACTGCAAATCCAGTTGAACTCCAGTGGGCAGAGTTTTAGGTATCTACGTGCACAGTATAGTTGTGACATTCGGATGTCAAACTGGTATTGTCTTTGTAAAGCCATCTCCTGCAATAAAAAGGCTTTATTAATCCAATGTGTGGAAATTCCTAGCAGTAATTGTTTGTTTTGGTTAACACATACTGTTTAGAATGTCAAAGGTCATAATCTTAATTGTTTCCCTTGCCTGCTGACAGCATCAGCAGCCACTGCTGCATCTTGCACAGCTGCCCAGTCTGTAAACACTGCAGCAGCCTCTGTTGTGACACAATGCGTGGCACCCCCTGCGAACCAGGCCGCTGCCATCATCCCACCACTGACCACCGGTACGAACCAGGCCGCTGCCATCATCCCACCACTGACCACCGGTACGAACCAGGCCGCTGCCATCATCCCACCACCGACCACCGGTACGAACCAGGCCGCTGCCATCATCCCACCACCGACCCCTGCTGTCAACGTAGCCCCTACAATTAACGTAGAAGCTTCTGGCATGAGTGCGACAATAGCAGTGGAAGCTCCAGCTACAACCACAACAGGTATTCCAGAGATCATCACAGTACAAAAATGTAGCACCTAATACACTATCTAATGCACTAAAATATAATGTTGTACAACTTGTAACATTATTTACTAAGTCAGTTTCTAGAAAGACATGCTATGGTACAAATTCCACACATTGCTTATTATGTTTCTGTCATTTCTGAAATTGGGCTTCTCTGACCATATTGCAGGAGGTTTTGAGGTTTGCAATGAACACTTGTAGAATGAAGCACATATACCACATATGTGCAGGAAGGGAAGTAACGGAGCATGAGATGGACGAAGGACAATTGACATGGGTAAATGTATTTTTTTATTTTTCTTGATTTAGTTCTAATAGGCCTAATATGGCCCACATTAAACAAAGTGAAGTATTTTCTTCATATAATTTAGTTCTAAAGGTTTTCTATTGTCGTTTGTTTTTTGCTGTCAAGTATGATATAGTAGTGAGTACTTAACTGACTGTCATTTTAAAGCTTGATGATGTGTTGGATGAGGCGAGGCGATTTCAAGTGGGCACCAAAGTTTTAAAAAGGCTGGACTTCCTGTCCCTGGGATTGGACAGAGAAGTGGAGGCAACAGTAAGTACACTTTTAATCACACAAATATTTGAAAATTGTTTAGTAAAATGTCTTTGCAATCCATAAAACATTCTGTTTTATTACAGATCGTCAACTGTTGTTTATCACTGGTCATCAAGATTGCCAGGCAAAAGGTGTGTATGGATATTTTTTGTATCATTTCAAGGTACAACTTTCTATCATTGATAGTGCTTATTTATTTTGTGTAAACCCAAATAATTTAAACTGGTGTTCTGTGATTTATAGGGAAAGGATGTTCATGCTGTGGATGTTATCCCCACTTGGAGACCTCTCAATGTCGACCCGTTTCTCTCGCTGCCAGTAAGTTCTATGCATGTGTTGTGTATGGCTTAAGTTTGTTAACCCTGTACATAGTGACAGTATCTCGTACTATGGTTGCGTATCTAAAAATATCTTCATGTTGAAACTACATGCTCTTATTGTTGTCATTCGAATGATGCAGGTAGATGCAGCATCTAGAGACTGCATCCTTTTTCCTGTATGGAAACCAGGACACTGGATACTAGGTGTAAGTTTAACAGGCATCATGTCAGAGTTTTTTATAAGAATGTCACCATTTTATTATTATTTGGTCACATGACATACTTTTCAAATATTGCATCTACTTTTAGATTTTAAATTCCAGCCACACATTGTCATGAGAAGTGTAATCTATGTCATGTAAAATAATCTGCTTTGTCACATATATGTTCACTTAAAAGTTATGAAAAAGGCATTACAGTGAAGCTGTAATGTACATTTGCAGTGGTACAATGCAGATTCAACCTTTACTTGAAAATGGTATATTTTACAGGTCCTGAAGCCTAAATTTAAGAGGATACGTCTTCTTGATTCCTCCAAGCTTAGTTGCTATGGAGACTGGCATTATTTATCCATGTTCATGTTTCAGTCTAATATTGAGGAACCGTTCAATGTTCCCGTAAATTAATGTTTGGTTCGTTTTTGTGTTTTGCATGGTGTTATATTGTTATTATTCATATTGTTATGTTTAGGAACCGTTCAATGTTCCTAGTAGAGTTAAGAATGTTGGCAACCGTTCAATGTTGCTTTTGCTGTGTTCTAAAGAAGCCTGTAGAGTTAAGAATGTTATCAACCGTTCAATGTTGGTTCTGCTGTGTTAAAAAAAGCCTTTTGGTGATGTGTTCATTACATTTGTGGTGATCAAGGTAGCACAATCTGGAGTCATACTATGCACACCTGCTCCACTGTTGCTTAAACCAATAATGGAAGCCAATTAATTAAGCAAGCTTAAATGGCTTAAAATGTTGACCACCTTTTGTCTTTTATAGCACCATTGCAGCAAAGATAGTGCCAGGATCCTGGGCATTTGTTTCAAACAAGGTGATGGAAATTTCAGATTTATATATGCCTTGTGAAATGTGCTATGCATTGGAATAGTACTAAGAAATGTAATTGTATTAAATATATTTAAATATAATTGAGTTGTCAATAACTTCTGGCTTTTTTATCAGAATATTCCAGAACAAGCAGGCAGCACGGACTGTGGTGTGTTCATGCTAATGGTAAGTGATAAATAAGTGATGGGATTGTGCACCTCAGCATCAAACATAATAACATAAGCAGGTGCCAAGAGAAAAGGATAATTGACATGGTTTATATGTACAGTAACAACTGTGTATCAACTGTTCTATCATATGAAAAGAATGTTAACCGTTGTTTATAATATGGATTACAGTATGCACTGTACATGGCACTGGACTGGACCTTCAACTTCACTCAGGTCAGCAATTTAAATATGAAATTGTTAATGTACAGATTTTAGGATTGAAACTACAATGACATCTTTCTTCATCTACTAGCATCATATGCCACATATAAGGAGATGGTGGTGCCAGCTTCTGTTAGACAACATTGAACACCAAAGGTATGAACAACTTCTTACTTGATAACTACAATGTGTTTCTGTGGGGAGGGGGGGGGGCTTAAAGGAACAGGAAAGGTACTGTAGTTTGTATTAGTCCCCAGCAAGAGGATTTTGTCAACAATAATATCACTTTGTTTTCCTGTACCAAATGGACTCTTAAACCGAAATATGAACCAAACCATGTGTACCGTCAAACCCCCCTACATGAAAAGCATCTTGCTAATGTCACCCCTTTGACATTTCTACGTAGGAAGAGAAGACGGATAGAGCCCATGACACATGGAAGAGAGCAGGAGCAGGAGTTGGCAACATGTATTGAGCAGGTCTTTTATTTATTAATAATTTATTTTTGATTTTGTTTGTTTGCATGTGTTTCTTTTTTGGGGGAATATAATATTTATTGAATACATTCAGTGCTCATTCAGTATTTCTATTAATGCTGTTTGGCTTAATACTAACTGGAGATGATGTATTCAATAGAAGAATCTTATTTGTTTCAGTTGCCATCTTGCCTGTTGGAGATCGTCTTTGCTGAGGTCGTTCTTCATGATGGAGACAGCTCTAATGACCCTGTCCCTGGTGCCTTCCTGCTTCAGAGAAGAGGTGGAGAGGGAATACTTCAAGAGAAAAGTGCATTTTCTGTGGCTTGACAGTAAGATTACAAAAATGGTCGTAGCTATACTGGTTGCATACTGCATGTTTTCCATGTTAAATCAATTAGAGAAATCATCTTATTCTCAAAATTGTTGTAACAACAGGTGTTGCAAACTGGACCATGTTCTCGGCACAATACAGGGATGTACCAAATGTACACTCTGGATATGTTTAGAGAGTGCAGGGTGACTTTCAAAAACTGCATACCAGGTATGAAAATTATGCATGGAAATGTAATGAGTACTTCTTTCAGTTATTGCTACCTAAAGATGGCAGTGAAAACTTGTTTTTAAATCTTTTGTAGAAGTTGTTGCAAAGACTGTAGTGTGTTGACCAAGTACTTGAAGACAAATTTATTCCTATTCCATGGGCATCCATAAGGCCGTAATGATGGTCTCCTGCAGTAGTAAACGAATCATAAATATGGATATAAATAATTTAATAACTAATAATTGTAGCTGTTTAAAACTGACACAAGTAAACATTGCAATTACATGTAATAAAACCCAAGAGACACAAAAATAGAACCTTACAGTGAGTATCTCTGGGTAGAATACTGACCAGAGGACTTCTAGACACCAAGGGTTTCTTCAATGTGATAATCCATAGAAAATAAAGGGGGGCCCTCTAACAAGGACTGTTTTTATTTACCGACAGGCTACAGGAAAGGGGAAAAGAGGGGGGCTGCAGGGCATCTACTCCGAGAACTTGCACGCCGGCTTCTGCTCTCACACACAATAAATGGGCCATGGGTTGATGGGTGAACATTCATTTATTTTTATTTATGATTTTATTTGGTTGAAAAGTTTCCAGGATGCTGTGAATGTTGGTCCAAATAGGATCTACAGAGGGGCAACTCCAAAATATATATGAAAATGCTTTGTGTCCGTGTTTATGCCACATCGGGATTTGGATACACAACTAATACTTGTTAGTAGGATCAATTATCTATTGGTTTTTGTCTTATGGAATTTGTTGACAGAATATATCACTAGATTTATCCTTTCATATATGTCACTCAATATTTCTGATGTGACTTATTGAGTTGATGATGAATTGTCCGAGGGAGGGGGGGTCATGCAGGGTCAATTGCAGGGTCATGTCAAAATAAAATTATATCGCCGGGGGGGGGTTATGCATAAAGTGATCAGAGGTCCAAATCCCTCCGGTGGGTCTTAAAATAAATAACCAACAGTCCCTAAGTTACATAAGTTGCAAGTTACAAGTTGTAAGTTACTTGTGTCCATTGGGTTGAATTTGTTATTACCGTGTGCTTTGTGGAATGGTCTCAATGTTTTGTTTTATTTCATGTGAATAGCCTAGGCCTAATTTACTAGTAGGCCTTTTTTTCAGAAAGCAGATGTTCGTCACACTATGTCATTGATGTGAAATCTTAATGGAGGCTATCGGGTGACAGCGGCAGAGGGCTAACCTGCTGTGGGACTCCCAGCATCCTGCTCTTAAAGGTGACATATTATACCACCAGGTGGGAGTGGGATTAGACCTTACAAGCCGTTTTTAAAAAATCACAAGTGGGCGTGTGCACCTAGATGTACGATGGTAGACTGATCTATCCAGCGCACATCTAGGTGGACACGCCCACTTGTTCAAACGGCTTGCAACGGCTAATCGCATTCACACCTAGTGGTATAACATGTCACTTTTAAACACACTGACGCTGGAGGGGTGTTCTGACAGGCAGTGTGGCGTCGTTCTGATAGGCTTACCTTTTTTTTGTGATTATTAATATGCGTCTTCTCTCTCCCCTGCTCTCTGTCTCTCCTCTGCTCGCTGTCTCTCCCCTGCTCTCTGTCTCTCTCCCCTGCTCGCTGTCTCTCTCCCCTGCTCTCTGTCTCTCTCCCCCGGACCAGGGCAGGACGCCCGCCTACTACTACAACTGCTCCAGAAAGGGCCACTTTGGCCACGTGAGTCACCGCTTCAGTCTGCACCGCAGCATCCTCTCCTCTTGTCCCTCCCTCTATCTCTTTACCCTGCTCTCCCTTTCTTCATTTTCTCCAAAGCAAATAATGAATGAAATTTATGATCTAAAGATGAATATTATCAAAAAAAATAGCGAGCGTGTGCCCTTTTTGCAAGATCAGTATTAGGTGTTTGTGTGTGTCTCAGGCATGTACACAGTGTCGGATGTGTAATGGGACAGCATGCCCTTCATCAATCACTACGACACTCCCGTCAACTTCAACCAGAGGGAGCACAGGGTGAAGTGGAAGGTCAAAGGTAAGCTCTGTCTCTCTTCTCCTCTGACACACAGCACCCTGACCCCACTAGTTTCAGAATGCCACTGAATAACGTTGTGATTTTATTTACTATTCCCCCCCGTCCAGAACTTGAGGAAGCCGGCCTGCTCGGCACCACACCCAAACCCCCCCGCTGCCCCGGGACCACCGAAGAAGGGGCAGAGGACCAGCCACTACTACAAGTAGAAGAACCACCACCGGCAGCAGGAGAACGCCAACACCCACCCCTCCTCCTGCCGGAGGAGGGGCCCGGCTCCAGCTCCACCCACACCCACACCCACACCCACGCCCCGCTGGCCGGCCGTCGTCTTCAAGACCAAGATGTCCGCCAAGCTGAAGCCGACGCCCGTCAGCAGCGCCGCCAACCAGTGGAAGCCCAAGCGTGACGTCCCCGCCACCAAGGCTCCGCCCTCCTCCTCCTCCTCCTCCTCCACCACCGGCGGTGCCGCCACACCACAGAAACGCACGTTCTACGAGGAGGAGTGCTTCTCCCGGGGCGGGGAAGAGAAGGCGGCGAAGAAGAGCAGGAACAGGAACAGGAACAAGAAGAACCCCAACCGGCTGAACTGGGGAGTGGCGGCGACAGAGCCGTGCATGTCGCCCTTGTAGCGCGAGTCCTACACCCCGCAGCAGCTGTACGGCGGGCGGGGAAGGAGAAGGGGAAGAGGGCCAGCGGAACGAAGAAGAGGTCATCTAAAGGCGGCGGCACAGACATGTACCCCACCGACGAAAACCTCTTCACCATCAAGCAGAGGAAAGGGAAACGCAAGCAGTAGAGCGACACGGTTACCGCTACAGAGCTGAGCTGTTGGTCTTGTCAGCCCGAATTCTGTTGGTTTATATGAACACACAACACAACACAACTGGTTGAAACACTGCAGTAGCAGAAACCTCAAAGATGAATGGAAGGCAGGTTCAGAATAAATGTGGAGATGTTTCTTCATGGCCTTCTAAGTGGGTTGGTTTATTTACTTCCATGATGTTAAGTCAAGTGAAGGCAAGTTAACCAAAATTGATATTAATAAGTGGCTGTCAAAGGAACCGATTGTTAATGTTTTACCTTAATTTCCTTATGAGTCTGCTCAACCTCTGTTCAAATAAAAAAGTTTTTGGCTTGTAAATCTGTCAAGCCTATAGACTTTGGTTTCTCATTTACTTTAATGCTGTGCGTTTGCAAGTTCCAACTTGGAGATTGAATATAGTATAGGAGACTACCATTGTGCCTCTGATATAAGCTGGTAGTTTTCAGTGCTTTACAGTCTGCTTATTCTTGTAATAGGCCTATAAAACAGTCTACTGCAACACCTTGTGGTTATATTCTGCTAATCAAGTTCTCGAATGGAGGACCAAGCAGAGGAATCATTCACGTTGGAAGTAATCTCTTCAACTCACTAAACTCCATGCTTATTTTCATATTTTTTTTACTATTCAGTAGCTTTTCAATTTGTTTTTCATGATTGATGGACGTGATATTAAATATTGATTTGATCCAATGATGGCCGTTTATCTGTTAACTGTCTTGAAATTTCACGTTTTTCTGGACACGCATATGTCATATTTTGTGTGCCTACTATAACTAGCTTGTATAGTCTTATATCTTTACTGAAGCGAGTTTAAAGGCTGTCATAATGTTGACCATAACTGTAAATGCACACCAGTCAACCACCAGCAAGTCCCAGAGACAGAGTTGGGTCAGATATGGGAAAGGTATATTAATTATGTTACTTACATTTGACATGCTTTATGTTGTGTGTTTTTCAACGAATGTTTACTTTGCTAAGCAACGTGGAACCAGTCAGCTTCAGATATGATCCATCTTGTGGAATCTGCGCAGTCAGAAGAGCTTTGGGCCCGGTTTCCCGATAACGTCCAGTCTTAACGCGCTACAAAGACTCCTACGTTTAGACGTATCATTTGTTTACCTACATAGGCATGGTTCCCGAATGGTCTCCTACGACCAGTTCAGTAATGCATTACATTACTGGCGTGAGATTCTGTAGAATCTTGTAATGCATACCTTATAGCAGGGTCCGCGGGCGTAAATGTTGACGGGGGGACGGACGGACCGACGATCGGGATTGACGGGGGTGGGGGACGCGTGTTTTTTGTTTTTTTGGCCGTGAGAAATTGGATGTGTGGCGTGTGTCACACGGTGAAACCGTGCAAGTTGGCAGCTCTGAAATGTATAAATCGAATTACGTGGGAGCCAGAGGGAACCAAGCTCCCAAAAAGGCAACAAAGTCAAAAAACTGAGGGGGTCTCTCATATATCTGAAGGTGTCTGCCATATTTGGCATTGTAATTTCATCTTAAACAACGCTCATTATCCATCCCCGTGCGGTCTTACCTATTATTAAATAATAAAAAAATAATAATTATAAAAATATATATAAATATATATAAAAACAGATTTAAAAAAAGATATTAAAAAAATATGAAAAAAAAAAATTTATACAAAAAAAAATTATAAAAAAAAAATTGTATAAAAAAAATTATATAAAAAAATTTATTAAAAAAAAAATTATATAAAAAAAATTATAAAAAAAAAATTATAAATTAAAAAAATAATAATAAAAAAAAATGGACCTGCGCACAAATGTTTTTTTTTGGATCTGCGCGCGCATCTTTTTTTTGGACATGCGCACGCGCATCTTTTTTTGGATCTGCGCGCGCATCTTTTTTTTGGACATGCGCACGCGCATCTTTTTTTGGATCTGCGCGCGCATCATTTTTTTGGACATGCGCACGCGCATCTTTTTTTGGATCTGCGCGCGCATCATTTTTTTGGACATGCGCACGCGCATCTTTTTTTGGACCTGCGCGCGCATGTCCAAAAAAAGATGCGCGTACGCATGTTTAAAAAAAAGATGCGCGCGCAGATCCAAAAAAAGATGCGCGTGCGCATGTCCAAAAAAATGATGCGCGCGCAGATCCAAAAAAAGATGCGCGTGCGCATGTCCAAAAAAAAGATGCGCGCGCAGATCCAAAAAAAAACATTTGTGCGCAGGTCCGTTTTTTTTTTTATTATTATTTTTTTAATTTATAATTTTTTTTTAATTTTTTTTTTTTAATAAATTTTTTCATATAATTTTTTTTTAATATAATTTTTTTTTATATATATTTTTTTTCATAATTTTTTTTTAGATACATTTTTTTATATCATTTTTCATTCATTCATTCATCATTATTATTTTTTTATTATTATTTTTTAACTGTCTTCTAAATTAAGGAAATGATACAGGGAAACGAATAAACCATTACACGCCACGAGTGAACTTAATAAGCGATCGAAGTACTTTTTTCAACCACCGCCTCTTTCCCTTGACATTTAGTTTTCACCTGACAAATGCGACCGATGTAATTAAGGCAACCCGGTCTCACAGGAATCCGTGAAATGAGTCAGTCTACGTGACGTATAGTAGGCTAGCCTATATTTTAATCTAACATCTTTAATGGTAAGAGACTGCACGGGGATGGATGAGTGTTGTTTAAGATGAAATTACAATGCCAAATATGGCAGACACCTTCAGATATGAGACCCCTCAGTTTTTTGACTTTTTGGAAGCTCGGTTCCCTCTGGCTCCCACGTAGGCCTAATTCAAACACTGATTTATACATTTGCAGGGCATGTTAAATAAGTGCGGTGTAAAACCAAATATAATACCGTTAGCATCTACAACTTGTATTTAATAAGCCTAAATTGTTGTGCTGTATCCTGATTGGCTGAAGAGAAATAGCCACATCGTTGCGTTCTAAAACTGGACCTGGCGATTTGACATGTTCAATCTTTGCGGACTCCTTGCAACGGCATCAGCCGCCTTGCGACGACCAGTTCACACTGCTGCAACTTTTCCCCTGCGACGTCCCAAAAGAGTCTCGTTGCGTCGCGAATCTTTGGTCTGAACCGTCTTGGTAGGGCTATAGGAGACCGTCTATGTGGTATAAGGTGACCAGATTTCTGAGACAAAATCTGGAGACATTTTCAGCGGTGTAAAAACCTCCAAACATGTAGTGTTTTTGTCATAGAAAAACTAAAACGGGGACACTGCCCTTACCATTCACAAAGCAGTTTCTCTCACTCTAATTCCAAAATTGCAATTGATTAATAATTATGTTTTTTTTTAGTAGTAAATTCTAGCTGAGATCAAGAACATCCTTAAAATCACTTCACTTCACCCAAACCAAGGCCTCCTCCTTACACCATATGATTTTCACAAGATTTGGGGAAGACATGGAAAATGGAAAATGCCACACTTCAAGTTGAATGACAACTTCAGGTTATATGGTTTTAGAAAATATATGGTTTTAAGGGGGTTGAATCAGTTTTCCCTAAATGTGGGTGGGAAGTAGCAAGCAGCTAACCTGCCATATATTGTTGTATATTGTACAATATTAATATCTTATTGTGAATGGTCCCTAACTTGAAATATGTGAATTATTAAAAAATATATAGGCTTACATTACAAATGAAGGCCAACATACCTTAAACCTTATTTACCTATAACCCAATGTATTATACATGGGCAGCACAGTAATGAGGTTGGGACATGTGTCATGCCATACACTGATTTATCTTTAGACACTGTCAATTCCATGTAAAAGTGGGTGTGACCCACCAAAGAGTTTTTAGTGAAAAACTGGTTGCACAATTCAGAAACAGGAAGTTTTAATACAATGGTCTTTACAAAAACCAACACACACACACACACACACACACACACACACACACACACACACACACACACACACACACACACACACACACACACACACACACACACACACACACACACACACCTCCCCCAAGCACACACAGAATTGCTACAGTTGGGACACAACATGCAAAACAGCTGTGTCTGTCAGACAAACAGATCTGTGATCATATACACACATCGTAGATAATACACATATCAATTCAACATTAAATAACATATACAGCATGATAAACGGTAACACTAGCCTAGGTAATAGTAGCCGCGTTTACATGGACACTTTACATATTTACATTTTTACATATTTTTTTTACATATTTACTTTACATATACACTTATTCCGATTGGTTTGGGGTGGGTGCGGGTAACTTAGAGAGATGGCATCAGCAGCTGCAGTAGTTCGCAATTGGTCCGTCTGTACTTTTATGCAACCCGAACTTGCACTGTCAAGGAAAATTGCTTTTTTGCCTGATTCACATGTGTATCACTCTGCAAGTAGTCCGGTAACTTATCAAACCCAGCGGATTCGGTTGCTTAGCGACGTCAACGTCTTTGGCGGACTATTTCTCTGGTGATCAACACTACGAATGGTAACAAATAAATTGTCAAAAGACACACCGTGTGAAGTTATTTTTTCGTTTCGGCAAAGTAGCCGTGTAATAATGTAGCCTATAGAACGTCGCCGGTTATTATCTAAAATAAGCCCCTTAAGGGAGAAGCAAGACACCTCCGCTTCAAGTCGGGGTCCGGTTCGCCCTGTCGGGGCCTACCATAATTTCCCGCATATACGGCATTTCAGAATGTTAGTAAACAATAGCCGTAACGACACTTCCGGGTGGCAGAACGAGCGGCTACCACTGACCAGAAGCCATCCAGCCGGCTGTAAACACAAATAATAATAATAAATAATAATAAATAAATAACAATAAAGACTATGTCACACAGTCAACAAAAGATTGTTGTTGATCTGAAGTTGAAACGATGACGAAAACTATATTAATATAATATAATATATTATATATATATATATATATATATTAATGAGACGTCCCGTAGCACCCCGCAAGAAGAAAATCATTAATTCAAGCCATTTACTCTGTTTTTCTCGATCGTGGAAGGGTTTGTTTACTAGTGGTGCCAACGGAGAATGCATCGGCTTTTGCCACCCGGAAGAACATAGTGTGACGTCATGGTGAATTGCCGTATAGGCCGCATCATGGATAAACCGCAAGCCTTTCATTTATGTATTTAAAAAAGCAGAATAAGCCGCACCCATATAGGCCACACAAGTTTCAAATGCGCTAATTATGTAATGAATAGGCATATAAAACCCTTCAGCCAAGTGATCACTGCAAATCGATGTTAAGCTTGAACTTGCTTTCCCCCCCTTTAAGACCAACTAGGTCTACTGCTTGGCACGCATTATTTTTGTGCAGCAGCTATGGACCTGTCTTTCTTTAGGCCTAAGCTACTGTCTCCGAGTGCGTGTCGCTGTTTAAAACCCGACGAGGTGTTCACCAATGAGCTAGTTTACCATAATAAGACCGCCATACGAATCTGGAAAAAATGAATAAAGACAGCGAGGATGCAGGGAGTTCAGCAAGGCTACAGCTGAAGATCAAGGTAAATAGGTGCTGATAGGCCTATATTTAAACGTCAGCATTAGAGGAATTGACGTGTTCCCCGATGGACAAATTTAACGCACAACTGTGTGTTTATGCTGAGACTGCTTTGCTTTTTGCTACCTGTCTGTGTGCGCCGTGCGGGCTTTGCGCACCGTCAAGGGAAAGAGGCGGTGGTTGAAAAAAATATTTCGACCGCTTATTAAGTTCACTCGTTGCTTATAATGGTTTATTCGTTTCCCAGTATTTCATTAATTTAGAAGACAGTTTTGTTAAAAAAAAATTTTTTTGGTGAAACACAACACTGCCAATGTGGCAGTTCCATGCGCAACGGGGATTTATAAAGGTTACTGTAGGCCTACAGTGGCGGAGAATGCGTCAGGAGCTGAATCACCACTACGGTAGAGCTAAGAAGTTTCTACGAGCGCTTCAGACCAACCTTACCAACAAACGATACAAACAAAACCAACAAAATACATAAAAATGCCAAATAGTGATAACACGCCCATTAAGTCGCCGCCGGTCCAGATGTGTCAGGTGTGCGCGAGAGAACGTTCGCTTACCACTTTTGGAAATGCCATGTATACAGTACGTTCGGATCGCATGACAGGAATAGATCTATTCCGATTAGAAATCTATTCGGAACAGAAGTGTCCATGTAAACGCGGCTTTGACTATAATGGTTTCTAATGTCTTCGGTGAACGTTTTTATTGCCGTGCCGCTTCCGTGACGGTTTTGGTGGAAATTGCCCTTCACTCAACATTCCGAAAATATCTATCTGCGTCTCTATGTTGCGTATTTCCTCATCTGTCTCTATGCCGCTCTGACAACGTTGCCCCTGGCAACCGATAGCCGTGGATGCCATCACGGCGGACGGCTCAAACCCCTCCCCAAAAATCACGTGACTCCTCATTCTCAATTCCGTTGCATCCACAACATCCGCATCAATCGATGAAAGATTGGAGCATTGGAGTCACAGACAAATAGGAACGACGAATAAGAAAGGCGTCGAAAACCGGTGCGTTAGCCTACTGGAGAAAGAGAGCGTCTTTTTTTTGCTTAATTTCACATCTAACAAACACTGGGACAAATGTAGTTGATTTCTGTGGAGGACCCTATAATGTTCAGCTAACACTTGTCAATAATAAGTGTTACGAGAGTAGCGTATGTGTGTGCGCGAAAATGGCAGTGTGCGTGTGTGTGTGTGTGTGTGTGTGTGTGTGTGTGTGTGTGTGTGTGTGTGTGTGTGTGTGTGTGTGTGTGTGTGTGTGTGTGTGTGTGTGTGTGTGTGAGTGGACGAGCGAGGAGAGCGAGCGTTAGCGTGTGTCAGTTTAGTGAAGTAATGAACGAGTCTGGTTGTCTCTGTGCCAACGTGTAGTAGGCCTACTGTAAAGTTAGTAAAACTAAGAATAAAGTGCACAGCCTTTCAATAATCGGCGGCCGCTTCATTCAGACGATATTCCGACCTATAGGTCTATAAGCAGACCCACTGCTGGTCAAAGGGAAAGGTGTTACCCCCAAGAGAACATCGACGTCTCCCCTGTGCTCTCGACTACGGTCTGGGAGCCTCAGCCGACAGCAGGAAAGGTGTAACACAATAATAAAAAATAAACATTTTCTATATACGCGTGCAGCTGTGAACTTAAAACAGAGGATTCATCCTAGGAAAAACACTTATTGTGTCTGCTCCTTTTATGTACCAGGGAAAATAAGACTGAAAATAAGAATGCAAAAGGGTCTAAAACGGAACAACTAAACAAAATTATATACACCTTTTTTTATTAGATATGTTCCATCAAAAGTCATACTTTAACAACAACACGACAGCAGCTAAAACACATGGATCCCTAGAATAATTTCACACATCGCTCCACTCAAACATCAGGTGTCCCTGTGAGGAGTAGTGGTCCCAATCCCAGGCACGGTTTGCTTTGTGTGTATGCGTGTGCAGTGCACTTATACACATCTCCAAACTTCACATTTCCATTACAGTACACAAATGACCAGATATACATTGAATCGGTATTGTGTTAAATACAAATGCACTGGTCTTAATGTAAATATATCGCATGTTACACAAAGAATATGAGGTCTACATGCCGACGCCACCACCCTGGTCAACATCTTTGAAGAAGAGCAGCACTACGGTAAACACACAACACTGTAGCTGCAGGCTGAGCACTGTAGCTGCAGGCTGGGGGGAGGGGGGGCACTAAGAGACACAAAGAATATTCTTCACGGCAGTGTTGAGATAAAACAGTCACAGTTGTAAATGGAAATCCAGGTGATGGATTTTAAAGCCTCTAAAGACAGTCCTCCCTGCTGCGGTTCTGTAGGCATGCTCCATGCATGGTGGGTGGGGTTGGGTCTCGATGAGGACGTTAGCGGACTAGAGGTCATCATCCTTTAAGGCCAGGTTGGGGCTGTCTGACTTCACCGCATCACAAGCTGGGTCTTCTTTTTTCTCCAGCTCAAAGTTCTGAAAGTCCATGATAACACACGGTAGTTACATTTAGATTTCTTTATAGATTTATAAAAAATATTATAGAGTGCCTCATATATAGACAAAAACGGTATACTTTGTAGCTCCCACTCCCCTTTAATGAAACTCTTCCATATGATTATGATTATAGTAATGTACCCTAACTTTACAGAGAGCGATATGTTGTTATTTCTCTTTCTTCTGAAAAATCACAAACGTACTTATTGTAAGACGCATTGGATAAAAGATTCTGCTAAATGTAAATGCAAATAATTTCAATGAGGTCAGACTGCGTTACTAATGAAAACATGGATTTGGGATGAACTTGATCCTTGTGATCACTATATAACAACTAACAAAGTACCTCAAGTTCCTGCATGACTTCATCCATGAAGTCGCTGGGATTTTGTTTATAGTCCACGGCTCTCTTGATCATTTCTCTGAACATCTGTGGTCAAGACAAGGAGTGATTATATTTCATGTGACTAAATTAAAAAAGTAGTAACATATGAGATGAGATAACTCAATTTGAAGAGTAAAGGTGCAGTGAGAATAATTAAAAAATATAAAAAATAATTGATTCATATGTATGTATTATTTTGTAGAATATAACCCAATGAAAATAGGAATCTGGTTTTTGATATTTTAGAATGAGCCCTTTATATCTACATAGGGAGTGGGTACGCTCCCTACTGCACCGCCATGTTTCTAAAGTAGCCAACAACGAACAAACGCTCAAGTTTGGTCATAATCTCTATCTTACTTGTAAACTATGACCTACACAGATGAAATAAGGAAATACAGTTTCTATCAAGGAAAGGAAAGGAACTACATCCCTTGACACAAATCTGCAACCTTACCACTGGATGCCACCAAATCCTACACATTGCACCTTTAGGTAAGGTCCTGGAGGGAATGGGGTGTGTAGTTCTATGACACTAGAAACATTACCTTCACTACATTTGTTCCATTGGCTGCAGACACAAAGTAGAAGGGGAGTCCCTGCTTCTTGCCGAAGTTAAAGCTTTTTTGGGTCACCTTCAGGTCAGCTGTGGACACAATGAAAAATTAGGCCAGTTTTTATTCACCATAACCTTGCCACTTCAACGTATCACTTCATCCTGAATCAACAAATGGAACAAAGCTTCTCTGTTTGAACGGTTAGTGTGAAATGCTGACTCGGAGCGGTCAAAAAATATAAAGACGGTGATGTTCGAAAATATTATTCTTAAAAGAAAAGTCTGTAATATGTTATATATTCCATTCTAAGATATTGCGTCCCCGTACAATCGGCATGTTAACAACTATAAAACTGCTAACCCACCATCGATTTTGTTGGCTACCACACAACATGGAATCTCAGGTCTGTACTCTCTCAGCTCCTTGTACCAGCTGGTGAGGTTCTTGTACGTGATCTTTCTCTGGACATCAAAGACCTGGAAGAAAACCCAGGAGACCGAAACAACAAGAAAAATTATATGGCATTTGGAGCAGTATGACACTAAAGATGGTAGGGTGCTTGATGGGATATGACACATGAGCAGGTGGGCATTTGTAGCGGTAGGACACTAAAAATGATGGGGTGCCTGGTATGGTAGGACAAGAAAAACTGCAGGGCATTTGGACCAGTAGGACAATGAACATAATGGGGCATTTGGTGTGGCATGGAGTACGAAACAAGGTGTGGAATTTGGAGTGGTAGGACACAAATAGCTCTTGTGAATAATATAGCACAAATAGCTCTTGTCAAATGTGGTTCACCTAATCCACATCTTCTATGAGTTTCTCTATGATTTGGTTTGTTCATATATCCATTACATTAGTAATGTGTTTCCCTTATGCACCGTGAGTGGACCATTTCAGTTGTAATTTAAACCTTATAAAAACAAAATAAAGCAGTGGAGTGCTGTAACTGATTTCTTACCATGATACAAGCATGTGCTTTATGGTAATATGACGGATGCATGCTCAGGAACCTCTCCTGGCCGGCGGTGTCCCAGAAATCTGCAAGACAAAACCAAACCAAGGGACCACAACATTGAATGAGTCAACTGTAGAACCAGCTTTCCTTATTCGGTTCTATATAATCAATTTTTTTTTTACAGAAGAGAAGCTGAAACCTACCAACCACAACAGACTTGTCTTCTACAGTAGTCAAGTACTTGTAGAGAGTCAGAGCATATGTAGACACCTGTTGGGGGCGACTGGAGCAAGGTTAAGAATCGTATCCACTCAAGACGGACTATGAGGTATGATTATTATGAATAAGACGTAATCACCTCTGTAGTGCTGAACCAGAAATCAAGTCATGTCTACTTTTTAAAAACACGGATATAACTTAAAGGATACTATTCGTCCATAAGAAACCTCTCCATCAGCCTAAATCAACGAGAAAAGGCAACAGCCAGTGACCAACATGCAGAAATATGACAAACATTACAACACACAATATGAATGCATCGATCGTTATGGCTTCAGGACATGTGCGGATATAGTCACTACCTACTTTGATTTGCCAACAGCACTGTCTCCTAAACAAATGATCTTGACTTGCTCGTCAGAATCATATTTGTCCTGGTCCAATTCAGGGATGCTGCTGGCGTCCCCAGCCATGGTACCTTCACTTCAGTGAATGGACGTGTTGACACAGAAATGGTCCAAGGTTTCAGTGTTCAGTATCCTGACTCTTTTTGCTGTCAACTTAGCTTCCCTCTGGTAAGCTAACGAAGAGTCACATCGGATTGTTTATGAATGATACCGTTGAATTGACTTGTTCTTCGTCCATGTATGGCAATCTCTTCTTTTGGTGGACATCGTATGATCAGAGAAATGGTCATTCATCGTATCAAATCATACCGAAGACTCATAGTCCCTGTAACGTTAACTTAACATTTGCATCGCACTCGCCCCATTCCAATGTAATAACAGTTAATAGTTGGCTAGCGAGGTCGATAATTTCGTTAACAGCCTGAAGACGAAAACCAGCGTTTAAATATCGGCGAATTTGTAATGTAAGTAATACAGAGGAAAACGCGTCAAATCGTTGCTACCTATCTTGATTAGAATTAGGTTTGCGTGTATGCTTCCAACAGCTTTGGTTTCTATGCAACGGAGACGCCCGAAGGACCACTCGGCAATACGTCACGTATAAGTTGGTCCTAAAAGGTGCCTGTCAAAAACAACTATGTACTGCAGTTTGATTGCCTTTTTGTGGTCCACGGCTTCAACTACACATGAATAATTATCGCATTTTCAGAAACATTCTTCCATTGTGAATTTATTTTTTTATTTATTAATCAATCATGTTTTCCAAATTTTAAACGAAACTGGAAAATTCAGTTTCTGCAGAAAATGCGGTGAGTGCTGTAGTGCAAAATGCGGTGGAACATTTGTTTTAATAAAGCAACGTAAGAATGATAAATGATAAATGGCTTAAATCAAGTGAAAAGATATTAACAGAGTTCAAAAGCCTAATTAGAGCAAACAATGTAAACATACACACCATTTAAAACTAGAAAATGCATTTCCTGCAGAAAATGTCAAACAGTGGCAGCTGCTGGTCTTTCAAAGAGGGGAAGCTAATTTTCAGCAACATATAAATTTATGTGTATGTGTGTGTGTGTGTGTGTGTGTGTGTGTGTGTGTGTGTGTGTGTGTGTGTAAATTATGCTCTCTGTTCCTTTTATGCTCTGTCAAACCAACTAGCTGTCTTTTCCACTGACTTGACCAGTGTCCTCTCAATGTGCCAGCAGAGCTAGGCTGCTTAAACGGCCTTGGCCCATTGTGTTACGGGTAGGACTTGAGCCGCTTTAAACAGGAGAAGCTCCTTTCTACACCTGCAGATGTAGCTGTAGCTCCAATTGTTTCCACTAATGAGAACAGTTTGTAAAGCTGAGCCATTGCACTGTCCAACTCCATGTCTTTAAGGAACACCAAGAAATCACACAGCATTCCCTTGACCCCCTGCAAGTCCTGATCTGAATACAGGACTTGAAGTTCAGACCTCAGGCTCCCTGAATCAAAGTGATGGCCAACTACCAAAACGATATTAAACTTGAACAAGGAAATGTGGGAATTATGTTAAACCGAAGCAAGGAATTGTGTGAATATGTGTATGAAATGTACGATGAAAATTGTCAAGCAATTTCGCCAAGCAAATATCAAGAAATAGGTTGCAGTTCGTCTTTCTACTCGCTTACAAAATCTGCGATGGGACGAAGACAGCTCCGGCGACTTTTTATAGTTCAAAATCGCTGTCAATCAAACGGCAACGCGTCTTTCGCAGACCCTCCAATCATCACGCAGAAGCCCAGCGTCCAGGCCAGCCCACTCCTCCATTCACCCCCAGAGACGCTGAGCGTCCGTGGGAGGGACATAATCGCAGCATTATCCAATGACCGTCGACTTTCGACGCACTAAAAAAAAGCAGTTCTATGCAGCCCCATTGAAGTGGATGGACGCTGAGCTTCAACAGGCAAACGCACTGTGATGCTACTGGAATGTATGAGAAGGAAATCGAGTCAGTCGACCTGCGATAAGCGGCTGATTCTGAACGAATTCGTATTCGAGATGGACGTGTTCTAACGCATTTTAGTCAATGAAATGTTAACACAACAGTATATATTTGACCATTACATTTTTTTTAATTTTAGGGGAAGCTAAGCTTCCCTTGCAGTCGAGAAATCGCCACTGTGGTTGGAAACAAATAAAGTGAATAACAAATAAGAGTTAAACAAATAGGCCTAGCTTAACAAATAAGAGTTAAACAAATAGCTTAACTGATAAAAGTTTGAATACATTTGAGATAGAACTTGAACTTGATAGAATTGAGTTGGTCTGATAAAGTTTGAAATGGTTCAATCGTGTGTGTGTGTGTGTGTGTGTGTGTGTGTGTGTGTGTGTGTGTGTGTGTGTGTGTGTGTGTGTGTGTGTGTGTGAGGGTGTGGGTGGGTCATCACTTGTAACCGGGAAATGTGTGTTTTTGACGTTATTATTTCACATCTAGTTCATCGAGATAAACTCATAAAATAATAAGGCTTGTACCATTGGACTACTGGAGTCTCAGCTTTCATATGACCTATCTTTGTGAACATATGACGTGAAAAATAAAAAAATTGAACACGTTAGCATTTAGCTTCTAATGCTGGATATGTGGGAAGCACATAGCCACTAGCCATATACACTTTATAACAATCATATTTCCAATCGATTTATCATTTTAGCGCCAGTGTAACAAGAAATAACCGTTAAAGCTAAACATAGTTTTTCTAGGTTAAATATTGACGTTGTTAGGCTGTGGTTAGCTTTTGTTATAGCCACCTTGGGCTAGGGCGGGTGGAATTCTGACTTCCATTAGGCCTAGTAGTAGAATATTTCAAAAGGTTTAAAATATTTTTAATACTTGAATGGAAGCACGTGACTCCAAGCTAATACGAACATATTAAAAGTGGAATGGAGTCTTCAGTCGAAAATCCATGGAAGGAGTAGGGAATTTGTAGAGAATAAGAAAGCAAGAAAGAATAAAGCCTAAGAATGACAATAGTTGAGCACTGCTTGCACTCACCTAAAAAAAAAAGCCAATGAGGGTGACTACTCTTTTTTTCAAATCTTGAACTAACAAAAAATAGGAAAAATAAGTACAAAGAATATTATGAAAACCCAGATGTCTACTTGTGAGTCTACTCATTTCAAAGAACAGGCGCACAATTTGGAGGAAGTTGTCCCAAAAATATACGGTGTGACACAGTGACTGGGAACTTATTATCAGATTAAAGAGTGGACAAGCATACATACATGACCTTTACTTCCTATTTTGTCTCTCTCTCTCTCTCTCTCTCTCTCTCTCTCTCTCTCTCTCTCTCTCTGTCCATGAGCCCAGCATTTAGTGGTGGGTGCAGGTGCTTCTCCGGCTCCAAAGGTCATTGCTTCATCACACCAGCCGATGGGGGCAGTGACATATTTGTCCTCTTTTGCGATTTCTTCTTGTTGAGACTTTACCTTACTATTGACGACCCTTCGGCCGTGAGAGGGGTCCATGGGGGCCTTCAGACATCTAAGTGAAGGGGCCATGAGGGGGCGGTAGCTGGCAACAAGGGGATGCGCAATAGGGCTGGGCAGCTCAATTGCAGACAGATGCAGCTGCGGGTGATGAGTTTAATGAGTCACTGACTTTATATACAGATGTCTGTTGTGCCTCTCCTGCACAGTGAGACTTCATCAAGAACACGTCTGAAATCAGGGTGTGCAGCAGCAGACAAGGACGTTGTTTATGTCGCTGTGTTTGAAGTTCACAGGAGACAGGATCGTTTGTAAGGCGGTCACTCAGTGTTGTACCGGCAGCACAATAAAGACTGTTTCCTGGCCGAAGCACCTCCTGTTTTTCCTGGTGAAGATATGTTGAAATAATGGAATTTGGAGGGTTGATTTTCCTATAAATCTGAGAAAATTGCTTTCGTTTCGATTTCGATTTTATAAATGTATTTTAGGACTGTTTTGTAATTGTAATATACAACTATTACAAGACTACAAGAACTCATCTAGCTTTTCGTTGTCTAATTATATTAACATGAAGTGAGGCTCAGTTAGCTTTGCACAGAAACTGAAGTTAGAAATGTCACAGGGCTACATTTTACTTTTATTATTTGAGTAAATTTCGGAGCCTGCAGGCTACTCTTCACTTTGACCTGAGTAAATATGTTGAATCAGTAGCTACTTCTTTTACCAGAGTCTTTAAAGGTAATGCATCCATCCATCCACCCATCACTGGCTCATGGGGCTGATAACGCCTGATAACTTCGATTGAACCAAGTGATAACAGACCAGGAGAGGGCAGCAAACTCCATACTGCCATAAAACACCAGACCAGAGTTTCTGTTGTAGGTTAGCAACTTCCCAGAATAAAAAAAAACTTTTCATCACCATATGTCAAGTGTTTCATGCCGGGGGTCTGGGACACATCAGAGTAGGCCTACTGCCTCTGCAGCAGCACTCATATAACTCCGCTACACCCTGACGCTCGATGACAGCTCGTCTTTTGGGTGGATTTGGCTCACGATGATGATGTTACAGCTTATCGCTTTAGTGCTCATCGCCTTGATGCTACACTGCACAGGGGTGGTGGTGGAGAACGGGTGCGAGGCGGGCTGCAGGTGTAAAGCAGACGGCATGCTTCGGACCGCTGACTGCTCGGACCTGGGGCTCACCGAAACTCCATCCAACATCAACGTTTTGACGACGTATTTGTGAGTATAAAGGATGCAAATTGAATTGTTTAACTGAATCTTCTATTTCAAATGGCGAGGTTTTGTCTAAGAATTTGTAGGATTTTTTTTAAATGCACATCTGCTATGCTTTATTCGAGCTTTTCGTTAATATGACAATGACAATTATATGGTAGGCCTGTAGGCCTACACAACTATATGTACTCATTTTTTGGTTTAAAATATAAATGTATATATTGTGTATATGGCATATATAATGCCATATTATGTCCCATCCATTTAGGAATATATTATGTAAATTAAAATAGATATTATATTTAGATGTAGATAAAAGACCATTCATGGATGGAAAATGTGGGTGGCAGTTCACAATGCTGCATCTTATAAATCTGTTAGCCAAAATTATCTGCGCTTGTAAGGTTAAATTGGACTTTAATTTGAGGCACTAGTGATGCCTATTGCATGGTTAAACAATCACGTTATGGCTTCCTGCCCAGCCAACACCAGAGGCGGTAGGCCACCATTACCATTACGCCTATTAGAATGAATATTATTCAAACGACTCAAATAATATCTCAGACACTACCACTAGTATAATCATGAGATATTTAATAAAACGATGTATATATGCATATCCTATAGCCTACAAATAAAAACGTATCGGGCTATAGGCCTACTATGACATGGGGTATTTCAGACCTAAGAGACGGGTTATCAACCGAAAAGGCCCCGGGTCCATGTCTGTTGCACAGCTCTCTCCGGCTTCAATAGCTCAAACAAATTGGACTCCCTCAAAAAAAAAAAGAAATATGCAAATGAATACGGGATTGTACAGTTTTAATTTATATATTTGGGTCGGTGCGTGTTTTTTATTTATTATTTTCGGACTATGATTTTTTTCTACACAACTTTGTTGATGTGAAGCAACAGGCAATTATTATAATGTGCCTTTTAATAGCCTGTTCCTTTTCATGTTTTGTAATTTCTTTACTTTTGGAGTGTTAATTGTATTATTTCTGGGTAAAACGCACTTATGTGCTCGAAACAAATATGTTTCCCGTTATGTAAATAGACCTAGCCTACACAGCAACCAAAACACATTGATAAATTGATGTTTATATAAATTATGAAAATAAATAAAACGCACTGTAACCAATCCTCAAGATTTACAGTAATATGCATACAATTGTATACAATCACAGATTATCTTACAGTAAGCATGGTAACAATGAATTACCTTATTGTACCATAAAGAAGGCCTACAAGAAAGTGAAGTAAATTTTCCACCCTCATGATCTGGTCAGTTGGACCTGGCCCAGGGTTCAGCCAGAGAGGGCCAGTAAGTAGCAGCATTGTATGGCTGTGTGATGTAATGTGGTGGACAGCGTTGTGTTGCCAAAGAGAAGCTCCCTGATGTCTAATCCATCTTCATCCGTCTTCATCAGCCTAATTACCACAACCAAATCCACTCAGGGATACGGGATGTGTGTGTGTGTGTGTGTGTGTGTGTGTGTGTGTGTGTGTGTGTGTGTGTGTGTGTGTGTGTGTGTGTGTGTGTGTGTGTGTTTGTGCGTGCGTGTGTGTGGTTAAGAAGGTTGCACTACATGCACACTGTCCAAATCTTAATTAACAATAGAATACAAATTATACATAATTATTCTGTCTTCTCATTTTGAAATAAGTTTGTTTGTTCGGCTGTCCTTCGGAGCCTCAGCTGGCCTATATGACATTATTTACATAACATTCAGTATCTGCCCATGTTGTCACACACAATATTACTTTATGTCTAATTTGACAACATAAGATCTGAAATAATGAATGTAAATTGTCATGTATTTAATATCACAAATTTGACCATGCCTTAGAGTGCTTTAAATGTAACACTCAACTTGTTATTTGTAATGATGCTTTAGGACCCAAGACAGCCTTTTAGAAGTACCAGAAATGTAAGGATATCTTCCTTCCCCATTCGTGTCCATGTTAAAACCCTGACAAAGACCAATATTTAATAGAACAGAAACCACTGCGTTTGTCCTGGTCTGCTGCTAGGGGAAAACTGTGATGTGTGACCAAACCAGACCACTGCATCATGCACGGACAACAGATATAGCCTCAGTCACATCTACATTTAAAGAGAATTTAATTTGTTTTCAACAAATTGCGTCATGTTATTTAGGCTAGTGGATAAAAACCAACTTGTTCTTGTGTTCTTCTGTTCAGAGATCTAAGCATGAACGACTTCACCACGCTGCCCATCGGCTGCTTCTCCAGGTTCCAGGCCCTGCGAGAGCTGTAAGATCACTGTGGGGGGGGGGGGGGGGGGGGGGGGGGATGACTGCGCCGCCTCCGATGCGAAAATCTGAGTGTAATTCGCAATTGAGAAATAACAACAGTGGACTGTTCGTAATTCATTTATATATTTTGAAAATTGTAATGTAATGATTATCAACCTTAATTTTGCCCCCCCCCCCCCCCCCCAGGTAGGCTACTCGGGGGGCCCCTACTTGGGGCCCTACGCGCTCTGCGTACTCTGCGTATATGGGGAGCGGCGGCACTGATTGTCTGGTCCTAAATTATTAAAACTCGAGAATTAATATTTAAATTCTGAAGAGGTTAGGAAAATGTGATTGCCCAATTTGAGCATCTGTATTGTGGTATTGTAACCTTTTTTGTAATTCAGTAAAAGTGTATGATATAGGCCTATTGTTCATTGTTGAATTTTATCAAGGTGTGTTTCATTTCATATTTAGCTATATCAATTGACTAAAGAAGAAAAGGTAGGACCTACCTGAACCGTAACCTGTTCATTTGTAAGTGGTTCCTGCCGCAAGGTTCCTGGCAACATCTAATGACATCGGGAAGGGTGCGGTTAATTTATACCTACGGTCTTTAAATACAGTTCTTGGGGGTAGCCTATAAGGAAAATATACCGCAGCGGGAATGATGATTCGGTCAAGTATGAACGAACAAAATCGGGGGACAGGAGACAGACGCAATTAAACTCGTTAAATTGTCCAAAAGCATCCAGCCCGCGTTCTTGTGCACGTCTGGAATTTGGATTTAGGATAGCCTATTGTAAATTCGGTGACAACAGGAGGAAGTTTTTCGGTTCCTAAGCAGTGCATGAGTATTAGAAATTGCGTCTGTTCTGAGTAGCCTACTAGCGAGGATTTCGGTGGGTGCCGACTCACATTATATTAAGCAGATGTGTCCACACGGTCAGAACTAGCGGTTACACGCGGCTGCTGCACACGACTTTTATTTTTTCGTTTCCACGGCACTTTTCTTTAACCTTTATTATATATTTCCATGGTGTGCCCTGTTTTTTTTTCTCCTTTCCACAGCCGGCTAGCAGGAAACAAATTAAATACCCTCCACAAACAATCGTTCGCAGGACTGGTTCATCTGCAAGCACTGTATGTAAATCATATTTCTCATTTAGCCTACATACAGTTTTATGAGGTGTTGAAACTGTTCAAAGCGTATTAATGTCAGCTATTACATGAATTTGGCTGTAGTAGCTGTATGACTCCAGTTAAGAGTAGGCCTAACATTTTTTACAAGAGTTCAAAAGGATGATGTAACACCAAGGCCCACAGTTTGACAGTTATAGGCTACTATGAGAGGTTCAGTTTTAAGAATTTGGTGATTAAAAAAAAGACGTCAACCTCACGGAATAAGTAGGCCTATAGTCTTTTAAGTGCTCTGTTTTTTTAAACAACTGCCAGCTTTTAAATAGTGCTTTTTGTTTTATTAAAACCTCACTCCACCAGAACGCTGCAGAACAACCATCTAAGCCAAGTCCCTACTGAGTCTCTGAAGAACCTCAGGAATCTACGTTCTCTGTGAGTGCTCCCCTGTTTACCTCAATGTAATTATCACTCCACAGCCTTATAAGGTACCGTCATCTAACCAAGATAATTAAAGACATGAGTATGGCAAAGACAAAATACAATTAAGATCAATTTGATTAAAGGTTAATAAACCCATTGTCTACAACCATTTGCAGCATTGTATGTTTATCCCTCTGGGACTCCTCGGAAACATCTTATCTTATCTCTGTCGAGCATCACCATCCATGGACTACATGTTTTGGTTGAAGTTGCTTGTCTGGCTGGTTCTATTCAGAGTCTCTGAAATAAACACGCACGCACACACACAGCTTTTCCACCGCAAAATGATTGGTCCTCATATTGCGCCCTGCAGCGCCCCAAATCCTTAACTGCTGTTCACTGCATTTGAATCAGTTGGTTGTTTGCTGATGATTTGGCCTGGTGTAAACACGGCCCAGTGCTGTTTAGATGGTTATATCTTAAATTCACACACTATAGACTCTGGGGTTATGGTGGGACAGGGGGTGTGGGGTGGGCGGGAGGAACCATGTTTGATGCCTGCTTGTGGCGCTGCCAGGACGCTTGGTCAAACAGCCGTGTCCCCACCAGAAATGACTAACATGCACCAGAGGAATTCATGGACCTCCCTGGTTGTAGAATGGCTCTTTGTGAGACTTTTTATTCTGTAGCGAGCTGTGGTATATTCTACATCAATAAGCGCTGCTCACACCAAGAAAACAGAGGATAATAATACAAACCCCAAAAGTGGTTCCATATTTGCTTTGCTATAAGATAAACTGACACTGGCACATAAAAAAAGGGTGTGAGGAATCCTTCTTCAATGTGGTTTGATTGGACGACCCTCTCAATTGACAGCTTCTGTAATGAATTGTAATTCATTACAATTCATGTACTTTCAATATCCTTTCTGGACCTCCACCAGGCATCTGGACGCCAACTCCCTGTCCACGGTGCCCAGAGGGAGCTTCAAGGGTCTAAGGTCCCTGCGTTACCTGTGGATGGACGATAACGGGCTCACCCAGGTGCCCGTGGCTGCTCTGGCCAGCCTGCCAGCTCTCCAAGCACTCAGCCTGGCCCTCAACCACATCTCCCACCTCCCAGACCGGGCCTTCCACACCCTGAGGCATCTGCTGGTTCTGTGAGTGGCGATGTAATGTGTGGATGTGTGGACGGAGGGTTATGGTTTACTCACCTCAGACACGAGGCTTGTGATTGATAACAAAGTCGTTTTTGTGCTGGAAAGCATGTTTGTGACTTTGTGTTGTCTTGTTTTAAGGGGATCAGAGATCTCGAGTGTCATTGTTACAAGTTACTCTGAGGTGCATCTCAGAGCAGAGCATCTTCAGTCACAACGGAGAACAATGGAGATGTTGTTTTCCGTCAGAACCTCATGTTGTTGCCACTAACTAACTACACTTGTTATCTTGGATCATAGCCATCTCCACAACAACCAGATTGTCGGGTTAGGGGAGAGATGCTTCGAGGGCCTGCACCACCTGGAGACCCTGTGAGTGGAGCTTATGTATTGATCGTTTACTTTATCTTCTGTTCTGTGTCACGTTAGGAGAGTTTGATGTCTCTGATGGGGAACATATGAATTATATTCAAATAATGATAAATAGTCTCTATGGTTCAGCGAAAGTTATCGATTGAATCAAAGCTTTGCAGCTGATTTGATTCATTTCAGCAGCGAAAAACGGTCACATTGGTAAAAATACATATTGTTGTTTTATTGTGAAATTTTACACTTGATTGAAGCCAACTGACATTGATAAATACACAAGAAAACAAGCTGAGACATCTTCGCCCCATATTTCTCCCTTTTGTTTCACAAATACCACATTGTGGAGCCTTGGAAACCACCCTGAAGTTATTTGAATTACGCAAGTATTTGTTTTTCTCAAAGTTACTGACAGGAAAAGAAAGTGGAAGGATCTGGGAAACAGTTAAGGTGTGACGTCTCGCCCCCAGTCAGTCACGCTCTGAAGTGTCTTTTTTACAGCAAAGCACTCTGGGTAGGACCGCTGCGAGCCACCAGTGCAGTTCAAACAACCCCCAGGCAGAGCTCATCTGGTGCATCGCTGTGTGTGGTCAAAAACACAGACCTCTGACAATTACCCTCAATTTACCATACACATGTTGCCCCGGCTGCTTGAGTACAGGACCCAAACAAGCGCGGCAGACATCCAGCACCATCGGCTCAGCACAGAACACGCCTGTTGTTCTGCTCATGATTAAAGGAGATGAGGCCAATCTCGGAGGAAAGATGTGACTACTGATTGTTGGGTGTCACCAAGTTGTTAATGAAAGAATCAAACCTGCAGCAGAACATCTTGGATGATGATGATGAACTGAGTGTGTGTGTGTGTGTGTGTGTGTGTGTGTGTGTGTGTGTGTGTGTGTGTGTGTGTGTGTGTGTGTGTGTGTGTGTGTTTGAGAGCGAGAGAGAGACTGTACTGTGTGTTTAGACTGAGCTTTACAGCATCATCTGGCTGGTATTTATCTAGATTGGCCTATTACTAGGTACATTTACGTTAGATAGATCAGTCTGCGGTCTCTTTGTGTTTCAGTACACGGAAAAGGGAACAGACATTCTAGTATTCTCTATATACTCCATTATTGTTTCCAGGTTTCAATTTAGATCCCTGAGAGAATGAGAATATCCCTGCCTTCTGTGTCTACCAGTCCACACACTGAAGCCGATGTACAGAACTATGTTTGTACCATCATATTTTACTCATCAGTGCCCCCAGAGGCACCAAACTACTTTCCACACTATTGGTGACATCGACAAAGTTTTTGCATGGTCGAATCTGATTTGTCAGGCGAGACCCATCGTTGACTGATCGTCGAATCATGTATCAGATATGTAGTAATAGGATATATGCATATATGTATTATCAGGGTTTCACACAGTTGTCCGTTAGGCCAGACTCAGCGCCTACGCTTAATGACCATCTGCCTTTAAAGAAAAAATACTTTTTACAATATGACGACTATGTGCGCGTTCATTCATGTCCGCATCTGCATTCCAATTAACAAATAATACTATTAGCCCACTATACTACAATGTAGGCTATTTTAATAAATTGAAATTAATATAATAAATTTATGAAATCCAACCGATCTCTGTGGAGACGGAGAGTTCCGTTCAGTCTAATGACGCACCGTATTCAGTTCTGATCATGATAAAAACCTGCATCGATAAAGAGACTAGAGGCGTTGGACTGATTTCGTTTGACTGCGATCACTTCGAAATCAGTCCAACGCCATGATTCATAGGGTTTTCTTTCCCCCATTTAGCACCCCATCCCCCAAATGGAATGACCCGCTGTTTTACGCACGCACACTTTTCCCGACACGACAACCCGAACATAAAAAACAAAAAATAAGTACAGGCATACACTCAAAGTAATTAAATAATGTATCACAAAATTGTGTTTTCTTTCGCAAACTGAACAATGGAAAATCTTGGCACCTTTATTTCATTAGACATCCTTGTCCCCTACTTGTTTATAAGGCCAGATAGAAACACCACTATGCTCTAACCCCCACTATACTGTACAATCAACTCAAGTCGAAAGGGGGAAAATAGAGAGGAAGTCATAAACCACAGTTGTACCTTTTAGGGCCAATAAGACACTTTGTTGGAACAGGGAGTCATATGTGAATCATCCTGATAAGTGTGTTTGTGTGTGTGTGTGTGTGTGTGTGTGTGTGTGTGTGTGTGTGTGTGTGTGTGTGTGTGTGTGTTTTGGTAAGAGAGTGCTGTGCGAAGGATGTGGTGTAGGGCTCAGGCCATGTGATGGAGACCTTCACAGGAGGTCTTGTGATGCCCCATTGTGACTGGGATAAAGGGCTGAACAAATAAACCTGAATTGACTTAATTGGAAATGACATGTATGGTCTGATTCAAAAAAGAGAAATGTTATGGATTCTTTTGGTTGAATAATTGGTAACACTTTATTTTAAGGTGTCTACATAAGAGTGTCATGACACTGTCATGAACTTGTCATAAACGTTATGAACATGTTATAAACGTTTATGACTTTGGTCATTAAGTGTCATTTGGTTGTTATGATAAGTTGACATTGTTTGGGTTGTCTTGATTATGACAAGTTGACATTAATCAAAGTGACATTACCAGAACTTGTCTTGGTCATGACAAGTTGACACGTTGACATATGACATAGTTGTCATATGTCATAGTTATGACAGCGTCATGACACTCTTATGTAGACACCTTCAAATAAAGTGTTACTGAATAATTCACTTCAGTATAAGACATAACTCATAGCCTATTATTGTCATATAGCAGTTATAATAGCAGTATCAATTATTGTAAGTAAAAGTACAGGTAGTATAGTGCTAATGGCGGTATTGATAGTAGCATGAGTTTGTGTGTCTCTGCAGTGACATGAGCGCCAATACACTGGACAGCTTTCCTACTGTCATCAGGGCTCTGCCCAGCCTTCGTGATCTGTGAGTCTGCTATGTACACACACACACACATACACACAACCATGTGCGCACACCAATCCACACACACACATGTACACACAGACATACACACACACACGCATGGATTTAACAAAGTGCGCACACCCATTCACCCATGCACACACACATGTACACATAGATAAATACACACACAGAAGTATATGTAAACAAACACACACACACAAATCACATATGAGATGAACATTACATTATGATGGTAAATAGATATGTACTGTATATAGTCACGTGACAAATCCAGACTCCATATAAGCCTGTGTTTCTTTCACAGAAATCTCCATAACAACCATATTAAAACCATCCCAGAACATGCCTTCATTGGAAACCCTTCCCTGGAGACAATGTGAGTAACCAGGCTCCCTGGGCTCTGGAGCTGCATCTGGCTCTTTAGCTCCTCACCTGTGGTCCCTCAGGTGTATATTCCTATATCTAAATAAAATAATGCTGATAAAATAAAAACATTTTAATCATGAACAAACGGTATATGTTGAAATATGTATGATGTTGCAATGGGTAAAAAGGTGGTGGCTCAGGCATGAAGGAAGCGTTAGTTGAAATGTATTTTTACATAAACGTTTTTTTATCCTTATTTTAAATATATACATTTATTATAATATATTATAGATATTATTATATTCTACTATTCTATTTTTGCATTCTCCAATCTTAAAAACATTACACTAAACATCACAAAACTACACTGAAAGGCACAGCAGAGCAAATGTAAGGGATTTTATATTTATTTTTCAGTAATAGGAAAAAGTACAAAAAAAAAATCCTGTACCAAGGTTCCCAAGTCCTGAGTGTGTGCTCAGTGTGCTGATGTTCAGATCGAGTTGGTTTGAATTTCAGAAAAATTGCGTACCATGAATAACTTAAATAAATAAATAAAATGACTTTTATGCTACAACTGCAATATTTTGTCATTTTCTGTTTTTCTTTGAACCTCCAGAAACCTCCATCACAACCCAGTTCAGGCGATAGGAAAAACCAGCTTCCAGAAACTTCCTCAGCTTCTCACACTGTAGGTCACAATCATTCTGTCTGCCCGTCTGTCCGTCTGCCTGACTGACACATGAGCTGCATGTTATACAGTAGTTACATTGGAAAGCATTTTATGTCTCAATAAATTTTTCAATGTTGGTTTTAATAAAATAAGGTTGAATGTACTACAACAACAACATGTTACAGCCTATTTTTTTTCCTTAGATCTTTGAGCGGAACCTCTTTGATCACAAGGTTCCCCGACCTCACTGGTACCAGCAGTATGAAATCCCTGTAAGCATAACTACATCTGCGCCCAACCAGAGGTCAAAACCCTACGTATAAACACACGTCTCAAAACGAAACAGACACTATATTAAACAAAGTATAAATATCAGATAGGCACATGGCTGTTAGAAATATGATATACAATGAGACAAATGTTTTGTGTGTAGAAATGTAGAAATAGCAGTTATGTACTACTTATGTATATATATATATATATAAATTACATAACTGCTATATATATAAATTACATAACTGCTATATATATATATATACGTATATGTATTTATTACATTTTCTTGGTATTATATGCATATATATATATATATATGTATGGTCTTAATGATCTGATGCTTCGTTTAGCTCCATCTCTGGAACACACATATCAGAACTTCCCAGCAGCCTGTGTGAAGACCTGCCCCTCCTCAGGCAGCTGTAAGTCTGACTCCGCCTCCTTCTCTAATGTACCGGGTCGTTTGAAGATGATGGATTAACAGAGACAGGAAACCATCAATGTGAACAATTCACATTACTTAGTGTGTGTTGTCTCCTTTAAATGACGTGCGGTGTGTGTCCTGTGATGTCCGTCTGTCTGCAGGGATCTGTCACACAACCGCATCCTGTCCTTACCCTGCTTCACTGACTGTAGGAATATACAGAAAATGTAAGCCGTCAATATTATTATTTTTGCGAATAAGCAGTGGTTAATTATAGTCATAGTGATATTTATAGCCAAATTGTTATCGTTTATACGTTTTTGTTGGAATAGTAGGAGTAATATTTTTTAGTTTGTTGTTTTGTGGATAGCCACCTCATTAGAATTCTAATTGTTGTAGTAGTTATAATAGTTAAAGTACTAGTGCTATGTTGTTGCTTTGTATGTTTGTTGTGTTTGTACAATACACAATTGTATTGTTCAACAGTGATCTGCGGTATAACTCCATCCATGTAATACGGACTGGAACATTCCGGAAGATGAGTGCACTCTCCACGCTGTGAGTGACGAGCTCTACACACACACGCACACACAGTTTGCACAAATAAAATAGATTTCCGATTGTACAAATTTGTTAGTACAAATTTTCTCATGTGAAATAGTTTTCCCCTATTTGCCAAATTAATAGATTTTTGTGAGAAAAATAAAATAAATGTTGTTTATTTATTCCATAGACTTCTGACCCCTCGTTTTATTTTTATGAAGGTTGTGTTTTATGTTTTTACATGCAAGACATCAAAATCACAATGATCTTGGCCTTTTTAAGCTGACCTAGCACCCCAACCCTTTTCTCTCTGTGTTTACGACCCTCTCCCCCCTTAGTGACCTCTCCTTCAACCGGCTCTCCCACCTCCCCCGGGGGGAGGAGCTATCAGGCCTCACCCGTCTTTTGGCCGGGAACCAGGAGCGAAGGGGCCCCCTGCCACCCCACCTCCTCAGGTACTGCTGGCTGGGAGACCGAGATCTCTTGAGTGAGGCCACACAGGGGGGGAACTGTTGGGCTCATGGTCGACGCAGAAACGTGAAACTTTGTGGACACACATAAAAGATTAGATCTAATATATTAAATCTACGTTTGGACTATAACTAATAAAGCAGGTGAAGAGCATGTGGTGGCTACCGTATGGAGGGCTTGGACACAGGTCATATTACTGTCCCTACACCATCCCAGTCCGTTTGTGTGCGCGCCAGGGGTGTTTGGTGTTAAACTTACCTGGATATTGTTTTGGTTCCCAGAATAGCAGAGATGCCAGTGGGCCTCCAGTGCTGTGTGCGGCCCTGTGGCAGGCCTGGGAAGCCCTATCCCATGGGCCCCTGCAGGAGAGAGAACGGTATGAGACACAAAAACACACACAAAGACAAGCATCCACTTAATCCCATTAAAAACTCCATAAATCTCACCTCTCATTTAAGGGTGCGGCAAGGAAGATGGCATAGCTATTCTTCAGCCTTTATGGAGTGAGAATATCTGTTTTCGATTTGACTCGTCCTCTCAATTGCGGAGCAACTTTTCTTGCGTATTTATTTTCACAAACCTGCGTTCTTCCGCTTTCTCTCTTTACAATGACAATGACATAACAACGCAACCCTGCTGTTGACAGACAGACTGGTAATCTTCTTACAGGCCTACGACAGCCACAGATAGTGTATTTTCTTTTTTCCAAGCAAAAAGATTGATTGCTGTCCGGATGTTTAGTGAATTCCAACGAATATGACAGAAATGCTGCTAAAATACATTGCCTGCCTCGGCTTTAAGAGAATAATCTATGATTCTTTCTATGTTTTTCGATGACCTGACAAGGAAACGGTGTTCTGAGAGAGCTCACCGACCCGGAGATGCGGCCAGCGCAGTATCACGGTATGGAGAGCAGAACTCAAGCCTGCTCATCACCCCGTCCCTCCAGGCTCATGTTAAAACACTGAACACTAGAACAAAGGCACCACGCAGAAACCACAGCATCCGAGGGTTGTTGGCTGTGTAAACGCAGTCAAATGTAGACAAAATCGAATCTCATAAACAAAGCACTAAACTGCTTTAAATTGATACAATTCATTTGTAGATTAGGAGAATCTACAAATAAGAAAATCGATTGCACATTTCAGCTGTTGATGTTATGTTGTTGATGTTATTCAGCGACAGCAAGATTCCCTCCCTCTGTTTTTCTCCAGGGCTTCTTCTCCAGATCCCGCTGGGCTCGTCTCCTCCCTGGATCGCTCACTTCTGTGTCTGGGCCATCTTCACCCCCTCCGTCGCCCTCAACTGCCTGGCTCTGAGCCTGGTCCTCCTACCCGGAGCTGTGTGTAGAACCACCGCAGCCCAGCGTCTCCTCCTGGCCGCCCTGTTCTCCCTGCGCCTGCTCACGGGGCTCTGTGGAGCCGGCCTGGCCCTGGCAGAGGACCTCCAGAGTGCCACGGATCTCCCCGGTCTGCAGACCCCGTGCTGGGGGGGGCGGTGGCGGCGTCTCACCATGGGGGAGCTGGTGTTCCTGCTCTCCTCCCAGGCCTGCGTGGTGCTCCTGATGACGGCCGTGGCGTGGGAGCACAGGAACCTCCGGGCCTCCAGGGAGCCGGCGACTCCAGGGGTGCGGCAGCGGCTGCTAGGGGCTGCCTCTTCCGTCCTGGTGGTGGTCGTCCTGTGCTGCAGCGCCATGCTGGTTCTGACGGCGTCCATGCGGGTCGTCCGGGACGAGAGCAGCTCCGTCCGCACAGGGCGGACGCGCTGTTGGGAACCCGACGCCGCGGCCCGTGTCGCCCTCAACTGCGGCGGGTACCTGCTGCTGACGGCCATCCACGGGTTAGTCTTCCGCGGCCGCCGGGGATACAGGAACACGGCTGCCCAGCATCCCCGGCCGGCGCTCGTCACGACCCACGCACACGCGCTCACCTGCGTGCTGCTGGCCAACGCGCTGCTCTCCGCGGCCGAAGCTCTGCTCTGGTTGGCCGAGGGCTCCTCCTCCGTCGTGGCTTCCACCGGCCCCGTCCTGCAGCCGCCAGGAGGGTCCCCGTCTCTCCTCCTCTCAGCCTTGCCTGCCGTGCTGGACCCTCTGCTCTACACGCTCCTCCACCTGCAGGGGGTAGACCAACACGTCGCCCGACCTGGAGATGGGAAACACTGACGCCGCCCCCTCCCTGGTACACAGACTTGCTCACAAATGCGTTCTTATCCTCAGAACGAATCGTTTCTAGGTCAATCTCAACTTTATGCTCTAGGTGCTGTGTGTGTGTGTGTGTGTGTGTGTGTATGTGTGTATGTGTGTGGGACATGTTCAAATAGAATATCTTGAGTGATAAAAGCCAAATGTTTTCCCTCAAGGAATGTTTCGACTTGAACTACGTACACATTGTGATCACACACATACAACCAAAGCAAAGGGAAATGTACACAAGGTTTCCAGTCACTGCATTTTAATAAACTTTCCTCGCAATTTGTGTCCAGTCAGTCCACGTCTCTTCCATGGTTCATATAAATTACTTTCATGTGTTACTGTCTGACTTTATTAACCAAGGGTTTCATTGCGGACGATAAAAGGTTTTTTTAATTTAAAATTCCTGGTAGAAGTGTTTTTGTCCGCTTGGTTTAACTTTGTCATGACAAGATGACAGAGAGGATAATCCATTCTTGTGAAGTCATTGCAATGGGCCTTGAGATGCAATTGATGTTCAAGATGTTTTTATTAAAAGTTTGGGTCGTCTTGGCAGAATGGACTCAACCCACTAATCATTTAGGAAAAGGTCATAACTTGTCATTAACTTTTAATAAATATTCATTTTGAGTTGGTACAATTCAAGGGATATGAAAACATGAAACTACAAAAGGTTTTCATAGACCTTGTTTAACCATTAAAATACCTAGCAAAGATAAGTCGGTAGACTCTACCATCATCATTAGGTCAGATAGAAGATCATACTAAAATGTTAACGGGACCATGAATACGAATGAGAAATATGTATATATATATGTATATGTATATATTTTTTCATTGTGCAGTTCCTCTAGCGTTTGAATGAAGGGTTTCATTAAAACCCTTGTCAAGCCAAACTCCCAAGATCTTGTTAAAAGTTAAGATTTTATCAAGGCTATTGTTACATTGTTTAACAGGTTCAGCGGTCAGCGGTCTCATCAGAACATGAAACCAGCCTTAAATGAGAGATCCTCATCCTCATCCTCATCCACTTATCCGGGGTCGGGTCGCGGGGGCAGCAGCTCAAGCAGGGGGCCCCAGACTTCCCTTTCCCGGGCCACATTGACCAGCTCTGACGGGGGGATCCAGAGGCGTTCCCAGGCCAGTGTTGAGATATAATAAATAAATGAGAGATGAGACTATTAAAAGACTGCAATAACTGAAATGATGCCATCAAATGTACCAAGGTGAATGTAACCTTTAACATGACCTGTAATAAAACCTGTCTTCCTGATAATCCTCCACTCTGCGGCATGTGGTTTGCGCAACAAAATGAAATAAATACACTAGACGAAACTTTCATTAGAAAATAATTTAATAAACATTTTCAAACATACAAAAAAAGAACATTGGAAGGAAGTGAGCCCTCCGTTCCCGACTAATACTTTTTTCATCGTTAATAATATAATTTCAACCAAAACAATAAAAAACAAAAAACAAAAAAAAGGATTGCACGAGCTCATGAACGGCTCTTCCGCCCGGCCACTAGTGCCGCTCGTCTAAAAGGACCTCCCCCATTGGTCGGCTGGTAGACGACAGTCACAGCATTGTGCAGTCTTGGCGTCAGTCTCACAAATACCATGACAGAATACTAGCAGCGGCCAATTTTCAACCCCCCACCCCCACCCGCCCTTGTTTGGTTACTTAAAAAACGCTGGACAAATTGTCAATTGTTATTCCATGGACACGGCACGAAAAAAAAAAAAAAAAAAGAGTGGCAGCAGCATCACTACCAGAGAGGGGAGGGGCTGGGGGGGGGGGGCGGTGATAGCTCCTTTAAAAAAACACACACGGTATTTGAAATCAACCCACAGTGAGGTGCCGGCGGTCCATCCGAACGCCACCCACCCCCACCCAGGCAGAAAGGATAATAGAAAGCAAAAACCCACAAGTGACAATACAATACAGAAAACGCAACAAGGAGGTGGGGGGGTGGGGGTGGGGATTGGGGGGGGGGGGGGACACAAGAGAAATTAAAAACAACAGGCTAACAAGGCAGCTGAGTCACCAAGCAGGGACTATACTTACGTACGTGATGGGAGGCTGATACTAGCAGGCCCAAGATAGTTCTGACAATTCGAGGAAGTTCATTGGCCTCCGTGCCCGAAGCGGTGCCCCCCTCATTGGCCCGCAAGTTGCGGGGCTGCAGGAGGGGGGGGGGGGGGGGGGGGGGGAGGGGTGGGGGGAGAGGAGGAGGAGGAGAGGGGGAGGAGAGGGGGAGTCACCCCCCCTCCCAGCCACCACCACGCCCCCCCCCCCCTCCACTCTGATTCTGCTTTACCTTACTTGGCAGTGGTCGGTCTAACCTTAAAGATCTCAGGAGATTGCTTTGTTTATACTAAAGATAAATGGTATGGGTGGGGTGGGGGGGGGGGGTGTGGGGGGAGGGGAGGGAGAGGGAGGTGGTGGGATGGGGGGGTTCAGCCTGCTTCATGTATCGTCTCCCTGAGTTGGGGCGGGGCCTAAACTTAGTGGCTCATTTAGACTCACTCCCAGCTCTCGACACCTGTCCCCCAGTTTCCTCAGCTTATCAGAATTACCTCCCTCCGCCGCATGGAACAACAGGCGCTGGAGAGCAGAGAGAGAGAGACAGAAAGAGAGGGAATGAGAGAGAGAGAGATCGAGGGAAAGAAAAGGGAATGATAGAGAGAGAATGACACGGAAGAAGAGGAGGAGCCAGGTGAATCACGCTTTAAAACAGGAGTAAAAAACAATCAGAGAGCAACACTATAAGCAGGTTAAAAACAGACAAACCTGAAACAAAAAGGAGAGGCAGCTGAATTTTGAAGGCAGGTGCAGTATGTGTAACATCTGGATGACTGCTTGAATATATGTGTGTTTGTGTGTGCGTGTGTGTGTGTTGAGAGATTTACATCTTTCCACAGGGCTGCACACAGCGGTAGATGGCGGAGGACCTGCCGATACAGGAGACGCACCTGCAATAAAAACATGAGAAGAAGAGGAAGGAAGAAGAAATGGAAGGAAGGAAGAGTAAAAATGTGAAAAAAGAAACAAATAAATCATAGAAAGAAATGAAGAAACAAACAAACAAAAAAATATAGAAAGAAAGAAAGGCGGAAAGAAAGATAGCAACAAAGAAAAAAAGATAGAAAGAAAGATGGAAACAAAGACGGAAAGAAAGAAACAAACAAATAATTCAACAAAGAAAGAGTGAAAGAAAGAGAAAGGGTAAAGTTGTAGAAAGAGATGGAGAAAGGGAAAGAAGCCGTAGCACGGGGAGCAGCGTGTCAGTTTGGTCACAACAACGCAGAGACGTCCCTGTAATCTCGGCCGTTACCGACAGTGAACACCCAGGCCTTCATCAGGGGGGCCCCCCCATCAGGACGACGAAGACCATGATGACGAGGAGGAGGATTAGACTGTTGGGGCGAGGGGGCGCTCTGGAAGGCGCAGAACGCCGTTCACGGTGGACCAAGAACAATATGCACATTCAACTGCCGTAAGAAACAAGTGTGGGTGCACTCTTATTTGAGTCGGGTGTGTCGGGGTCACATCCTTTTGACAGCGCAGGTGCTTCAACCTCCCGTCAAAGCCTCCCCCGCTAGCAGTCATGTTGTGCTGCCTTCTCCACTATCAAATGCACGCCACCACCACCGCCCCGTCGCCCCCCCCCCCCCGTCCCCTGTGCTACTTGGACTTACCTCAGCTCGCTCCTTGAGCTCCCACTCCACAGCGATTGCTCTGCCAGGAGACACAGAGCAGACATGCGGTCAGCGTCCATTCAAAATGACCCTAACCCTAGAGTTGGTTAGGGCTAACCCAAACATGCGGTCAGCGCCCATTCAAAATTGTAAAGGGATATTGGAATGAAAGAGTCTTACACTTTTTTTTTTATACACGTAATAGACGGCCCAATGGAAGCACACCTGCAGAGTTACTGCAATATGACATCACCCGGCATTTATTTGAGCCATTATTTTCAGGCGCATTGGCTTTTCTGTCCACCCTTTAAGACCGTTAGGAGACAGACAGAGATGGAGGGAGGGACAGAATAATAAATTTAAAAAAAGTCAAACTTACATTTTCCAGATGGCCAAACACTTTGGATGGCTGGTGGTCAGCAGGCGGGCCTGGAACTTGAGGTGTTCCATGCCGCCGTCCCGCCACTCCTGGTAGAGTAACCTGGAGCGGGAGCACAACCACAGCTGGACAACAAGACACGCACACATGACTCTGGACAGAACTGGAGGAGCACCCAGGGAGAGTACTACTTTTATAACATTTTCTAACAAAAAACGATTATTTCCAGGGTTGCCTTCCGGCAATGAATTGTATAAGGTAGCGGGTCAGCAACCTCTCGACTGTGAAGCGAGCGACCACACACACACACACACACACACACACACACACACACACACACACACACACACACACACACACACACACACACACACACACACACACACACACACACACACACACACACACACACACACACACACACCTAACTATAGTAGCTAACAGGTACATAGAGACCATTTGTCATTTCCCCTTTGCAAAGTAACCAGGGTTCTTCTCTCAAGCAGCATGTTGGTGGTTCTAGGACGAACCTGAGGCCCAGTTCAGCGTTGTTGGGCATGGCATAGCGAAGTTTCTCCAGGACCATTGCATGCTGGGATGGCAGCAAACAGCCCAGGTAATGGTTCACCACCTGGACATCCACAACAAAACCAACAGACAATGGAAGGTGCTCTGGTATAACACCGATGCAGTCACTAGGAAACTGGGTGGTACATGAACGATTTATGTACTCTTAAAGCCTTAAAGATGTTCAATAGTTCAAGTCTTTTATTCTCAGAAAAAATATATAAATATAGAATACTATTAGTAAAGTACAGGGTAATAACAATAGTGTGGTTTGCATCCACACTAAAGAAATCAAAATCGAATTATGTGCAAATACAGTTATTTGCAAAAAGATGGTTAGCAGAATACTGTGGTTGTACTGGTCAGCTGCCACTAGTACTGGCTCGTCACGGCATGGAGGTGATCCTAATATAAAGGCTCCGGGCTACTGAGGGGCGGGGGGGTGTGGACTTGCCTTGTTGTGGAAGCGGTAGCAGCTCCAGTACTGGGCGGGGCTGAAGGGGACCTCCAGCCGAGACGGGACGGTGCCCAGGCAGCGGTGCACCAGCTCCCACAGCACCTTGGAGTGCCGCTTGGGGGCCTGGTCGCCGTTCTGCCGGCAGCTGCTGAACAGCAGGTAGCTGCAAGGAGAACGCACCAGGAGTCAGACAGGGAGTCAGAAGGGGAGTCACACTAGGAGTCACACCGGGAGTCAAAGCAGGGGTGATACTGGGAGTCACACCGGGAGTCACACCAGGAGGCCAAACCCTTCTCCAGTCCTTTTGTTGCCCCCACGTCGCAAACCAAATGCATTGGCTTGTTCAAATCATATTTTCTTTCCAGAAAGAGTAAAAAACTATCGTTTTTTTCTATTGTTTAAAGACTTCTTTGTGGACAGATGTTGGTACATAGCGACAAAGAGAGCTCACCTTTAGGGTACCGATTAGTAGTTGGTCAGTTCACAATCAGTCTAGTGTGTAGGTGTTTTTTAAACCAGCTGGGTGGTTGTTGGGCTGGGGGGGGGGGGGACTTACTCCATCCAGAGCTTATGAAGAAGGTCCAGAGGCATGGCCGACCCCAGCGCACGCTCAAAGGCGCTGGCGGTCTCCTCTGTGGAACCCTGCAGCCAGTGCCAGCGGCTGGAGGAGCAGACAGCAGACGTGTTACCACAGAACGGTACGTTGTTAGGTTACAATGGCGATGGGGGACAGGAAGGAGAGAGAGAAAAATATATGGAGGAAATGTAGGAGGACTTAAAGAGAGAACAAACGAAAGAAAGACTGAGAGACGAGTGACCCACCAGTGGATCAGGTGAAGGTAGGGCATCTGTGGGAGGAGCTTCTCCTCCAGGTGCTTCTTGATGATGGATCCCTTCAATATAACTGAAGTCGGGAGGCCAAGGATATGACTGGAAAATATAATTACAAAAACGTTCAATACACGCGCTTTGGGATCAGCCTACTTCATTTCCGGCACTATGACCGCTGTCGGTAGACAGCTGCACATGCTCTTTCCGGTTCGAACTGGCGATGGGTAATTTTTACATTTCACACCGTCAATACCTGCAACCTTGTTGTTAGACAGATGATTAACTAACTAAACAATATATTTACAAATAAAGACTTTAAAAATGGTCGCCATGGTTTCGGAGGGCTAAAGGTGAACTATAAAAAGATGTGTAGGAGAGCCCTCACCGCAGGATGTCCAGGGGCTCCAACTGGTTCTGCTCGTCCTCACAGAGGGAGAGGAAGAACGCCCCGAACAGGGGAGGGATGGCACTGGGCTTGTCCTACACACACGCACACACACACACAGTTTAAGAATAGTCTGCATTCAAGCTCCCACTTAAATAATAACAGGGCGCTGGTTTCTTCCGGTGGGACGTGAACCTCAAATGGCATGGGTTGCCGGGGGTTACCGGCGGTGGAGGCGGCGCTCACCTGGGCCATGAGGAAGCGGCAGGTGTGGTAGAAGATCTGTGCGTTGTTGGGACACTCGGCCAGCGCGTGGAGCCAGACGGTGACCGCCTGCTCCCCGTTGCCCTGGCGGTGGTGGAGGTCCGCCAGGGCGTCGCGCAGCTCACACGACACGGGACACGCCTCCAGCAGGGGCTCACACAGCCGCACCCCCTCCTCCAGCCTGGGAACGAGAGAATACAAACACAGATCAGTCGCAAGCGCATGGTGGATAGGACAAAGAAAGGACCACCCGACTTTGAGAACATATAAGATATAGGTTGATATATGAAATGATAAATAGCGCCACACATTCAATCTGAAGACGTTCTTTTATCTGGTGACTTATTTAGATATTGGACTTTTAATCGATTTAGATCTGAGCCAAAGAAGGAAATAACATCGCTGGCTTGGAAACCTAGCATGGCAGCCAAGGAAGACTGACCTTCCAAGGAACTTGTTGAGGAAGAGGAGGTTGGTGTGAAGAGGAAGGCAGGCCGTCACCCTCGCCGCAGCCGGCAACTTGTCGTCCGTGCACTGAAGGATGGCATCTGGTCAGGGGGAGAAACAACGTTCATTTAATGCTCCACTTACAACGGGCTCTAGCTGAATACAAGTGCGATTATCTCAATGGAATTGCCTCTGAATGAGTCAATTCATATTTAACACCATTCCGGGCATCTCTTCACTGATTGGTTCAGGGAATCCATCTCAGTCCATCCAGGTGCGTGAAGTGCGACACTTCCTAATGCCGGAGACGAGCAGAGGGCGACTTTTTTGGTTGTGAAGAAGAATGTACTGATTTCTGTCAGAGTTAATATGGTTTCCCCTTCATCCTGTACTCCCTGCCAGACCTCTGTCTCTAACCCCCCAATGTTCTTGAAGCATTGATCAGGGAAGCAATTCGGGGATTGGGATTAGCATTAAATGGCCCTTCTTTCATGTGTCATTCAAACTAAGAAGATCCTCTGCAGACCAATTGTTTGGGTGTTTGCCAATCCAACCCAACCCAGGTATCACATCCAACCGGTTAATCAACTTAGACGGTAATGACGGTAACCTGGCCCGAGCAAATACAGGGGTTGCACCTTTTTGTATCGTATAACCTAGATCAGGTAACTAATGGCAGGCCTTGGAATCTACACCCTTGATTTGAATGAGCCTACACCCTTGATTCTTCATTTGGCTTGCCAGCCAGGAGTCATACTATCAGCACATAATGTGCCACACTAACTCCTAGTCAACCCAACTCCCACCCCCATGACCAACCCAACCCATTCCCGGTATGTCTCTGAGCCGGTTACCTTGGAACAGAGCCACCAGGATCTCGGGCGGCGTGCTGATGTCCTGAGCAGACCTCCAGGGCAGCTGGAAGGGCTCCCTGCTGACCAGCCGGCCGGGGCCCGAGGCGGCCGGGTCGTACAGGCTGGACGGCAGGCAGTCGAACTCCGTCAGGTGGATGTAGGAGAGCCAGAGCAGTGTGCGGTCGCTCGCCGTGAGGTGTGCCGCGATGCACCGCTCGCTGGCCGATTTCAAGGAATTCTGTTTGTAACAAACAAAACAGAGATTACATGCCTATGCCTTTGGAGGAAGACAGGTTTATACTTGGAGCATGGGATTATTCTCTGCTCTTTTTAACAGTGTTCCCGAGCCCAACTAGACCACTAGAGTAAGGCACAAAATGGGCACAATATAAAACAACAAAGACTTGGTATGTCTGACATTTGCAGTAAGCACTAAAGCTAAAGCATTAAGCGCAGTACAGAGCAAAGTTGCAAAATTGTCCCGTTGCAAAAATTTGCAATGGGACGAAGCGGCTTTTGAACATTGCAAAGAAAGTGAAACGGTTAGTTGCAGAGCGTACAGAGTACCGATCAAATCCAAGGCTTATACTGAACCATATGAACTTAGGACATAAGTGTCATTCAGTAGCAGAACATGACTAAGATATGACCCATCTTCTCTTCAGGAACTAGTTATGGTCTAGTACAGAGATGGGCAACTGGCGACCCTGGCGATCTGCGGGTCTCTGTGAGACCCGCAGATAATTTAAGATAAATAAAATAAAAAAAACTGAAAACAGAAAACTCGATCAACAAAAACCGTACCTTTCAGTCAAGATAAGAAGCAGAGTATCTTTTCATAGAATTCAAAGGCAAACCGATGTGTCTAGTTTGCTTAGAAACAATATCAGTCATGAAAGATTTAAATCAAGTCGCCACTACTACAACTGCACTGAATATAATGCTAGTTGTTGCACTTCATTTTGGGCCACTGTTTTTCAGTTTTGTGCCATCATTGAATAATGATGTATGTGAACCCTTTGCACTGAAAAAAATAAGAATCACTCATGTGGCTTTTAAAACAAACTTGTTGTGTTTGTCATTTAACAAGATTATAGACATGTTAAAAATGGCATTTGAGCATGGAAAATATGAAATGAATGTTGGTTCAATTAACATACATAGGCTATGAATCTACATGTTTTTTTAGGTAGTGCCCATCCCCAAAATGCACCAGAAGACAGGAAAACACATCTACCAAGGATTTTTTACCAATTTACCAGGACTACCCCACATCAACATCACCAGCCACCACTGATACAGACATATCAACACATAATTTGTTCTTATTTTGAATTATTTTGTAGCTTCTCTCATATCCGATTAGGTGAAGAGCGTGTTCATGTGGCCCTCTGATGGTGATGATGAAAAATTGTGGCCCTCTTAATCATGAAAGTCTAGTACTTAACCACCCTGGTAAAGGCAATCAGGCTCCAAGTCTGCAATGGGTAGGTGAAGGGTGGATGATGACTATGAAGATGTCCCACGACTTCCAGTAGGACAATAGGAGAGTCTGTGGTCAGGTCAGTCACCTGTAGGATGGCCAGGGCACCACCGATGCGGCCGGTGAAGATGTTCAGGTCCACCCGGTAGAGCAGTGCCTCCAGCAACTGGAAGGACAGCTTCTCTGTGACGCCGGCCGATGTCACCGTGGCAACGAGGAAGCGCAGCAGGCGGTCGCACACGTAGTCCTTGCCCTCGAAGGAGCTCTCCAGGTTCAAATACTGGAGGGAGAGAGGGGAGATGATGACCAACCAACGACCAACCAATTTAAATCTGACTTTTGCACTTAACATGGATTTTGTGTAGAGTCTGATTTAGTTTATTTTGTCACTTATATTATAGCCCTGTAATATATGTTATTATTGGCTATTAGGGGCACTCACTCTCCACCAGACTTGGGGGTCGGGGGCGTTCTCCACGGCCATCTCACACATCTCCTGGACCTCCTGCCAGCTGCCCCGCCGGGAGAACAGGGACAGGTAGTGGCACCAGATCTCAGCGTTGTTGCTGTTGTCCTCCAGGGCGCGGGACAGCGTGTTCAGAGCGGCCTCCAGGCTCTCTGACGCAGGGCTGGTGGGCACATACAGCGAGAGAGGTTGTTGTGAATAGGGGATAAACGCAACCAGTTTGAATTACGTTTACATGCCAAGGGGTTTTGTCGCTAAGCATTGCTTATCCGAGCCTGCTTCGCTCCACTCGTGCGTTAAAGCCAGTCGCACATCATATTAGGTCTTGTTCTGTGCTTAATGTGGATGCGAATGGATGGCGCTGTGTGGCACGCCATGGTTTTGAGCAGAGCTGGTAGTTCGCGATGCAGCCGGTGTTAATGCTCCCATTGGAACTCATGGTTTCAAATTCATAGTAGTCTACGCGATGCGGCGCTGACCCACTCTGCATTTGGATGGTGTCGCTATAAATGGCTCAACGTGTTTGACATGCTAGTATAAGTAATGTGCGTTGAGGTTGGTGGCTGATTTATCCAACAACTTCTCGCACTCTGCGCTACATTCTCTACCTGTAAGTTCTCTACTGACCAGATCTTATTTTTATCGATCTTTGTGTTTCTAACCAATATCACTGCTTATTTTAACTCTGTCGTACCGCATTTCAATCTGCCTGAACCGTGGGTGTCATCCCATCTGTAGGTTATTTCTTGCGGGAAGCGTTACGCCCCTAATACATAGATACATCTACTGCACATCATTCGTAGACATTTCCCAAATCAACAGACCCCTTCTGTTACAAGCAGTGATATCGAGGCTCAGGCGGCTGAACTCACGTGTCGTTCTGACTGAGGTATCTGAAGGCCAGCTTGATCCAGAGCTGGGCGTCCCGGGGGCTCTCCGCCACGCTGCTCTCCAGGTTGGCGATGTCGTCCGTCTCGCTGATGAAGTAACGCTTGTCCTCCGGTGCCACGCACACGTCCAGGGACGACAGTCTGCTCTTGGCTCGCTCGTCTGGGGGGGGGGGGGGAAATAAAACAAAAGATTGGTTCTCCAGGCAAAGCTCTCAGGGAGGGATAGGTCTAATGATGAAAAGAAGGAAAGAACAAAGAAACTGGTTTCTTTCCCGTTTCCCATTTAGTCAATTTAGCAGATGCTATTATCCGAAGCGACCTACAGTGAACTCCGATATATAACATACAGCAAGGGCAGGCAATTTGTTTTAGAAGCATTTCCTTCATATTTGGTGGAATTCTCTTAACATCCCGACAGCAACCAATAAACAAAAAAATGTCTCTGGACAAATCTGGTATCTTTGGCTGTCACCGGTCTTATAAGTTATAAGCCTGTCCAATCATTTCACTCAGCACAAAATAAATGACGAAGAAATTAGGATTGCTACCTCTACCTTCCTACCCGGGCGCTTAGTGCAGAGTTGTAATGTTTAGTGCTCACCATGTTTCCCTGCAGCCGGACCGTCTCCTGGGCTCTCCTCCTCACTGTCCTCAGAAGGAGCAGAGCTCCTCTGTCCTGCTTGCTTGGGCCTCCACCTCCTTACGTCCTTACAGGTGGTGAATGGAGGGACTAGGAGGAAGAGAAACAGAGAGGGATGTAACTATTTCTATCCAAATAAAACATTCAGTCTCTAAAATGAGGTGTGCCGTGCCTCAATTCTATAGTCAATAGAATTATATTCAATTAATTCTATATTCAATTAATACTATATCAATGCTTTAGTTTGTTTAATAAAAGCGTATTCTGTAGTTTTATAAGGGTTTTAATAATTACCTTATTTAGCACCATTTCAAAGTTTAAACAAGGCCAAAAGATACCAAATAGCTCTTTAATATACATGAAAGGAAGCTATGTGTTCTATGCAAATCCGTCACCCACAATAGCGATTGTGTGATTACTATTGAGTAGAGCTTGGCCTAGCATGCAGTTTTATCAAAACATTGCACAATTTTAAAATTTCCTATTTCGAAAGTCTTCTGAAACTTTTAGGCTGCACTCAATTTCAGCTGTAACCGAAACCGGATGAGTGAATCTGAATACCACTGGTGTCTACAAAGCAATATGTTATAAATCTGTTTTTGCCATTTCATGTTGTCAAAAAAACACTGTAGAATTTTTTTTTTTTTTTTAATGATCTGTCTGTGAAAAAACAGGATTCAACAGCAGTGTTCTCTGTTGGCTCTAATTCAGTCAGGGAAAGATACGCACCACAAATTTGCTTTCCTCCGAATATTCAAATATTTGTTCGGACAACCTTATAATTATTCAAAGCTTGAAATAACGTATTGGGGCCAGCCCTCATGTGTGTGGTTAGATGACCCACCATGTCGTTTGCTCTCGTTGACCTTGCTCACCAGGAGCACGGCTTTCTGGTCGATTACCATGCGGTCCTTGGTAGGGGCTCCAAACAGCTTCTTGATATACTTTTCTACAAACAAGAATGTAGATATTTTTGGATAGAGATTTAAAGACAACAGATACTTTCAAGTGTTTCATAGCTACTTTAAATATCTTCCTAAATAATTTCCTAAAGTGAAGAGTTTAAGATATTTTCCGTATTATGGGATTAATGTTTTTTCGAAGGCACATGCTTTGGAACAAATTTAAAGAGCTTTGGCAAACCTGTAGAAACTCTGACATCATCGTCTGAGCTGCCCTCTGAACAGCCAATCAGAGGCAGGTTGTAGGACAGGATATCCTGAAACAGCTGGTTTCCACTCAGCATACAGTTCCTCATGTGTTGCCTGGACGGGGAAAACCCAGCACAAAGGTGATGCAAATTGTGGTCTAACAATTTATTTATAAAAACAATGTTTTTTGACATATTTATACGTTTTGCATTTACAAGAACACTCACCATTGGCAGTCATCGTCGTTGCATGTGCCTGTGAGGTCGAAACGACAGAAGCTGGTTTTGGCATCCACAGTGTTGCTGTATGTCACTGAGCTCAGAGACAACTTCTCCTTGGTCCTGTAATACGGGCTGAACCTGAGAGATGAACACAATGAATATAATTAGTATTTACTGGTATTGAAATACAGCTCTGAAACCTTGACTAATTGCTAAGCTCTGTCATCACGAAACAACAATGAAAACAACAGAAAGACTACTGTACCTGTAGGCCTTGAACACCAGGAGAGGGCTGTGATATGGTGCAAATGGTACTGGCTTCAGTTCTGGCAACGCTGATGTGCTTGTCACCGTCTCCAAGTCCACAACCATAACCTGTACAGCAAGACACCATCACGCAACAGTAAGTACGGTGGAAGAGCTAGTTTGTTGTTAGGAAATGACCAGAGACAAGCTCATAAAGTAGTTGCCCAAACAGTATGACCACCGATTACAATTTCACCAATAGTAAACAGAAGAATATCCAAGGTCATTAAAAAATGGCCTTTAAAAAGGTGAAACTCTGGAGAGTTTAGACATTACCTTTCCAGCGGGTGGGCTCTCCGCGTCCTCCCACGCCTTACGCAGCTCTCTCTGCAGGAGCTCCCCCAGCTCCACCTGCAGCTCATACTGGGCCTTCAGGGCCTCAGCGTCCAGCCCCTGGAACACCGGCGCGGGCCCCGTGGAGCCCGCGGGGGCAGCGGCCGCCGGCTTGGTGGTGGGCGTGTCCTTGGCCGTGGGCGTGTCCTTGCCGGTGGGCGTGAAATTGGCGGTGGGTGCGTTCTTGGCAATAGGCGTGGAGGACCCCGGCTGCTCCAGCTTGGGTTTGGTGAAGGTGCTGGACTGGCGCAGGGAGAGGCGGCGGGCACCTCGGCCGGCGGCGGGGGCCGGCTCCCCCTCACCCTCATCGGGCAGCTCCTCGTTGCCCAGGGTCAGCTTGTCCTGGGAGAGGTCCAGCAGGGAGGGCTGGGGCAGGGCGAAGGGGCTGGAGGGCGGCGGCGGCGGCTGCGGTGGTGTGGGCTGTGGCTGTGGCAGCGGCTGGGGTTGAGGCTGTGGCTGTGGTATCGACGGCGGTAGAGGCTGGCTCTGGGGCTGCGGAGGGGTGGGGGCCCGCGTGGCTTCAGCCAGGCTGGCCCGGTTGTGTAGGGCCTGGGTCTCCTTCAGCTTCTGGATCTTCTGGGCGTACTCCGACTCCAGCTGCTGCAGCCGCTGCTTCTGGGCGATGAGCTCGGCGAAATGGCGGCCGGCGCCGTGCGGGGTGCCGTCCAGACGGGACAGCTTCCCGGACTGAGGAGCACGAATGACATGAGAAGTTTTACTTGAATGTTCACTAGAAATACAAAACAGTCCAATCACATCCTGTGATCACACATGTACTCAATCTCCAAACCAATGCAGACATTGTAAGACCACCCTGTCACGATTGTATAACAAGTGGGTGAGGTTTACCGTTGAGTGGTTGGGTTCCAGCCTCCTCTTAATCCCTCTCCCGGCAGCCATCTGGGCTTGAGACAACTCTTTCTCCAGTTTCCCCGCCTGGTCTTTCTTTATGGCCACGCGGTGTTCCACACGCTGCACCTACAGAGGTCGGAAAGGTCACGCGTTGAGCAAATGCAACATCACCACGGTGAAGGACGGTAGCACAGCCGTGAGGAAAGGCAGAGCATAGTGGATAGGTACGGGGGAAAAGCTAGAGCATGCCGTTTTATTGGGATCTCGTTCTGGGTTCATTATAAAAAGATGACGGAGGAATGTAATGCAGTGCTTGAAGTTATAGCGTGGAACCACCGAGGGACATGGGACAGAGGATCGTATCCATGCACCAAACCAAGGTTGCACTTTTGGCTGTGCAAACACTTATTTTTGTGTTGTGCATTGAGAGGCTTCCCCCACCTGTTCCTGGAGCTTCTTGAGCAGAGTGAGGTTGGCGCTGACAATCTTCTCCGAGGCGAGCAGCTGTTCCCTCAGCTTGGCCACTTTGCCCTCGGCAGCAGCCAGAGACTCCCGTTTCTTCAGCTCCTGTTGGAGCAACTGTCTCAAGATGGCCTCGTCTTTCTGCATGATGGCTCTGGGAGGGACGACACAAATCATGCCTGTTTTTCTAACTGGAGCAAGGAGATTTTTGTTTGGTCATTTATAATTTTTTTTTAATTTTATGCTCTTTTTTTTTCTCTCCCCTGAACACGGGTAGGGAGAAATACTATTTTGCCACAGGAATAACCTCCATATGTTCTTGCTGCAAAATTGCTGCATTTTCCATTTATTCTGAAGATTTAACACTCGCAGAAATCAGGAGCACAGGGCCGCACCTGTGTTTGGTTAGCTTCTTCTCTGCGGCTGAGAGGTGCAGCTCAGCCGAAGCCCTGGAGGACGTGTCCATCTCGGTGTCAGAGGCCGCCGGGGACGCTGATCCGATGGGGCTGTGGCTCGGTTCCTTGAGCAGCCGCTGCTTCTCCCGGCTGGGGACCAGAACCACACACACACACACACACACACACACACACACACACACACACACACACACACACACACACGTCAGCTTCATACACCAACACTCACGCTCTGCCAGGGGGAAGAGTGGGAGTGCCTACTGCAGTACTAGATGAGAACACCATACCTTGCAATCTCCTCCCTCAGCTTCCGGTACTCCGTCTTCTTTGCCTCTGGCAGGGCCTCAGGAGTTTTGAGTGGGTTGTTCTCCTTCTCTGAGGTCGCCGCTTTTGGCTTCGCCGCCTAGAAGATGACAGAGGACGTCCACAAATCACTATGACTGAAGCTCAACTTAGAGTGGAGCGGGCGGGCACTTTCCATTCAAAAACAAAACCTTTAGAAATACTAATTTGCCAATCAAATCAAAAACTCAACCACCCTGACCCTACACTGTGATTCTCCACATAGGTTGAAATTGATGATGGACAATGCCACCCACCTCAACAGTCCTCCTGGCCTCCTTGATCATCAGGTCCAGGCACCCAAAGGAGGACAGCGTGGAGCTGCAGGCTTCCGGTTCAGATTCGCTGTCGTCTGAGTCGTGGAGCTGCACCACCACCGGCCTGTGTCTGGGGAGCTGAAGAGAGGGGACAAGTACGCACCAGTGAGCAGACATGACAGAAGCAAACGCACTGGTTACCCGTCACACTAGAGGAACACAGGGCTTTGACTCTTGCCATGTAGTGTCAGTTTTTTTCCCAGTGTTTTTATTCTGCTCTCCCCTTCTGAATGTATAAAATAATAAAATATTACAAATAACAAGGGCAGCAACTTATTTTAGTTGTTGATTAATCAAACAATACTTTTTCAGATTCCTTGATTGCTCAGTTTGTCTTTCAAATGTCATGAATAATATCTAGTTCACACAAATGCGAGTCTAAAGTGATGTCTTAAATGGGATGGCTTTATCTGACGTATTACTTTTGTAATAACCAATGAAGCAAATATTGGAAATAAACTGAAACAATAAGCAGCAAATCTTTGTTACTTGTACTTGATTAATGACTTACAATATTAATCGATATCAAACAATTTATTTCTGTCTATACTAATCGATTGATCGGCTGATTGATCCTACAAATAACACTATTAATTTGTCTCGATACAAAATAAAACCAGTTTTGTTTGAATTAATTTGGTTTTCATTTTTCATAATTCCATCAGAATGTCATACCACAAGAGGGGGCCTGGGGACGTGGTGGCCTCTGCTGAACTTGGGCGCCCGTGCTTGGGGCACAGTATTCTGGTTGACCATGCTCAGGTTGCCCCTGGATGGTAGCTGGAGTCCAACAGGGACCGGAGCTTTAGGAGAAGGAGGGTCGCTTTCGGGGCTCTCCTCCTGTATAGAGCGAGAGAGAGAGAGAGAGAAATAGTACAGGGAGACATTAGACATTTGGAGGTGTGATCTAGGGGTAAAATACTTCAAAATGGCTGATTTGGTTCCAATGGCATATGCAGCGTCTTTGATCAAGTCACCTATAACTAAAGCTGGTAAGAGAGCTGCTGCCTTGCAGAGTTGAGGGTGTGAGGGGGAAAGCAAACACAGACAACCTCACATATCTAACAGAGACAGAGAGAGCGTCATACCCCCGGCGCAGGGACCCTCTTGTTGGCCATGGACATCAAACACGTCTCCCGGAGCAGCATCTCCTCCTCTTCCTCCTCATCCGCAAACGGAGGTTTGGGCGGCAGCGACTCCTCCGGAGGGGGAGGCGGGGGAGGAACACCGGGAAGCATGTGGGGGAGGAACTGCTGCACCAAGTTCTACATAGAATCGGAGAAAGGAAAAGCATGAAGAGCCAGTAGCATCACAACTGGTTCACACTCCACCTAGTGGTTTGGAGACTGTTCGGTAGCTTCCATTTGATGTACTATAATCAGTTAGTTCCATGAGAAGGCCTTAGAATAAATGGAAATAAACATTATCACAGTCCTTTTGGAGATGGAAGGCCCTGACAAAAGCAGACTGAACCATTATGAGCATTGGGGTCGTACCATTCCGAAGTGGGCCGAGTCTGCGGGGTAGCAGGGCAAGTAAGACAGGGAAGTGAGATACTCCGTGGACAGGTGATTGTGCGCCGGCGAAGAGGCTGTCGAGAGACATGTAGAAAACATTATAGGACTGCACCCGGACACTACGTCAGAATTGGACCATACACTTGGGACTTCAAAATAACTCACCTGGCGATCCAGTCTCGCTGTCTGTATCCATGGCCACCTCGTCATAGTTGTCGTACTGGTAGAGGTTACCCGAGGAATCCAGGCCTTGCTTGCTCATCGACTTCCTGTGTTCCCTGTCTTTCGACTGAACAAACAAGGCAGAGCTCCATCTTAGTACAGGGTTGCATGCCATTTTTCACACTTTACTACAACGGCATACAGAGGCCGTCATTGTAGCGGCCCTTCATACAGTTTACATTACTGTATATGGTGGTAAGTCATCAGTCGGTCTTACTTTACTGCGGTCCTGGGCCTTGCCCCCGACCAGCTTCATGAAGCGGTTGTACTGCTCGTCCTGGTTGGACAGGTCGCGGATCTTGCGGATCTCCTCCTCGCGCTTGCTGCGCTCCTCGTCCTCCAGCCGCCGCTTCTCCTCCTCGCTCTGCTGCTGCAGCTTCCACGTGCGCAGCTGCTGCTTGCGGGCCGCCTGCTTGGCCGACGAACCTGGGAGAGAGGCATGGTGGTCAGCTGTGGTTATGTGCGGTCGGACCCAATGTCGGAAATCACAAAATTAATGGAATGGGAAGGGAAGTCCGATAGATGGAAAGTCTGACTTGGACAGAATCCATTCAAATGAATAGGCAGAATTTATACAAATCTGCATAATCTATTCCAATATATTACTAATACAATAAAAAAAAATAATAATCTTGACTGTAATATGACGGTGATAGAAGGGCGATTTTTGTTTTTTGTGATTTTTGATTTTTTGTTTTTGTTTTTTTACAGGAGGTAAGGAGAGGTCAGGACCCACCTGGGCTGATCATCTTCTTGGCCAAGGGAGCCTTGCCTGGGGTTCTGCTTCTCTCTGCGGCCAACTTGGAGACAGGCTTGGCTCGCTCTCTCTCTGCGAGATTCGCTCTGCCCCGGTCCCTGTCCATGAGTCTAGCAGGAGGCCTGAGCCCGGGCTTGGCAGCAGGCCTGCCAGGGGTCCTAACTGCAGGCCTGGTGGCAGCGGTCCTTGCTACAGACCGGGCCCTCTCCCTGGCCCTTTCCAGGGGCATGACCCTCGTCCTGGCCCTCTCCGCTGCTGCTGCGGTGGAGGCAGACCTAGTAGTGACTCTGGGCCTTCCAAGGGTGGCATTCCCCGGGATCACGCCTAAATTCTTGTCCTGCAAGTGGAAATGTCACCAAATAACGTTAATTACTATTATGGCTGCTGGGAGTATGTAATGACTATTACAATCCCAATTATTATCCCATCATCATCGCTACCTGAGATGCCTTTGTGATGCGCTCCTTGCTCTCCTTCATGACCTGCTGCTCTTTCTGGTGCCATTTCTTACTGGCCGACTGCAACGCCAGGAGCCTGAGCTGCATTTCAGACAGCTCCTCCTCCTCCACCCTCCTGGGAAGACCGGGCTGTGGGACACAATCGGCAGCGGTCGTTAGTTACAATTGGACGAGTCGACTTTATTACATATTCATTAACATTAACATTCTTTGATTTTCAACATCAAATGACTCAAAACTATTGAACATTATACAATTAGAGACATGATTACTTATCTTTGCATCTGTAAGCTGCATTTATATATGTTTAATATTAATATATAAGTTATAACACCATGTACCTTATCAGGTGAAGTTACTGAGTCTTCACTGGACGTGGATAACTCTCTGCTGAAGTTTGGATTATTTTCCGGGTCTCCGTGCTCCTCTTCCTCTGCACAGCCGAAACATTCATCCAGCACAATAAGGTCTTCTCCAGGAAGCATTGCTTCTGCATGATTGGGGCCTTCTCCATTTCCTACGAGGACAAATCAAATTCAATGACCTTACCTGTTGATTAATCACTCAGTCGTTCGGCTTTATCTAGTAGCTGCTAAATCTCTTAACTTTAAAGACATCTTGTATAAAAGCATTTGCAGAGATGTTAGGCCTACCGGGGTAAAGGCATCACAATGGCTCCATGATTTCCCAATTTGGAGATAAAAGACTAATCGTATCCTGCTATTTCAAAGTCTAATTTAACTAGAGCCCAATGAATCTTTCGAGAAGAACCTATATATACATTTTCTGTGGCAAGTCGTCAGCCAGTCAAGGTCAACATGTTCAGATAAACAGCTACTGTGATCAACAGACAACAGGACACCTGTGTGGTGAGATGGTAACAAACCTCTGAGACAAGCAGGGACTGGAACCACGTCGCCCTCCTGGCCGTCCTTCACAACTGTCTGCTGAGCTTGCCCCTGTTCCACCTCCTGTCCAACACCGTTTTCCTCTTCTAGCTTCTTCTTCAGTGCGTCCAATTCGAGAGGAGTGAGCAGCTTTTGGCGCAAGGGCTTGAGATTGAAAGCCTGGAATACTTTCTTCTCAGTCCTCTGTGGGTCGGACGCCTCCTCGGTGGCACTGTGACTCTGAATACTGGCGGGTTCTGCTTCGGTTCTTTGTACTGTAACATTGGCAAGAGTCTCTGGTGGCGGCTGGTCTCTGGAGGGTGAGTCGCTGGGTTCTAGGGCCTTGGATTCCTGCTTCCGGATGCATTCTAGCTCCAGCTGGATCTGCTTATACTTTGATAGCAGATCCTCAAAGCTCTCGTCCATCACGTTTTCGGATTTCGCAACACTGTGCCCTGGTTTTCTCACCTGAATCCGCCCAGGCGGCTTTACTGTGTCAACAAAGTCGTCAAGGAACATGAAGACTCTTGAGTTTGTGTTTATATAATATACATATCTTGCGTTTAACATTTCTAAATACATTTCTAAAAATGTTGGTCTAACGTTTTTAAAGTTGGAGAAAGTAAAAATAGGTTACATATAAATAAAACCTTGATCGGGATACCTTGACCCTGTCTAAAACCCTGCTCGTGCTGGGACCACCAGACCTACTTTCACCCTAGTAGCTAACCAACCATTGATGGGACCACCAGACTTTCACCCTAGTAGCTAACCAACCATTAATGCCCTTTATAGATTATCTCAAGTAGTAAGACAAGGCATTTTAAGTTCAAAATGCAGAGTCCCCTTCACACATATGTTATGAAAAGGATACGTTTTCTAGGAGGAGATTCGTTCTTGTTGAGGTGGAGCTCTCCAGGTCCGTAACGTTCAGATGGGGGTCTCAGATTAGCCGTACCGCGACCTGCTCCACCGCCTTCTCCCCAGATTCCTCTGCTCCAGTCGTCGCGTCCCCCAGGCGGAACAGCCCTGTGCTTATACCTCCCCAAGGCGTTGTGACTTCGTTCCCAGAAGCCTGATCGTTGGTTCACGTCAATGTGCGGTGGACCAAGCCCCGGTGGGGGAGGTCGATCAGGCCCACTAGGCCCACATTGCTGTCGGTGGCTCGGGGGGAAGGGCCCGAGCAAATGAGGTCCGAAGTCGAATGGCATTAAATGTCGAAACTCTGGTGGCGGGTGTGGCGGGTGTGCCAGGCCCATTAGAGGCAACAAATTATGTGAATGTTGGTGGTTTTGCCTCCTAGAAGAATCAACGCTTGGCCTACCGCCGCCCAGCTCAGCAGGCATATTTTCCTCGGTGTCATCATCACAGATCTCTCCGTCTTCGAGCTCCCCTTCTTCCCTCGGAGAACGATTGCTTGAAGCCATTTTCTAACGAAATACAACTGTTCCTAGATATGTCCTGTCATCGGCGAGCCTGGTCGTTATTATGATATGGGGCTTATCGGAATCAAATGAACGCAAATCTAGTCAACTATACCACTTGTGACGGAACGCTAGCTTGCTTTAGCTACCCCCCTCGTTCTCCCTCTGGGCTTACCTCGTTCTAGCATCGCGATAGTTGCTCAATACTGAAAGTAAGGGCACGTCACTGTATACGTTATACAAGTCTAAATGCGCACACATTCTTTCTAAAGACGAGTTGTTTCTCATATAAATTTAATTTAAATGTATATTATTTCAGTATATACGTCACTTTTTTAGAGGTGAATATAATTATTAGAACAAACTGCTATAACGAAAATATAACATATTTATATATTATATTATATATGTTTGGTTTTTATTGTATATAAAATATGTTCCTTAATCAGGAAGTTGAAAGAGGCCCTGTTTTGAGGTTTTGGGTATTTCTCTTTACTGTCAGTATATTAACAGACATATTTTGGAATAAATCAAAAAAATAAATAAATCAAACACCCAGACTAAATGACAAAAAAATAAAAATAAAAATAAGATTCACCTTGTGGCACACACGTCATCATTCACTGGGCCTGCGCGTTCCCCAACACGGAAGCTGAGGTGTCACTGTTGTTTTGGTAGTTGACAGGCACGTGAGTGGTTGTCGTCATCGACGGTAGGCGACATGGCGGCGGATACTTCCCAGAAGGTAGTGAACAATGTTAAACGGTTAAATCGACTGGCATTCCGTATAATGCCCGTGGCCAAGTTGTAACTTCGCAAATTGCGAGTTCGTGTTCAAAATCAGCTCCGTCGTACTTGTCTATACGTCCACATTAGCCTCATACGCTGTAATAGCGGAGGTTAGCCAATAGCGAGCAGCAACGTCGGCTGCTAGCGTTACAGCATTCCGTCCTGCTGAACGCCACGATAGCACACAGTGTTGTGGTGATCGGGGTCCGTGGCGTGCCCGCGTCTCCAGCGTGATGGGTGTGAAGGGATGGGGTTATGATCCCAACGTACAACGACTTTTTCCATACATGTAAAATGCATAGACAGTATAATTTGTCTTTAGCTAACTTTAGCAACAGCTAACCGAAAATAAAAGCAACAGGAAAGCCAAGTGCTTACAACTGAGCGATGACTTTTAGAAATTTTATTTTACATATATATATATATTACTAGTGTTGGTTTTTACCTTTCCACTATGACATGTGGTATTAAAACCATATTGCATTCTTAGATTATCCAACGGTTGCTAACACTATTTTTTTTACTTTGTATCAGGTTTTATTTGAACAGGATGGAGTTTTCATACATTCAAACAGTAATGATGACTGCATTGAACAAGATCTGCTCGTTTCTGGGTCCATTCGAGTCGTTGACAAGGTATTGTTTTCCAAATCCTGTAACCGAGCACAAATATCGACTCAAGGTGCTGGTGGTAAACATTGCCAACGATAACTGTGATACGATCATTTAAATACTTGACATTTTCCAGTGTCATTTTTATTTAAAATAGTTGACCTCTGCTAGCTCGTGTGCCACAGTTTCCAGGAATGTTGTGAAGCTGTTTTCCATCTGTTAAAAATCCTCTCCCGTGTTATCCAGGATGGGGAGGTCCTTGTTGAATACAGACCTTTGGAGGACTCTGTCGACCCATCAAACATGCTATGTGCTGGCAAGGTTTGCTCTCTTGACATACTCCATTACAATCATTGAGAATTAAATATTAGTTTACACTATTATTCTAAACGTTCCATTGCCTCTACAGTTATTCACAATGTAAGTAGTCCAAATCCAAAATATGTATTTGTTTTGCTAATTTAACAGAGATGCACAAAGGGAGATATGATTGGATGTAAAATTACAAGCCTGTAAAATAATGTATTTTTAACCTGAATCAACATTTACCACAACAATTACCAGATACATTCACCTCTGCCAGCTAATATAGTGGGAGCATAGTAAACCACATGACAAACCCATACATTTGCATTCCAGGATTCCAGTTCTGTCATGGAATGGGGCCAGAGTGCAGAGGAGAGGCCCCACCAAGGGCTGGAGACTCAGCATAGCTATGAGACAGAGTGGGATATGGTGAACGCTATCTCCTTTAAGAAGAAGACCTTCTCCAATGGAGATGGTGGGTATTTCATCCATGTGGCTATCCTTTTTAACTCCTGTCTCCCTCCGGCAGGCAGTTGCTTGTTAGTTAGTATGTTTGTTTTTCAAATCAGGAATGAATGATAATTACTTGAAACTAGCTGAATTTTCAAATCCTTTATAAGCTATGATATATAGGTAGTGCTGCATAATTACTACATTTTTGGCCATTGCAATTATTAAAAAAGATCAGATCAGATCAGAATCAGATTTTGTACGCCTGTCCGATTAAAATCAATTTGTAAACCATTATAACTCAGCAATAAGTGCTCTAACGGATCACAGGAATTGCAATTAAGGGTGATAGAATCTTCTGTGTCCATGCAAGTTTTTTGTAATCACTACCACTTAATATATGACACGAAACAGTGTGAAGTTGACAGGTTAGCAAATTTAATTGATAATCTGTTCATCACAATGAAGTATGACAATCTCAATATTGGGCAGAATTATCGCAATAATTATTTTTGTCTTAATCATGCAGCCCTTGTAAATACAGTTGTAGGTCCTCTGAATTGATATTATCAAGAATGTTTCCCAACAGAGCCCAAACAGGCTCGCATTCATTGTTCAAGAATGTAAATAACATTAAATAACATTAATACGGATAATATTCATTGTGCAGATAGTTTCTTCCACCATCAGAGGTGTTCCAACAGTCTTCTAGAATGTTCTGAGAATGTCATGAGTCCAATCCTCCTCTGGCCTACATCACCCTCAGGTGCCCTGAACCACAGCCACGAGAGGAACCGTTGGGCCTTCACCTTCAGCATCAGTGACCTGCGTACCATCACAGTCAAAGTGGACAACTGGTCCTCCCTTTTCTTCAAGCTAAAGGAGGCCTCCGTCTCCCTGCCTATTCTCTACTTCCACCAAGGCGGCATCACCGAGTTCCTGGACAGCCTCCGCAGATGTGCCATGCTAAGCGAGTGAGTAGAACGTTGCAGAACCATAAATCACAGCTTGTCACTGCAAGTAGAGAGTTGGCAGTAGCCAGACATTGTCAGACGGATTCAAAAATGCGTAATACTCTGGAACCTCTCAGTTAATTTTCAAGTGGCGTTATCAACCCTGGTTACATTATTTACGTGTAATGATTTGAAATTGTACAGTAAAAAAAAAGTACAAAAATAATCCCATTATACATTCTTATGCACAAGTCCTTTGGGGCAATTGGTGTTCAGTTATGTGTCCTGCCTTCTGATGTGTGGCCTGGTAACCACTCATCCTACCATGAACAAAACATCAGGTTAGATAACATCCTGGTCAGCCCAGGCAATGTGCTTCCCTATCTTGGCCCAGATAGTGGGTTTTTATTAAAGTTCTTATCAAAGCCCGTTCATAATAGTCGTCTGTTTTGAGTGACAGGCATCCTCAGGAGCAGTTTCCAGGCAGGTTGTGATGTCACGTCACGCTGTTACCTCTTCCCGCCTTGTTTGCCCTTTCATGAACGTTTTTAACCCCGACAGTGTTTGTGTGTGTGTCCAAAGTAATATGTACTTAATTAGTGGCTTTCAAATCCTTTAAATACTATATAAATATTTTCCGATAACTTTCTTGTTAGGAGTTTTCCGCAGAATAACAACGTGTTATCACATGGCGCTACTCACCATTGAATTAAGGGCAGATTTTTTTGGGGCAGTCATCCTCCTGACAGCCCTACAATGTTGCAAACCCTATCACACTACACTGAAGAAAACAGTCGACTTCCCTGCATCTCTTGACTGGGGCTGTATCAGGTCTGAAAGGGTGTGACGTGAGTCCTTTTTTATGTGTGTTCGAAGGTCTCCAGAAGATGAGAGCTGTCTGCTGGTCAGCACTGTCAACAAAACCCTGTCCCAGTCCTTCGAGAACCTTCTGGATGACAACAACTTTGGCCTTGTCCATGTAAACAGAATATTGACAAAAGACAAATAGCATACATTATAATAATCTCATGTTGTTCTTTTTGACGTGTCTCAATTTAGTTACAGCTTAATGTGTTAAGAAGGGTTAAGAAAAAAATTAACTATAGTTTCACTATTTCTTTAATTCCCTTTTTCCCTTCATCTCAAAGTATAAAACTTATTCAGGCAGTGCCCTGACTGCTGCCGTTCGATTCTGACACTGACCCGTGGGTTCATTTGAGGTCACTATCAACGTGACCGTGTCCCTTTACCATTTGTTAGAAGCTGAAGAAGGACCCGTATGTGACGACGCTGGGCGGCTTCTCCAAGGTCACCAACTACCTGTATGACGCCTTCCGCGGCGCCGAGGAGCAGCAGCGGCGGCCCCCCGAGGAGGTGGCTGACCTCCTAGGGGAGGTCATCCCAGGGCTGGAGATCAACCACCAGGAGGAGCCCGGCTTCGAGGTCATCACCAGGGTGAGTCTGGGTCTCTGGTGACTCTACCTTCTGTTGCTGCTCTTGCAACAGCCACACAGAGCCCACACAGAGTTGGACGATCAAAGATTTGAGTTTCCAATTGGTACAAATTGAACGTTTGACCTCACTATCAATTGCACCGAAGTAATACAAAAGCAGCATTTGACTGCAGGCATTTAAGACCTATAAAACCTTTCTGTTCCCCATGGTGTGCCAATATAGAAAGTCAATATTTAACTATTTCATACAGTCTATGTGCGATTAAATGTCCAACATGAGAAGTATCAAGTTATGGTCTCCTGGGTGGGTATACACCGCTAGACACACTGGGTCTAATGCCAGTGAGCGTGTTTTTAGTTCCCCACATCAGACCACTGTAATATCTTTCTATCTTTCTAAAAACAACAGACTTTCACACTTATTTTAATAAACAACCAACCTCCTTTCACTTTCAGTTTTGAAGTGGAGACTTGCATTATTACAAAACCCAATGAACGCCTTGGAAAATCCTCCCCTGGCCAGCCAGTAATGTTGGTGAACAAGTTATTTTATACAGTCTCTCAAGAACAATGCATGCAACGCCAAAGGATTTCCTTTTCACTTGTTGTATATCCTTTATTAGTACACATTGACTAGAGTACGCATTTACAGCCCCTCAACATTCAGTCATTACTTCCCTATTTACTGCTCCCACCGATGTTTATTTATTCGAAGATATTTAATTGATGTTATGTTGTGACTCAGTTTCTTCCACACAATGTCATGTTTAAGAAATCGAACCTGTACCTCTGTTTGGCTGGTTCAGATTGACCTTGGAGTGAGGCCAGAAGTCCAGCGGGGGGAGCCACTGTCTGCAGAGCAGTGGGCGGAGCACCAGGACGCAGAGGGAAGGATAATAAACATCCCTCATCTCAAGCAAGTCATCTTCAAAGGGGCATGTTGAGTATATTACCATTATTATTATTTTATTACAATCACAGAGCCTCTTGAGATCATCCGGATCTCGCAAATTCACATTCTGTGGTCGGTAATCTACTTATTACCTTACTTATTACTATCTACTTTAGTTATTTTCATAATGTGAGGCTGTGTCCATATGTGGAAATCAATTGCAATTGCCATGGCAAGAAATATATCTTGAATATATATTTCTGAGTGGTCTCGCGATTCCAACCTTCACCCCCTGCCCAGAAACTGGACATTTCTCCTGACCCAGTCATCACGAGTAAACGACTAAAACTACTGCTTATCTTGCATCGTATAAACAAGCTATATTTAAGATAGACTTAAAATGCCAGCATAAAAAAAATATTTATAGCAGTCACCCTTTTTTTTTAGAACTTAACAAGGAAATTAAAGTCTGGGAAGTTGTTTAATTTTCACAATGTTGCCATGGCGACTACATTATATCCCCAAAACTGGCTAGTGCTGCTTTTGTCACACTAGGCTAAATGGAATCTTCTATAGCTATGAACGTTTGGACATAACTAAGATAGCAACGAAACGTAAAAAGATAGTTAGATTGTTTTTTTTTATTTGATGGAGGTTGTCTTGGAACAATAATTTTATGATGCTCTTATAACTGAGAACTTTGGCTGTTACTGTCTATAAATTAAAAGGTTAATTTAATTGATATGAGGGCAGACATATAACGATGGCAACATCTTTAATTTATTTATTTATTTATTATTAAAATAAAACTTAAGAACAGCGTTCATTGTTATCACCTCTTAACAGACAATGATGTATTTTGGATGATCATTTGGAATTCAACTTCCAATGCTAGACAACTCATAACTGTTTTTGCGATGCAGAACTGACTGCAATGATTGCCAAATACATTGATTTCTGGGTTGCTAGTTGTATTTCCGAACAGGAGACGGTATCGAGAACCGCCCCATTAAATCCAATGTTTTTGTGTGATGGAACAGGGTCTGTGTCACATGTTGAGGAAGGAGGTCTGGAAGTTTCTGCTGGGATATTTTCCCTGGGACAGCACCCTGGAGGAGAGGAAAGCCGTGACGAGAGATAAGACGTATGCTTCTTCTTTTCTACACATTCTGGACTGGGTTGCATAAGCTCTCCCTGTTTGGCTGTTCGGTTACCAACATACTGTTACAAAGCTAAAGCAGTACTGTTTCCCTCCTGCATTTAACCATGTCATTACAGGGAATGAATCCAGTCTTCCAATTGTATTATGCCCCGGCTCCTGTGTTTATAAACTCTTCTGTCACCTGTGTCTTAAAGGGATGAGTACTTTAGGATGAAGCTGCAGTGGAAGTCTGTGAGCGAGGAGCAGGAGAGGAGAAACTCGAAACTCAGAGACAACAGGAGTCTCGTCGGTAAGTCTGAGTCTTGCTGCGTGTGCTTAACCTTCACCAGGTTAGAGACACCTCATCACCCCTTGTAGTGTGTCACACTTATTATGGCAGGAGGGATTTTGTCTGTTTTCAACTTGGTGTAAAGCCATCAATTTACAGTAATTGTAGATGTTTCGCCATTACAGCTCTTTTGCGTAAAGAACCCATATGTGCCCGACCATCTCCGTTAGATGAAACTGATGGCAATGCATCATAGTGTGGAAATAAGTGTTCCATTCCACTCTTCCTCTGTTCTCAGAGAAGGACGTGAACCGAACGGATAGGACCAACCGGTTCTATGAGGGCATCGATAACCCAGGCCTCGTCCTGCTCCATGACATCCTCATGACCTATTGCATGTACGACTTTGACCTGGGTGAGTGGATGAGACCTCGACAAGATGTATATTCTACTGAAATGTACACTATACAAACTGCAATGCTCAGCTAAAAGTAATAAACTCAAAGTGAATAAGAGAATATATCTCACCAGGTCAGCATAGGTCCCATGGTGTAGGAAGCATCCGATTAAGTTGTTGTGTGTGTGTGTGTGTTTGCGCAGGTTATGTCCAGGGGATGAGCGACCTTCTCTCTCCGCTCCTCTTTGTGATGGAGAACGAGGTGGAGGCCTTCTGGTGCTTTGTTTCCTTCATGGACCAGATGGTAAAGGGTCTCTTCATCTAGCTTAAAGCTGCTGTAGGTACGATTTGAGAGTTGTAAAGAGAGGGAGAAGAATAGAGAATGATTTTGAAACAAAAAATAAATAAATAATCATACCCTCCCTCCCGGTGATATCCTGCCATTGGGAAGTGTTGAATTTCACACAACTGTGATAAACAGAAAGGCTGGATTCCCCGAACCAATCACGCAAGAGCTCTCTCTGATTGGTCAGAAATTAGCCAGAGTGGTCAAAATCGGCTCATACAGTCAACATCGAAACGGATATTTTCGATATATTCACAGCTCATTTCCCTCACCAATAGCTGAAGGATGGCTGTGCCATGTATTTCATTACATTCAAATAATATCTTACCTACAGCACCTTTAATCACATGGTTGAACTGGATGATACATGACGTTTGAAGTCACTATTAACATCTCATTATGACTTTATGTGTGTGTGTGTGTGTTGGCGTGTGCAGCACCAGAACTTTGAGGAGCAGATGCAGGGCATGAAGACCCAGCTGGTCCAGCTCAGTTCTCTGCTGAGACTGCTGGATCTGAACTTCTGGAACTACCTGGGTACACCAAACATCCCGACGCACACACAGCCCCTCACCTCCTGCTGTACACACAAAACGGCTGCGTTGTGACGCACATTGCTAGCAGCCCAGAGCTCTCTCAGAACAGTGCAGCTCTGAGCGTGCCTCCACTGGCAGCAAGAAGATATGTGTCTCGTTTCTCACCGGTCCTCTTTTGTTTTGTATTTTCAGAGTCCCAGGACTCAGGATTCCTGTATTTCTGTTTCCGCTGGTTACTGATCCGTTTTAAGCGGGAGCTGAGCTTCCCGGACGTCCTTCGACTTTGGGAGGTACGTTCGTCATCCTCAGACAGAGCCCCCTCTTCTGGCCTCAACCCCACACCCCTGAGCCATTAACAGATTGTCACTGTGATTTTAAAGAGACAAATTCTAGGGGTGGTGCTGAACACAGATGAGGTGGTTTGGGTCTAAAATATAGTTATTATTTTTTTATATGTTATTGGTTTACGATGGGTTTATGAAGACTAGCCCATTCGCACAAAGCTGTGCCACTGACCGCTCTTGTGATGCACAATGTGTTTCAGTGTGATCAGCTGCCCCACCTCTTTCCCCAGGTCATGTGGACGGGCCTGCCCTGCCAGAACCTCCACCTGCTGGTCTGCTGTGCCATCCTAGACTCAGAGAAACAGAAGATCATGGAGGAGAACTATGGCTTCAATGAAATCCTCAAGGTGAAAAAACATTGTGTTGCATTGTGTCTCTGTTTTTAGTTTTAGTATGTATCTAAATAGATCTAAATTATGTTAGATGACATTTGTTCAAATGTTAGTTATTTGAAAACAAATGCAGAAAAAGAACAATAGAAAATTAAATTCATAACTAGGAACAAAAGAGAAAAAAAGCCAACAGCCATCAGTAACAAAAAATCCTCAGAGAAAAACAGGAATGTATTTTATAACGATCCATGAACCAAATATTTAAATTGAACTGCAACATTAAGCAGCACATTTTTTTATTTGTACTTGATAAATGACTTAAACGATTAATCAATTTTCAAATCTAGATTTGATTACATTTTTGCAGATCACCTAAACGATAAAACGACTAATTGTTTTAGCCCTAGGAAGCAAGGCATTCTTGAGACTGAGTACCACCATGATGTTGGAGTCATGGTTATTATGATGAAGGTTTCCCTGAACTTGTCGATCTCCCTGCCTCTCGAACAGCATGTTAATGAACTCTCCATGAAGCTGGACATAGAGGAGATCCTCCGTAAAGCAGAGGCCATCTGCTTGCAGATCAAGGGCTGTAAGGTGAGTTCACTTTGTAGTACACAAACCATGCTGCAAATCAAATAATGCTAATTAGTGATCGACCGATATATCAGCTGGCTGAAATATCGGGCTGATATTTTTGTGCCGATACACGTTCACCGTATTTCTTTTATTTTTTATTTTTCCCCCCCCGGCATGATTTACAAACACAGTGAACAGTAAATGTTCCTTTTTTAAATTGAGACTTGTAACATTTGTTATCATCATTGTGTCATTTTTATGATTTTTATGAAATTGAGGGAGCAAAAGCAGTATTGTGTCCAAATATGGGCTCCAGAAAATCGGCAGCCCGTATCAGTCATCGGCTAAAGCTGATGAAAAAAAATTGGTATCGGCATCGGCCCTGCAAAATCCATATCGGTCGATCCCTAATGCTAATGCTGTAAACCGAATTGGAATTCTTATTGTACTTAATTTCCCTATGACCACCTATGGAAGGGATTATTATGTGTTGTGCAGTGATGGAGGTCATTACTCGGTTGAACTCATTGAATCACACACTACACCTCATATTTGATGTTGTTTTTCTTGTCGTACATCCTCCACAGGATCTGCCCCATTCAGTCAGCGACATCATGGGATGCAACACGGACGAAGACGCCACAAACGCCCCCAGGTCAGAGGGCACGGAGCCGGCAGAGAGGAGCCACTCCCCCTCGCCAAGCCCCACCCACCGGGGGCAAGCCTTCTCCAACGGCCACGGACACTTGAGAGAGAGCTCTCAGAATGGCTGCAAAGTGTCCTTTGTGTCATAGTGAACGGAGAGACCTGAACCTCAGAGACTGGGGCCGTCCACTGGGGAAACCTTCCCGACAGGGTCAAGCTGGCTGTCCCGGAATAGGAACGCCACTCCAGCCGTCGCCTTGGGATCAGGAGCCTTGATGATGATGAGAGATGGATGGAATGTAAAAAAACAAACAAAAAAGGATTTAAGATTATTAAGAACCTTATTTTTGTAATTTCTTGTACCATATTGTCTTTTCATTGAAGTAGTCATTCCTGATGGTAACTACGTTTTCTAAAGGTCGGCTGAGATTCTTTGGTGACTTAGAGTTGTGCTGCTAAAATGTATTACTTCCCCACGCTCAATCATGCTTCGGTGATTAAACAATGAACTAATCATTTTTTTACATCAATAATCTAAACGCTGAGTGTAGGATTTTTGGTATTCTTTTTTGGCATCCAATTTGGCAGCTGGTGTATTGCTGTTTTTTTATTTTTGAATTGAGCCCATCTTCTGTTTGAAACTGTGACGTACAGTGTATCAAGATATTCACCCAATGTATTAGACAGCTTGTATAACAGTTGGATTCAGTATTAACGAGGAACGGTCAAGTTTCCTCGGAGTTTCTCCTGCTGTATGTAGTGTTACCGTATGTTTAAATTGAATGACCCCTGCCCGTGACCCCCACTATCAGCCTTTACATTACTCTGGACCAGCAGTGGTCCTCTCTGCCTCCAAAGTTTGAATGCCAGTTCTTTATTTAGGGTTTATTTTTTATTCTAACTCTGAATCGCCCATTTGTACCCTGAGAAATCTGCTGCTTGATATATCGGAAGTCGTGCGCCTCAATATCTACTACATTAAACTAACACCTCTTTTATGGACTTATTTTGCAATTAGCCAATTTCTCTAGAACTTGCTTTCAAAATTTGAAAAATATTATTAGATATTGATTTTTCTATAAATGTAACATGCATAGATGGTTTTGGAAGGATGATCAGTTTGATGATTGACAACTTGACAACTGATTGATTTTAAATTGATTTCACTTTGCTTTGCCAGCAGGATGGAGTGAGTCTGGTTGACCAGCTTTGAAAATGATGTGTCTTTAAATCTCATGGCCTGGACATGACACTATGGGGCAATAAACAAACAAACAACTACTTCAGGGTATGGTATTTTACTCCTTGTGAATCATTTGTGATCCTGCAGAACATGACGTATTACTCTCATGCTTATTATTTGGCAATGGAAGCACAACAAAATCCTTAACTTTCAATCAAAAGTGTATTAATGTCCTTACACTGCACACACTGGTCAGGTTTATTGCTGTTGCTCTTCATCAGGGTGATGGTTTCAAAGGACTGCAGTGCAGGCCTACATTTAAAGGACAGGTGAATGGCACCACTTATAACCTCAAACAACAAAAATGCAGTGAACTTGAAATTGCCGTTTCTACAAAAGTGAAACATAAATGCCAACAATCACTACTGAAGTGGCCTTGGCCAAGGATGGCTAGAGACATGGGATGCACCTGCCTGTAACAAATGGTTCTGTTTGGTGGGTTGTTCTAAGGAAAACATGGTGGTTGAGTTCTTTAAAGTTCCTGTAGGCTTGGGCTCTGACTTGCCATTGAACAGAGGTTAAGGTGAGTGACAAGCAATCCACATGGAGCATACATTTTCTTTACAGCCTTATAATCTCAACTAATAAAACAAATCTCTACGGCAACTATGTGATATTAGTTTCCCAAGTATGATGACATCCCCTCTTGGTGGCACCTTTCAGTACATTTCAGAATAGAATCATTCAAATATAATCCATGTCTGCTTTTAATAAGAAGCAGAGGGAGGGGCCTATTGTGAGACACATTGACAACATTGTTCAAAGAGTTACAAGGACAGTAATCGTGGATGGATGGACGGATCAACTTTATTGATCCCCCAGGGGGAAATTCATTTACCACCCAACAGAAAAACAAACATATAAACCCCATTATAAGCACATTAAAACAGGGCAGTATATGGTTACAGCAGATTATTAAACAACCAGATGAAACAGTTTGCTTTCTTTTTTTCAAACTTCCTCATCAATCCTCAATACTTTAATGCATTAACACACAGTGAGTGTACACAATTCACCAATATTTTACTAAATGAAGGAAGGATTTCAGTTTTTTTCTACAACAAGCTGCATGAATGTATTTATAATTCCAACAAAATGTCACGAGGACCTTGTTGAGACTATGAGGGTGTGTCCATAATTTATTTTCCTTACTTTTTACCAGATTTTCTCTGGCGATTGAAGATTAACTCTGCGTTTCCCCTTTCAGATGCAGGTTGTGCCAGATTGTACGTGGCATTTTGCCTCCACTTTCAACCTCGGCTGACGGACAGCAGCCGTGTGCGTCAGTGCAGGTCTATGCTGACACTCTGCAGTGCTGCCCGTGTCCTTTGATGGAAGACATTCGGAGACGCCTCTTGCGTATAAACAGGGGGAACAGGGGGCTGGCTAACGGACCAGGTATCTACCTCCGATCTGCTCATAAAGCCTCCATTGGAACAAAGCAGGCCGCACACTGCTCTTCCATCTCCTTACCCTTTCATTTCCTGTTCGGCAGGAAATTGCCTCAGCGTACGCTCGATAGCATAATGTGCAGTACTATCTCTGTGTGTGTGTGTGTGTGTGTGTGTGTGTGTGTGTGTGTGTGTGTGTGTGTGTGTGTGTGTGTGTGTGTGTTTTAATTAAAGTAGGACCTGTTTTGTATGACGGATGAGTGCTGGCTCGTTCATTCAGCTCTGTGTGTCAAACCTTGTAAAAGGTTCTGAATGAGGCGTGTTTAAATATTGTCCAACGCCATCAACGCTGTGGTACAACAGAAAAAAGAGAAGGCAAAAACAATACCGGAGATAAATAAATCAAATTGGCAGTATAATTAATGTATCTGAGCAATCTATGCAACCGGTGAAAAGGAAAAAGTCAGTTCTGCTCCAATTGGTCTCAAATCCCACTTGCTTGAGATTATTTTTTGTTGTATTTTCAAGCACATGTTGTTGTTGATGTTGTAGGAAGACGTCAGTGTAGTGTGTGAGTAGACTACCGATGAAGTTAGCCTCCTGTCTATGCCAGTCGGGATTCCACATCAACAAACAAGAAAGAGCTGCATTAAAAACAATCCGATATGCCACACACACACACACACACACACACACACCATGAAGTCCCTCCCATCCTCCCGTCACACTATATAAGCAGACCTGGGGCGGCTGAGCGGTTGGTTATCTTAACAGAGAGTGTACACACACACACACACACACACACACACACACACACACACACAACCAGAGCCCTGTACCCCCCCAGTGGTCATTTTGAGGCCACGGTGACAGTGAGGCTGGAGCCCTGGTACTCGTACACCCACTGGTACCCCATGGCCTCGTCCCATGTGAAGAGGGACGTCCTGGAGCCAGTACCCAAGATGCAGCCGGCCATGATGATGTTCTCCAGCAAGTACTGGTCCCGCCGGGGGATGTCGCTGGACTCTGCCATGTTTGACCAGCACGGCCAGGGCCTGCCGCAACGCCACACAGGCGGCCAGATGGTGAGAGACGTACCCTCTTCTTCCTCCTGCACAGGACAGCACAGGGCGAGCCCATTTGGTTTGGGGGTTCATGGGACTTTTGTGGTTGCTTTTTGTTGCATGACATTTCAGACCGGTCTCTCGTGGAGAGAGGCTGCTTAATCCTAATGTAGTGTGAACTGGTCCTGAGGAGGGTAAGCATTGGGTACATTACCTGACTGCATCGGCTACATTACCTGACTCATTACCTGAACCTCATTGTTTTGAATGCAGAATTTGTTTGGTATATTTTTGATTGCGAGCAATGATCATTTTAACTAAATTGTGTTTTTTTTTTTTATAGATGTATTATTTATTATGAATTGATCATAATAGATGATAATATATTATGAAAATACAATCTAATGTACTATTCAATTTAATTTGTTTTAAATGGACACCTGTCTTGGTTTTACTCCACACACTCACAGAAATGGACAATATCAGCAATGTCAGGAAGTCCAAAGGGTTGATCTTCGTTGATTGTGCTCCTCCAGCTTAATTAAGTTGACTTAAAATACTGGGCAGGATTGGGATGGCTTCCAGCTGACAGTGGGAATGTTGTACTGTGTCTAGTCCCGGCGGTCCTCCTTCTGCCCCATCAATGAGCACCCAGAGAAGGAGAACGCAGAAGAGTCTGGCAAGACGGCCGTGGTGTTCTCCCTGAAGGACGAGGTGGGCTGCCTGGTCAAAGCTCTGCGCATCTTCCAGGTAGGTGTGTGTGTGCGAGAGACTCCCCACTGGGCACAGAGCTGCTCACAGATCCATATTGGATTTCTCCGTGAGCACCACATTCTCCCTGGGTGTTCGTTCTCATCTGGGGCAAACCTGTTCTCTGTTGTTGACTTTTCCTCTCATTTCCTGGTTCCTCACTATGCATTCACAACCTTTTTTTTTTTTTCCCTTTGTTTTACCTGTTGTTGTTCTACTTGTGTCATGTCATCGCCTGTTTTTTAATTTCCTTTCTTGTGTTATCTTCTTTTCTTATCTTATCTCTCCTCCTCCTCCTGCTCCCATTATATTCCTCTCATCTCCCCACCTCTCCTCCAATGCTTTCTCCTCCGCGCATCCTTTTCTCCACCTTGTATCTTACCCCTGCACCCCCTCCCCTTCTCTCCCCTCCCACGGTCTACTTTCTCCTCTCTCTCTCCTCTCTCCTCTCTCTCCCCATCCTTGCGTGCTCCAATCTCCTCCTCCTCCCCCGGTCCCCCTCCTATCTCCCCCTCTCTCCTCTCTCTCTCCATCCCTCTGTACTCCTATCTCCTCCTCCCCCGGTCCCCCTCCTATCTCCCCCTCTCTCCTCTCTCTCTCTCCATCCCTCTGTACTCCCATCTCCTCCTCCCCCGGCCCCCCATCCATCTCCCCCCTCTCTCTCTCCCCGTCCTTGTGTACTCCCATCTCCTCCTCCTACCCGGGGCCCTCCTCCCATCTCCTCCTCCCTCCTCTCCCCTCCCTCCCCCTGCACAGGAGAAGCATGTCAATCTGAACCACATTGAGTCCCGTAAGTCCAAGCGCCTGGCCCACGAGGTGGAGATCTATGCCGACTGCAGCTGCAGTAAGAAGGAGTTCAACGACCTCCTGCAGCACCTCAAGGACCACGTCAACATCCTCTCCTACAACACACCCGCCCACCTCTGGTCCACCGAGGCGGGTAGGCCCCTATCCAGATACACTGCCGGGTGCCTGGCTTACACGATGGGGGGGAAGTGGTTCTTGACAGCGGGTGGGATGGGAAGGATAACTCCTTTGGACATAGGAAGGCCTCAATGGCTAGCAAGGGTTGAGAAGCCCTGCAAAATACCCTTTAAACAGAGGCCCCGTCGTAGGGCAAGGCTAATTATGGGTCTGCTCCTTTTATGTACCAGGGCTCTGGGGTAGTAGACTAAAGGAGTGGAGATAACACACGTTGACTATGGACTATGTGCCCTGCTACATCAAAGGAGCAGACCCATGATTAGTGTTATTATGAGCGACACCTGTGTGATAATGCCTCTGTATATTTGCCTAAGAGATACTAAATTCGTTAAATAACGGGAATTATATTTCTACTTATGAATTAAAAATAAATTATAGGCCTACCTGTTTGCATTTGGCTGCTGGTCACATTACCATATTTCCCGCCCCACCTCTACTTCTAGACGACGAGGATGTTCCATGGTTTCCAATGAAGATCTGCGACCTGGATCAATGCTCGAAGAGAGTGCTGATGTACGGGTCCGAACTGGATGCCGATCATCCAGTAAGAAAACAAGGTTTTAGTCGTAGGCGGAATCCGGAAGAATCATGAATATTAATGAGGGGATAGCCAGAGATTATCCAATCACGTTGGTTTAAATCCCTGATCCAATCCAAAAAGTCTAAAATCCGTGACGTGACCGCAGGTTGGTAACTTAAATTATAATGTATATTAAACTAACGTTAGTCAAACGCATTTCTCTGATAGGGTTATGGTTAGGGTTAGGGGTAGGGGTAGGATTACAGTTAGGGTTAGGGTTAAGAGTCAGCGTGCTAGTTTGCCTGACAGGCTGCCTGTCCAATCCTAGCGCTTGAGGCCGGACTTCTTCCGGATTCCGCCTACGAAAAACAGTCACTCCCCGTAGATCAGCGCAGCTGAAAACCTCATCAGTCAATTAATCAGTGAAAATATGTACAATAGCTCATATCTTGTAGCCTATTGCATCCCCACTCCTTTACAGTTTTTCTGTCTACTCTCAAGGGCTTCAAGGACAATGTGTATCGCCAGCGGAGAAAATACTTTGTGGAGGTGGCGATGGATTATAAATCGTAAGATTTTTAACTGCATATGCTGTCTCATAGATCCATTTTGTTTTCGTCACATGTATATTTCTATAAAAATAATCTTGGCTTAATCAAGGCATTGTTTTTCATAGATGATTATATTGATGATTACCAAAATATCTGTAGGCCTAGTTGTAGTATCGGTGTCCTTTTAATTAGTATGTTGTTAATAATGTACTTCTTTGGCTCCCCCTAGCGGACAGCCTATCCCTCGCGTCGAATACACCCAAGAAGAGATCAAAACTTGGGGCGTCGTCTTCAGGGAACTCGGCAAACTATACCCCACCCATGCCTGTCGGGAATACCTCAAAAACCTCCCCCTCCTCACCAAGTTCTGTGGTTACAGAGAGGACAATATACCGCAGTTGGAAGACGTTTCTGTTTTTCTGAGAGGTATGGTCTACATTAACATGAAGGGATCCTAGACTGTCTAGGATGTCTGTCTGAGTGTTGGGTGCAGGGCCATGGGCAATTCAACAGTCAATGGGCCACATCTGGAAGTTGATCCATCAAATCTAGATGTGAGACTGTCAATATTTTGCACAGAATAAGCACATTTTGCGAATGATACGTTCTGCATATTGCTCTGCAAAGGTGGTGAGTGGTTGTTTTGGTCTGGGGCCCCTCCATGTTATTTTATGCCACTCCCCGGCCCTTACTTCTAAATGAGTTTGACACACCACTGATTTAAAAAACAATGAAACACATTGGCTGATTAGTGTATGTCCCTGTGTGGATCAAGTAGAGAGACATACAGACAGCGAATGCTGTGTGTATGCCAATGGATGATTTGTGTTGCTCTATGTGTTACAGAGAGGTCTGGCTTCACTGTGCGTCCCGTAGCTGGCTACCTCTCGCCCAGAGATTTCTTGGCAGGTCTGGCCTATCGAGTGTTTAACTGCACCCAGTATGTCCGCCACAGTGTGGATCCTCTCTACACACCTGAACCGTAGGTGCTCCACTACCACCATGTTTCTATTATCACTCTTAGGCCTGTGTCGCACTTACTATTGGCCTCTGGGAGCCATCCCTGCATGGGATCAACCAGAAATATGACTATGTGTTTAAACACTGGCTTGCCAAAAGAAATGCAGTGAATTGGTGTGGTGCTGTAGAACAGGGCATGGCTAAAAAGTGAACTGATCCACCAAGTGTTGAAATACGTCAAACTCAATTGACGATGGAAATGTTGATTTGAAAAGGTCAAAATTGAATTGAATGTAAACATGGTTTATGCAACCTTTTCGTCATTCCTATGAAGGCTTCTTGTGTCATGTCGAGTGTCTCGTTAGAACCAATCCCCTGTGCGGTTAACAGGGACACGTGTCACGAGCTTCTGGGCCACGTGCCACTCCTGGCCGATCCGAAGTTCGCCCAGTTCTCTCAGGAGATCGGACTGGCGTCCCTCGGAGCCTCTGATGAGGATGTACAGAAACTGGCCACGGTGAGTCTGACACCCAATGACCCAAGACTAACCAAACACTAGTACTTGTCTTTACTGTAAAGTAACGCTCTTAGGGAGGTTGTTCCAAAGCCTTTGTTTTAAACTGGACAATACATTAAAAAAAAAACATACCGATGCAAAGGGCTGACATGGTGTGATGGGTTTGCCTCCACAGTGTTATTTCTTCACCATTGAGTTTGGCCTGTGCAAGCAGGATGGACAGCTGAGAGCATATGGCGCCGGGTTACTCTCTTCTATAGGAGAACTGAGGGTGAGCACCAGTACGCTTGCGGACACACAGGAAGTACAGTCGACTCTGTTCAATGTAACTTCATAGTCAATCACAATGATAAACAAACAATCACAAACACATTGTCTTTGTTACAATTTATTTAACTGAAAGCTTTCGTGGGAATTAACATGAGCATAACAATGGGGAAGTTAATAATACACTTTTATGTTGTATGTCTTATAAGCTTCAGTCCTAATCTCTTGGGTCATCATACTTGGTCATAATATGGAGGAAGGCTACAGAACAGTGCAAGACATGCATATATGTGAATGTGTGTCTTAGGTCCACACTGTCCCGCCGTGAAATATGTGCAGTGAAATATGTGAATTGAGACTTGATACTACGAAACTGGGTCAACTGAGTGATAAAATGCCTGCTAAATGTTAGCAGGCCTTTTTGTAACTTGAGACTACGCTAAGAAGCTGGGTAAACTAATCTTTTTGATACATTTTGTCACAAAAATGTATTGAAGCAAGTTGCCATGATATTTGGAGTTTTCTCAGATTCTAATTTGATTAAATAAAAATAAGATACAGTGTACTTCACACCATGATTAGAATACTACACTACAAGTACACCACAACTATAAAAAGAGCTATTTCAGATGAGGAACTAACACTATGTGGGGTCCATCTTGTTTCCGGCAGCATGCTCTGTCTGACCAGGCCCGTGTGAAGATGTTTGACCCGCGTACCACCTGCAACCAGGAGTGCCTGATCACCACCTTCCAGGAGGTCTACTTTGTCTCCGAGAGCTTTGAGGAGGCCAAGGAGAAGATGAGGTAACCAAGCCGCTTGGTATATCTTTGTTAGGGTTATGATATCCAGGGACATTACATCAGCTACGCCTTGATTGCTGATGTTATAACATTTAACGTCACTTATGACGGTAAGTAGGCAACGGATACGAATAATGCTGTAGGATAAAGGGGCTGATTCGCCAGCAAACTCCATTCTAACTCCCTTAAACAAATAATAAATAATAGTGTAATAGTGTAGCGAATTGTATGGACATTTTATAGAATATTCTAAAGATTATAAGATTTCTGTTTTTGCCAATAGAGGTACAAATAAAATACTTCTGTTTGTAGGCCCTAGCTCTCTGTTAGTTTCAATATCATTTATATTTTCTGAGCTCTTTATAATTGTATGAAGTTGGTTGTTTAGTTATTTTCTACATCTCATTTGGATCTCATTTGGATCTCATGATCTCCTAAATTATTGACTAGCCCATAGTGTTATACCCTTCTGAGGTTCTTTTGGTTACGATTTTTTAAATATATATATATACACGTACTTGCGTTCCTCTGGGATTGCTCATATATTCTCGGCTTCCACAGGGAATTTGCCAAGACTATTAAAAGGCCTTTCTCGGTGTACTACAACCCTTACACCCAGAGCATCGACCTGCTCAAAGACACCCGGAGCATTGAGGACGTGGTCCAGGACCTCCGCAGTGACCTCACCACCGTGTGTGATGCTCTGGGCAAAATGAACACCTACTTGGGCATTTGAGCTCGTAGGTGTTCGGCTCTCTGCTGCCCCCTGTCTAGCTTTGTATGTATTGACCCCACACACTGCTTCTCCTGAAACAAATCTCCAGAAAAAGGTTTAGCTTGAGCTTTAATCTATTCTATGTTAAGACATGACCAGGATACACAGTAGTAAACTGCATACATGTTAAGAAATGTGTAATGGGTAATCGTAATAATCACATTCATCAGTAGACAGTATAATACCACAATTCTGTAGCTTGGACTTGTTGCTGTTGCTTGCTATCTGTCATTTCTATTTAAGTTCAATAATAAACCAAATCTATGTTCCATGCTTGGTACTTTTTCATGCAATATCACAAATTGACTACACAATGACAGTTACTTTGGGGCTGGAACGAGGCCCAAAATACTTTTACTAGAGGTGTGATAATAGATGTATCTCATGATGTTTATTATGGGCACTGTAATAGGGAATGTAATGAGCTGCCCCTTTTTTTCACCCTGCCCATCACACTTCTGTGATGAAGGCCTATTACATTCAAAAGAGCATATTAATTGATAAATCGCTAGAAAGTACTGATGTTTATTATTTGTAATACAAAATGTAAATTAATACAATGCACAACATTGATGCAAAACAATGTGGGTACAATTTTTCTAAAAACGAATAAACTAAAAGATTCTTGTTTAGACTAAAAAGTCTAAAACTAGTCTAAAAGAGTGCCCTCTACAATTACAAAAGGTCATGTTGTTATAAAGATTGAGTAGGAACAGAGAACATTGTTGCTCTCAGGACAGGTCTGTTGATGTCCAGTTGGGGCCACATGCTCCTTTAACCGTAAACACTTTTTCCTAAACAGGAGAGAAAGGGAGACGATGACAACCGGTTCACCTGTATGTAATCTTAGATAGATTGACTCCTAATTATGTTCTTAAGGGTTATCATGGTGAGCATTAACATCGAAGAATGATGTTCATTCCTTCAAGCCAATTTAATGGGAGGAGTCTGTTTTTCCTCCTGGCTGGTGACCATTATTACCATACACCCACTTGGCCAAGCTAGGCCATTTTTGACATTTCCCTGACAAGATATTCGGTAGGTGAGTAGCGGATATACCCCTCTGTAAATGTCTATCACTTTAACCTGCTAGTTAGAATCCTAGCCGGTCAGAATGTATCAAGTACTTATCATACAAACCCTGAAATTGTATTGATCCTGCAAATACTCCCTCTCTCCCCAATCACCACTCCCATCCCTCCAACTCACCCAGCCTCCGTGTTGCTGCACCCATTCAGAGTGGTGCTGGCGGAGGAAGTGACTGCCGAAGTTCAGCGCTCGCCTCTTAGGGATCTGGTCGATGGCCGACAGCCTGTGCGTCACCTCAAAGACCCAGGCGATCTGCTCCTTCCGCAGCCTCGTTTCAGAGGCCGAGGGGGCAGAGGAGGCGCCCGGTGCAGCCGAGCCCACCGGGCGGCCCCCCTGCAGTGCGGCCATCAACCTCTCAAACAGGGAGTAGCTGAGGGCTCCCTGGAGCTGCTGCTGCAGCACTTTGTTCTCCTTGATCTGCAGCAGGACAGAGAGAGCAGAGGAGCGGTGAGAAGAGAAGGAGAGGCGAGGAGTTGAGGAGAAGAGAGAAGGGGTGCTGCTATTGGTCTTTTGAATAACATCACGGCATTTTGTTTGTGTAAGTTGTTTGTGTGTCGATTCTTGATGATGTTTGTATTACTGCTGGCTGTGCAACAAATAGCCCCTCTGGGATTATAAAGGTAACCCTACCTTGCATGTGAGAACAGACAATTTAGCACAAAGATATACATATAAAAAACACACTCACCTTCTCATTTATGTCATCTCCTTCTTTTTTCAGCAACACCACGAGTTTCTCCACCAAATCTGCAAGAGACAAAGAAATGTTGTTATGATATATAGCTTGATAATAAATACAGTAATAAGTAACAAATAATAACAAATAATAAGTCCAGATTGAAACGAACATGGAGGAGAAAGCAATGTTTCAGCAGACAGCTGTCCGTTCACTTCAGGTCCATATCATTTCTCCGACACTTTGTGACCTCTGCGACCTCCAGCAGAGCAGCCAGAGGAGTCAGATTGGAGGTTTGATTGAAGATGCCGTTATGTGTGAATTTGGGCCCTCACACAAATTACACAAATTGGTGCATTGCGCTTATGAGGAATTACTCCATGCAATGAGATATCGACACCAAACTTTTTGGAGACCTGCTTTTGTGCAATCAGGGGCTGAACTATAGGTGTTATAAATCTGGATAAACAATAATAAGAATCCTAAATAGTGTTGGAGCCATTATGCTACTTTTGTTTTTTATTTATTTGGTGACATGCAGTTTTGTGTTTGTGCACTGGGTGGTCACCTGGCATGGCCAGGTGTGTGTAATATGGGGAAAGCAAGGTGTCAGCGACATTTGTTTGCTCTGTACGGAAACCTATTGAAAATGAATTAAGTTACCTGAAATGGACATCAAACCAACTTGAATATGTACTACGGTGATCATGCACCGACAACATCAATAAATGGATCACAGCACTCAAAGACATTGGAGGTATTGGACATTGATTATTGGCACCAAAGAACATGCATATGGCCGAGTTCTCCCACTTCGCACCACAACAGACCTGTAGAGCCGGTTAAAGGGCTCACAGATAGTTATCCACAGATACACTGTGAATACCTAACTATCTGTCGGGATCCTTTCCATAATGATACTACATAATCTGAGCCAGTCATAGTGACAAAAGCAAGCACTTGGAGGGGACATGCGTTGACTCTATTTGAATATTGGACCAATCTGAAAAATTGGAAAATAGGCTCCAGGTTGAAAAATCCAGAAGTTTTCCTTTAACTGTGTGAGACATCATTAAGACACACACACACACACACACACACACACACACACACACACACACACACACACACACACACACACACACACACACACACACCTTGTTGGTTCTCTGAACTAGAGTCTGCTTCAATCTTCAGATCACCTTCTTCAATTGGCACCACTGAGTCAGCAATATCAGCCAGACTTCCCACCACATTCATTAAAGAAAACCCTGAAGACAAACACATCAAAAAAATTCAGCACATCAGGATTTCCTGCTAGCAACTACTATTTTCATGCATCTCTTCAATATATATCGATTTTACAATGATTTACAATTGTATCAAACAGGACTGGGATGAGCAGGTTTATTCATGTTTTCCAGAACAGAGGTTCAAAAACAACCATGCTGGTTGACAGGCATCAACGGTATAGTAAAACAAATTGTGGCAATTATCAAAAGGAGAAAAAATCACATTTGAACAGAAGCCTTCAACGTCTGCAATGAAAAACATGGATTTTGCCGACGCAATATAAAGGGGGGATTTCCCTTGGCCTTCGTACTTATCCAGTGCGTCTATCTGCAAATTCATTCTCTCACTCACACACACACACACACACACACACACACACACACACACACACACACACACACACACACACACACACACAAAAGTTTAAGGCCTACCTGATTCAATTGATGATTGTTTAAAGCCCGTGCCTTTTGAATGCCGGCTAGGTCCTAGGCCTTGAGTGAAAGGTAAGGGAACGCCAGACCGATAGCGCTTCCCCCGCCGAGTGCAGTATTTTTCAAGCAGCAGAAACTCGTCACTCTTCTCCTCTTCCTCCATGGCATCTCTGCTTGTATCCATAATCTTCATATTGCAAGGTTATAACGGAAATAGTTGAATAGAAGAGAATAGAAAAGTATGTTTCCTTTAACATTTGTAGGCTACCTACTTTTGTTATATCATTGCTTACGGAACACACTCAGTTAAAGTAGACTTATTGGTAGGCCTATTTACTTATTTAAGTCATTAAAGATAGCAAAACTATAATAGCAATCATTATGCAGAAAATATGTTCTTCAAACGACTCACTTTTAGTTGTAGGCCTACTAGTCCCTGATGTCTGCAGTGCGGAAATGCTGCGGATCCATGTGAACGGTTGTGTTGGATCGCTTCACTGTTTTGACTCACTTGACTTGAACTTTCTCTTTCGATTGTGGTACGGTGTGTTTGGTGTCGCGGCCGCGGACACGTGGGCCAAACAACAGCTATATCCGGGCCAGTCGGCCTACCAGTGGGCGCATTTCTGCTTGCATGAAGCTTTTCAAACCTACTGGACTGTTGTGGTTTTATTTTAATTTATTTATTGTCCAAACCATAGATTAGAGATACAGATGGAAACGGGAATGTATGCGCCTATTGAGAATGATGTTATGCAAACATAATTAATTAGTTGATAAATTATTGCAGTAGGCATATCACTCATTCATTAAAAAAAAATTAATTTGTATTTTAATCTTTATATCGTTATATTTTTATTTCTTTACTCATTTTAGTCTATTATTGTTGTATTCATAGTTGTATCGTTTCCTTTCCCCTAGAGGGCACCCGTGTATTAGAAAATCCAAGTAGAATGACACGATGAATATTACAATGCAATATTACTCTTTCTCTTTCTCTACCTACCTACCTAACTATCCACCTATTTATCCATCTATCTATCAATGTATGTAGGTATGTATGTATCCATCCGTCTGTCTGTCTGTTTGTCTGTCTGTTGATCTATCTGTTTGCAAGCATTATATATTATAGACTTACAAATAGATAGATAATATATTAGATAGAAAGATAGAAATGTGTGTGTGTGTGTGTGTGTGTGTGTGTTGTGTGTGTGTGTGTGTGTGTGTGTGTGTGTGTGTGTGTGTGTGTGTGTGCGTGTGTGCGTGTGTGCGTGTGTGTGTGTGTGTGTGTGTGTGTGTGTGTGTTCTCTGGCTGTGGACTCCTTGTGCACCCAGACAAGCAATCCATTGTGACTTGATTTAGTTTGCAGAAAGACACCAAACTGGAGAAAACCGACGGATGTGCTCCAGAGTCCCCCCGAGTCCCCATTTTGTTCCATATATCTCTCTGTCTGTCCCCGAGGATTATTATTATCATTAGATTATTATTATCGTTTACAGTCACCTTAAAGGAAAACACCTTCGCACACCTTCACAGGACAATGCCATGCACTGTGACCTAGAATGGAGAATCCATTACAATTCCACTGTGCATTCACATTGGATCAGCTGAGTGAGTGTGCGGAAGCAGTGATGTCCGCCTCAGGAACACCACATCCAGTGTAACTACAGCTGTAAACACAGCCATATCTTTTCTTCATATTGTTCCCGCCGAGGCAGCCAAGCCTCTCTGACAGAGGCATGTCGAGAAAACTCCCTGTCATCCGATTCACATCTTTCAACCTGGGGACTGGACTACCGGCCTGAACTGTTAGCCGGGCTCCCGCTGTCATCCCTGGGACGAGTCAACACTTCAGAGGTGACATCCTCTTCACACAGAATGAATGGAAATGTCTCAGACTACTCACCAGTTTGTGTGACATTTGCTATAGATATTAGCTTTTTTTCCTTTCCTGTACCGTCAGCAACAGACAAAAATGTTGTGCCCTTGGGGAAAGTAAAGTCTGTATGTTCCCGTAGATATTCTATTGTATTCCATTCTTTGTGTTTTTTATTACTTTATTTACATGTGTACCTAGTAAAGAACCCATGTGCCCTTTGACCTTACATCATGTTCATTCTTTTCGTTTCATATTACTATATTTATATATGAACCGTGTATATATTCCTGGACCACTGGAGACTCCAGTGGTCATAGTGATGGCTGATGCTCTGGTACTGGGTTCTAGCATTGTCATTTTGCCCACTTCTCTATCCGATGTACCGGTGGTGGAGTGGCCCACTCAAGTGTTACTAGTACGGGTAGTACTATGGCTCCTGACAGAATGTGCTGGAAAGAGAAAGCAGCTCCGCACAACGGCTCAGTCATCGAGTTCCTGGATGACTCATGTTGTGAAAGCGGAGGTTGGAGATGCAGCTTCCGAACGAGAGCGCTGTTCTCTCTCCCTCCCTCTCTCCTTTTCTGTGCACCAGGGTCATCCCAGACTCAAGGTTCTCCTGGCCGGCGCAGACAGGGACGAGGGGAAATACACAGGGGAGAAGTTGGTGAAGGGCGGCATTAGCTCAGGGGGTAGAGCGGGTTGGCTGGTAACCGCAAGGTTGCTGGTTCGATCCCCGGCTCCTCCTAGCTGAGTGTCGAGGTGTCCCTGAGCAAGGCACTTAACCCTAACTGCTCCTGACGAGCTGGCTGTCGCCTTGCATGGCTGACGCCGCCGTCGGTGTGTGAATGTGTGTATGAATGGGTGAATGTCAGGCAATATTGTAAAGCGCTTTGGGTGGCCACTGGTTACAAAAAATGCGCTATACAAATGCAGTCCATTTACCAAGTTAATGAGTGATAAACACACACACACCACTACCCAGGCACACATGCACGTAGGAATGCAAGCATGCACACGCTCACACACGCATGCACATGCACACACACATACAATCATATGAACTCATACATGCCTGCATACACACACACAAGCAAAATGCAGGCATGCATAGTACATAGAGCAACGTTCGAGAGATGTCCTTTAGATTGGGAAAACACAATACCTTGGATGCTTTTCAACAGCAGCTGCTGAAGGCAGAAGGGTCTGTCTTTAACCATGGTTGAAATTGGGGCTGCACTTATACATTATAATGAAGAGTGATCGTATAGCTACAGTACATGCTACCTGCACATTGGTACTTAATACTGTCAGCCTTTAGCTAAATCAACATAGACAGACCGATGGATAGCTAGACAGACATACAGGCAGACAGATAGACAGATAAACAGATAGATAGATAGATAGATAAATAAATACATATGTATATATATACTGTATATCTATATACTGGTATATATATATCTATATCTATATAGATATAGATAGATATAGATCTATATCTATATAGATATAGATATAGATAGACAGATAGATACATACATAGAGAGATAGATAGCTATATCTAACCCCTTGGGGCTTATCCGACTGCAATGTGTGGCAGTTTCAGACTCTCTCTCCCTCTCCCTCTCCCAGAATCGCTGTCTACCCGGCCCTGAGGCGTTCTTTCTCTTGAAGCTGGGTCCAGAATCTGAGATCTGACACCCGGGTGTGTCTTTGTAATGTTCTCTCTCTCTCTCTTCTTGAACGAGTCTGCTTCACCGGCCACAACACTGGACCCAGTGATGCCGGACTTGGACCCTTCCTCTGACAGGAAGAGAAATGCTGCCCCCCACCCCCCCCCCCCCCCACCCCTCCTCCTCCTCCTCCTCCATTTTCTTCACAACCCAAAGAAAATGCCGAAGTCAATGGGAGCCAATGTGAGCCTGCCGAAGGATTGATTGCATGTAAGATCCTGGACGAACAAACCTTTCTCCCCCGCTCTTCGGTTATCCATGTCTGGGAGATGACTGGTTTAACTGCAGTCCCCTTTATAGCTGGCCAATAGTACCATCATTGTGTGCTGTTAGCTACTATATCTTGAACTGGCCATGAACCCAGTATTTACATTAGCAACCTTGCCACACCAGCGGTTGCTGAAACATCATTACAATGAGGTTGCACTGATGTTTCAGCACCGCAAAATAAAAATTCTGCAGATCAGCTGGCAGGAATCCCCCTGAGAAGGACCGGCTTGTGACGGTTGATTTAGTCGCCAGTCGAGAAAAAAAAAAGATGTTAACAGATTTACATCCGCTTAATAAGATGGCTCAGCTGTTAGGCAGTTGAGGATAGATCATGTGAGCCTCCAGGCTTTTAGCATTCACATGCGCCATGTGGTGTGATGCATCATACTGCTACCAAGTGGCCTAATGTCATTTCACTGGCTGATTACAAGATCCTTGCTGACTAGGACCTCTTTGTTAAGTCTTTGGCCTCCCTCTTTGAGTGATCAGTCCAATTACACCAGACATGATTAGCTCAGTTTGGCAGATGCACTGTATTTCATCTGGATGAGTGGGCCAGAACAGTGGTATACTGCTTCTCAGCAGGTTCTGTGCAGACACTCATAGTCACATTGATTATTGGCTATAACCCTGGCGGTCATTAGCCCCGCTGCAATCGTTTATATGGAGCCTCTTTGCTTAGCACCAACGAAGCAATCAAAGCAATTTCCAGATTTTTACAGATTATTTGTAAGTGTATTTATGAACAACCAGAGTTTTAAAATGTTTAAAGCTCTTGCATTATCACACCGTTACACGGATACATGCACTTAAACCCTGCTCAGTTAGATCATGTAGCTTTCTGAACCAGTGGTCACTGTATAAACGCACACCACTCCTTCCCAGTGAAACAATAGTCTTCTCATGTCACAAGGGGTTTTTCTTTACTTGACAAAATGTAGGACTCATTTTCTTTATAGTAGATCCTACTTCGTAGAAAATCTCCACCTAAGGTCATTTGAAAATCGAAAAGGGCCGGCACCTCGACATTTATAAAACGATGACTGATGCAGGCACTTTATAATTATTAGAATGAGTCAGCCTGTATGACAACACAGGGGGCTGCAGGGGAACAAGTTTGAATCTGTAACCGACTATCTCTGGGCCAATCTGTGTCAATTCGAAAGCATCTCTAACGTTAGGTTGTGTTAGGACAGGCCTATGTGTGTAGTAGATCCTTTTCCATCAAAATGAAGAATTGCTGACTGTCTTCTCCATAAACATGTGTTGTTCTGAAAGTGGTAACATCATAATAAGCTAACCACTGTTTCAAACCACAGACCGGGTTGAATGTGTTTCAATCGTATATGGAAACATAGCTTTGCTGTCATCGCCAATAGTGGATTATGTCCTAGCAATGGTTAACCCAAATAGCAACTAAATATATCCATTGCCCTGGTATCCACTAATCCTTAATGACATACATCATGGGAGAGAGCGAGCTGGGTTCTCTGTAGTACTCCACTAAACAAATTAAGCAAATAGAAGGCTATCTTAGTTGTTATATGTAATCACAATGGACTATTTCCTTCTGGATATGATTTAAAGTTGTTGACTATAGACATGTAGGCCTATTCATGTATGAAGATGTCCGCTTGTAAATGCCACGATAAATAGGCTCGTTTTCAGGGGGATGGTTAAAAGGTGGGCTGAGTAACAGACAAAAATAGGATGGAGCTATGGCCCTGGCAGCTCGTCTCGACAAATGCCGTTGTCACTCAGTTGCTGTACACCTCCTTTGGGTTAGGGAGAGAGCACTGGGGGTGGGGGTGTGTGTGTGTGTGTGTGTGTGTGTGTGTGTGTGGGAGGTGGGGGGATCGCCTCTGGATACGCCTCTGGATACGCCTCGGACCCCGCCTACTCACCAACAACATCTCTTAGCCAGAACAACCTGTGAGGCCCGCTCTACTGGCTTCCATGTAGTCTACAATCAGCTCCTTCTCTTTGTAATGGGCGACCGCGGCCGTGGGTGACTCGCTCTCAGCAGCGCAATAGTTAACCATCACCGAATGCGCGGTTCTATGTTGCGTGTGTGGTGTCCTCACTCAAGCAGACCGCGACAGTACGAAGATGGCGTCGGAGGGAGCAAGCGGGGAGCAACCTCCTTCAATACAAACGCTGGCGACCACGGCGATGGGAAGTGTGGACGCGGTGAGACATTGTCGTGTGTGTCCGTGCGTGTGTGTGTGTGTGTGTAGGCCTACTGTGCATGCGTGAGAGAGATAATAAAATACAATCGCTTGTCAGGGCTGTAGATCACCCTGATGTAGAGATACGCCAGGAGAACAGGAGCTAATAGCGCGCATCTGTTTCCCAGAAGCGCGTCGGCTTGCGAGGCGACGAGCAGCCGCCGACATAATCCTGGAGGAACAATGTGTGGCGATATGGAAATGTGGGAAACAGAGGTTTACAACCAGCCAAGATGACATGCGGTGCTTCTGTAACCCGGTGGTTGTTTTAGGGGTCCTATTGTTAAATCCGTTCTCTGATATCTCTCAGATCGGATGTGTTCTTGTGCTGTGTGTGTCGGCGGACCGCCGAAGCGTAGCCCCCCGTATCAATACAAGCGTTAGCCCGGGACCGCCGCGGTGGCCGCCGTCGGACGACCTGCTTATATTTTAATCATAAAACGTGTATATATTTACTTTTTGTTTCGATGTGTCCATCTGCTTCAGAGAGACATAGGAAGACTAATCCATCACCAAAGATGGTTAGGATTGAGTATGGATTGAGTATGTTTTCCTCACAATATCAAATTATAGAATATTTGCCCCATTACTATTATATGGCTCTAGAATAGTCTGAAATATGGACTGGCTGTTTATGTCCCGTATTTTGCAATGACCCTCGTTATGTGTCCTGTGTAACGGGTTGTAATGTGTAATATGGTTAGGCTACCATTAGAACGTCTTCGTTTTTTTGTGCCCAGCAGACATGTAGATCACAATCGAATCCAGCAAACGCGGACTATGTGAACACTAATCGGGATTGAGATTGTTCTGTTCACACACAGTTAGTTATGCTAGACATTTCTGCAGGTTGCAACATATGTGCCAGGAGGACACCAGCTTGCCACCCCTCTGGGCAAATTAATCAATCTGTTGCCCCGCCGCCGGGAGTGGGGTGTAGGGGGGTTTGAACAGGCCAAATCCTTCCATGTCCATTGCAATGGGCCTAGTTTAATTATCCGTGCAAAACTGGCAACACCCTGCTAGCCTCTTAACCATAGTGAACCACACGGTGTCTTGATTCCCGTAATGCAGGCCTCATATTAACATTAATTTGGTCAAGTTTTCCAAATCTAGAAAAGTAGACCAGGCTACATATGGTGTTCAGGCGAGGTATGCTCAGCTGAAAAGACCAGGGTAACATTTTAGTTCCAGAGATGGTTTGAGGTGGGCCGCGATAGATTGAGACATTCAATGGGCCAGCCTATGGAGAGGGTGTGTGTGTGTTTGTGTTGGGAGACAATATTGATTGATTGATGGGGTGGGGGTAGGGGCAGTCAGAGCCAGGGTATGGTTGGATGAGGGTAGTGTGAGCAGTAGGGTAAAACGGAGGGGGTGGTCTTTTCACCGGACACCTTTCTAAATTGGTCTTAATTTCAGTGACTCAGCGGGCATTGCGGGGAGTACTGTGACAGCTCAGTGTCCTACTGAGCACGCTCGGTGCTCTTTCCCTGCCAGGCAGAGTTTGTGTTTAGCGATTTGCTTTAATGCTAACAGGTGCTGTGCAGCCACCGAGCTACAAGCTACTTCTTGGCCTTCTGCTCCTCATTTCACCAGCCATGCCTTGCCAGTCACTGCTTAATGAAGCTCTTTGCTCTTTGCAACACCTCCTATTGATTCCTACGGGAACATGTGCGAGTCGAGAGGAGGGCGATCTCTTGCCCAAATAACTGGGTGACCTCTCAACTTAGTCCGCCCTTAGAGGGGTCAATGGGTTAAAGGTCAATACCCACTGCGTAGCTCAGTTCTCCATGGCTCTCCTTCACAAACCAGACAGCCTGGGATTTAAACAGTACTGGGGAGGTCATTTGGTGACCATTCAAGTATAATTCATTATTATATTGAAAAGATAAATTGCAATATGACAAGTCATTCAGTGGATTTTTTGGTTTTATATCAAACTGTTAATTTTGGTCTGAAAATAGCATCACTTGAATGTAAATCAGTCTTTATTAACAGAAATATAGCAACTCGCTGTATACCTTCTAGTAAATACAGTCAAAACACTTTTGACCTGGAGGGGCGTTGGAGGACTGCAGGCGGTGCCCTGGCCCTTGTGATTTAATTTGGGGTTGTGGGACACTCTGCCAAGTGGTGTATATGGGGCTAATGGAGCCCATAGGAGAATAGAGACTAGCCTTTTCCTACCTTTTTTTTGTAACTTTGTAACTTCATCGCTTTGCCATATTTTGAGCGTCTGTTTATGTGTGTCTGGTATGGCTTGTGTGTCGTTATCACACATTGACGCCATGTTCACATGACCGGACAGAAGGGATTGGGTACTGAGAATCTAGATTCTCCGCTGTGCTTCTCTGTAAGGCCTATACGGTGAAATGGTTTCTGGGAACAGGCTGTGAAAATCGATTGGTCGGCCTTGAGTCTATGAATCTGTCCTTGAAACTCGTTTCTCAGATTTGACGTACGTTGATTTTGAGTTTTATCTCAATGATATTGGACTGTAAATGAAGCATTCTTAACTCACATTTTTACTTGAAAAATCTTCCCATGGGGGTAGCTTGATTTATCGTCAGTCATTTTTACATGTGATCCTATTCAATTTCACACTATTCATACAAAAACATCACAAAACCACAATTAATCTTCATGAAGTCTCTCTCCATTTAAGGGAGCCCATCTCCCAGGACTGTATTAACCACTCTCTCCTGGTCTTACGATGGATCACTCTCCACAAGACACATTTGGCTCAGGGTTGCTCCAGCGAGGTCCTTAAAGATGGAAGTCTTCAAGATGGATCAGCCTATGGGTTCATAAATCAGAAGTCCATCTGTACAGGCAACTGATCATCTGCAGTTGAAGGTTGACGTATATATGAGAGAGAGAGAGAGAGAGAGAGAGAGAGAGAGAGAGAGAGAGAGAGAGAGAGAGAGAGAGAGAGAGAGAGAGAGAGAGAGAGAGAGAGAGAGAGAGAGAGAGAGAGAGAGAGAGAGAGAGAGAGAGAGAGAGAGAGAGAGAGAGAGAGAGAGAGAGAGAGAGAGAGATTTTCTCTCCTCTCCCTTTTGTTGAATTGCTGCTTTCTAGGTTTTACTGAACAATCTATCCGACAGGCGTCCCAGTCCCAGATATTACACAAGAAGAATAAGGATGGCTGTCTCCAAGTTATTGCAGCAGATGGTATTGAGGAATGGCCTCAAGAAACGAATGTGTCACCAAGCTCTACTGTTAACATCTGACTAGTGTGGGGTTTTGGGACATGCTGTGAACCTCCAGTCCCTTCTCCCACTCCCATTTAACTTTTTTCAACAGTCCATGTAAGAATTTCACCATATTCCTCGTCTCTATGCGTTGAACGAACACAATGGCGTTTACTGTTTATGAACACGACATTCCGACACTGGCTCTCGGAATGCCGACCAACTAGCTTCAGTCGCAATGTCTGGGAATGTGACAGAAAGGATGCAAGATGGAATCCTGAAAACGAGCTGCACCCTTTATGTTTTGTTTAGCAATATAGATCCTAATTTATAAATCAGATGGTGTTGATGGAAGTTGGCCTTTCCTGCAATGTACAATGCAAACTAGAGAAAGAGATACAGATTTTTTTTCTCAGATGCAAAAAACGTTTAATTTACAAATGGCGCTGTGGAAAGTGGTCTGGTCAATCCCAATTACTCATCTGCAGTGGCTTGCCCTGCAGCTTCTGCTAGCCAAAACTGAGCCTAATGACCTGGCTAAATGTGGACTAATTGGAGAAAATAAGCCTCAAGGTAGAATGAGACCCGTTGCCGCATGGTTTTTGATTGTTGGACTTAATGGGACCAGTTTTTCCTCTGTTTGAAACTGAGGATTGTTTACACACATTTGGTTTAGATGTTCCTTATGTCTCACCTTTGGGTTAAAGGAGCATTAAACATTTGAGTCAAAAGTCAATTTGCATGTATAGCCATCCAGTGTGGGTTAAGCATCATTTAGTGCTTAACCCAAGCTTGGTGAACATTTGCTTTTCTTGATGGGTCTTGTTGAATACTCAACTACAACTAGATCCATTTTGCTAGAGCAATGCTGAGATGTCCAAGGACACTGAGATTCAGACTTAACATGGTGGCAAATCACAGGTTTTTAGATTTAGTAACTGAACTGTTATATCCCATACTGTAGGCCCCTCCTTTTGCAGACTTGCTGTTGACCTTTTCCGTTTACCTCAATGTCGTCTACCACAATGTAACCCGCCATTTTGTTTACAATGATGTTGTGCGTTATTTACCACCCCCGTATACCATCATGTTATCTCGGCTATAACGTGTCTTGTGTTCTTTCAGAAATGTGAGTTCAACATGGATAGTCTGAGCAAACCAGAGCTCCTGACTTTGCTGAGCATCATGGAGGGAGAGCTGGAAGCGCGGGACCTCGTCATTGAGACCCTAAGGGTGAGTCCGACATCTCTGTCTCTGTCTCTGTGTGTGTCTCTCTCTCTCTCGTTGTATCTCGCTCTGTCATGCACTCATCTAGTGGTCTCACAAATACAGCAAACATACTTGGTATAAAATGGAGAAGCACACAACCATTTGAAATGGAAAGTGTCACAGTGTTCCCCGCTAATTCTTGCCAACTCATCCATGGATGTTTTCCCCCATAGTGCTGGCTATACGAAGCAGAAAGCCTTTGTGCATATGTGAAAGGTAGACTGGCCACTAAGAATGTAGTGTGTACCAGAAAGGGGGATCTTGACCTGGTTTTAAATGAAGTATAGCATGGTGACGGAGAACAGATGGGGTTTTTGTCCAAACGGAGAATGGTGCTAAGTGGTGGATGTGAGGGATAACACTCGGTGTCTGAACCCTGAGTTTCCCCTCAGATAAGCAGCCTCTCGGATTACCTTTGTTAAATCACAGCTGGGCGACAGAGTGACAAGCCACTGAGAAAATAGCCGGCCTCCGTAGTGGCTTTAAGGTCCTGTGGTGGAAATCCACTTTTTGTTGCCTATATCAATATTTACTACTACTGTACTAGATCACTTTTGCACATGGTTGCCATTATGTTCTCCATGTCACTGATTAAACAAACCATGGCAAACAGACAAAGCTGTTGTAGAATGGTGTGACGTACCAGTCAACGAGACGCTGAAATGGTATTGTTTGAGGTGTGCTCATCTTCACTCGGCTTATTTGCTTCCCTTCCCAACTCTAACCGATACAAACTGGAGGTTCAAAATGTAAGTGCGTCTGTCCATCCCATGCCTCTCTTACTCTTTTCCTTCTGGCTTACTTGCTTCAGATGTTGCTTGTCCTCCACAGGGGCAAGGATGACGTGCTATTTCTGAACATGCTCTTATACAATCTCTCCGTCTCTCGCTCTCTCTCTCTCTCTCTGGGGCAGGGCTGTATTCAGGTCATGATTAACAGCGTATTTTGCCACTGCTCCCATTTCGATGCTGCCCTTCTAAACCTTCGTTTATGCCATCTCCTGGGCTGTTCTTCAGGGGCCACTGAGGCGGGCACCGGAGCGTTGACTCAGTGATGTCATCGGGGCTGGGACCAGGTGTCCTTTTGGAGCACCACAGTGCCTTCCTTTGTATTAATAATTCACCTTGTTTCAACTGCCTGTGGTGAAATTAGCAATCCCCTTTCCGCAAGGGCAATGTTTGTCCTTGCCCCGGCCACTACTCTCTCACTCTCTCTCTGTTCTACTCCGGTGCCTGGCCAAGTTTCTACCCGTCTCTTATCCTCTTCTGCCCTGTCTCAGTCAATTTCCTCTGCGATGGGTCTGGTGCTCCCTCTCCTCTCCGCACCCCTCTCTCTTGTGGACTTCCTACCTGCCGTCAACTCCATGCAAACATGCAATAGCCCTTTTTTTATTGGTCAGACATAAGGCTCAACAGACGATATTTTCAGACAAATGATGTGTTTAAAAAAAAGAATAATAAGCGCAAAGATGGATGATATATGAAGGAAAACCGAAAAAGACAAAGCCACCGAAAACCAGATGGAGAGAGGGCGAGGTGGTAATCTTTTGGACAAAGAATGGCGCACGAGAAGGGATTAACCCCAACAATCTTTCTTTTTCAAAAAATCTCTGATAAAAGAGACTTCACGTGGACACCAGCTGCATGCATATTCAATGTCCTCTATTAACTCAGCATCGAGGCCTTGTGCTACTCCTATTATACCCCGCTTGTACATTTTCTTTTTCAAGCCCTGAATCCTGGGGGAAGGATGATAACTTGCTTATAGACCTTCAATGGGACTGCATATACATGGCGGGGAAACCACGCTTGCGTCACTTCTCTAGCAATACGCCAGTGGGACTCCCTCACCTGAAACGTTTTGTCAGCTAACAGTTGTGGGCCAAATTCAGAATTTGACTTCAATGGCTTTACCAAACACAAAGCACACATGCACGTAGTCACATTATTAGTGTTTGGCCTATTGACCTGCGAATGCCCTTACCATGGCAGTAGTAGGGCTTTACCTATTAAGAGATACATATTAGTCAAAACAGTAGTAAAAGAAACGGAAATCAATTGTAACTCATTTTGAAGGCAAGGCCTGATCCCTGCCAATACCGCCGCCAGGCTTAATCCTGGTGCCGTTTCACTGCTCCCACAATGGCTTCGCCAAGCCTCAGCCTCTCCTGGCGTGCCACGATTGTGCGAGGCCTTTGGGGCATTAATAAGAGGCTTTGGTATCGGCGTTGATTAATTAGCGTTGTGGCTAAAGCTGGCTAAGCTACCGTATCGGTTTTCACAGAACGGCAGGTTGTAGAAACACAACAGATCATGTGGTCAGCTGTATTGGGAACCGAGCCGTACACTACTCTTTGTCACTTAGGTTCAGTATCTTGCTCTGAAATGGTTTCTTAACTCTGGCCTTCAGTACAATAACCCTGGGCGACGATCACTGTTTTGTCAGCCATCACTACCTATTCAGTAGTGCAAATAACCCATTGAAACCTGGAAAATTATTTCTCAGCTCAGTGGTTAATCTGTTGGTGGCCTACGGAGAACATGTCAATATTCAATATTCTGGTCCTGACCAATGTACCGCATTGGACGAGCAAAGGTCACGTGAACCTCTGACGAGGCCTGCGATTGGCTGTTCCAGAGATGGATTCTCTCTCACTCACACACACACACACACACACACACACACACACACACACACACACACACACACACACACACACACACACACACACACACACACACACACACACACACACACACACACACACACACACACACACACACGGCCAGAGCCAAGAACGCTTCTCCTCCACCATGTTACAGTAGCCAGCTATTTAAGGCATGCACTGTTGCTGGGCCTCCCCATCACTCTGACCGTGCACTTAGTCACTCACTCCCTCTCCCTCGCTTTTCCTCTCTCGCTCACTTTCATTCCCTCTCCTGAGTCCTGATTTTCTTTCTGGTTCACTCTCTCTCATTCTCCCTTCAAGTCTTGATGTCTCTCGCTCTCGGTTGCTCGCTCACGCTTGCTCACTCTCGCTTGCTCGCTCTCGCTTGCTCTTATTCTTGCTTGTTTCTCCCACGCTTACTGTATTGATATTTTAAGTATTAATAATAAATTTTAGCCCTAAGTCTTTATTCACACAAAGTATTTTTAAGAGTCGATTCACAAACACAATAAGAACGAGGAGGACTTGACTCAAGCCTTTGGCCAGTACGATAATGCTGTACATTTTATTGTGTAATAGTTGGTCATGGATTGATTGACTCAAAAAAGGTCTATGGTTCTATTCTATGGTGCATAGAGGAACAGACATTTAAACTCGAAATTGTATCCATTCATATTTTATAGCGACGTATGTATCTTAGACTGAGGTTGCTCCTCTTGCTCTCTCTCTCTCGCTCTCGCTCTCTCGCTCTCACTCTCGCTCTCTCTTTATAATGTCTGTATCTCTTGGCATCTCCGTAACCCAGTCTGAGGCTCCAGCTTAGTCTTTCAGCACCGCAGTTTATCGGAAAAGCCAAAAGATGGGGTTTTAATTTGGTCAGTAATAATGGATGCACTCTCCCGGAGCTGACACAGGAGCGCAGAGATGCCCTGATGCTAAGAGACCCTGCCGACGCCTTCCTCAATTACATTAACCCCCTGATCTATTATCCAGACTTCCTGGCAACAGTGACGACCCCTACACTCTGACACGACGATCAACAGGGAAACAACGGCTGGGCTGAAGATCACTCTTTTGTTTACTCCCTAGTTGGAAGTACTGCGAAAAAACCTGAACCAAACAGGCCTGTGTAAACGTCTGCCTTGTATGCACCTGGATTATGTTTCTGTGGAAAAATTGCTTTGGGTGACCTCAAGTCAATCCAAGTCCACTGAATCCAAATGACGTGCATTGGTGCCCTGCTGAATAGGGGGTCATGTAGGTCTGCACTTCTACTGTTTCATTTGAAGAGCAGTGGGCATGGCAGAAGTAATAAGCATGCAGAGGACTTGGGAGTCTTTGAGAATATCATAATAGCTCTCTCTGTCTCGCTCTAGTCGTTTTTTATGGTAAAATGGCAGCATTGTTTTTTTCTTCTTCTTCTTTGCACACACGCATAACACAACACACACACAGCTCTGATCCGTCAACTGCATAGCAACCAGACCCCCCTCCCTCCCCTTACCCCAGTCTCGCATAGCAACGGAGTGCTCCCTATCCAGGCTCCCATCTCAAGTTTCACTACCACCCACCGCCAGGCTGCTCTAGAACGGTAAAAAGAGCCCTCTACCCCCCCACCCCCACCCCCCCCCACTCCCCTCCAAACACACACACACCCTCACCAACACCCTCCCCTCCTTGCCCTTCCTCTTCATGTGGGGCAAAGTTGTGTGTGTGTGCATCTCTTTAAATGGTTGTCTTGTAGGGTTGTCAGTCAAATGGAAGGGGGGTGTGTGTGTGTGTGTGTGTGTGTGTGTGTGTGTGTGTGTGTGTGTGTGTGTGTGTGTGTGTGTGTGTGTGTGTGTGTGTGTGTGTGTGTGTGTGTGTGTGTGTGTGTGTGTGTGTGTGTGTTGGGGTGGTGTAGCAGCATCCTCACTTGGAAGCATGGATGCTCGAGATGAGCTTAGCAAGTAGGTCACAGCAGGCTCGCTCTCTTTATATCCTCCGTCTCCCCCGCTCTCCCTGTCCTCTCTCTCTCTCTGTCTCTTCAAATCCTCCCTCCCTTCATTCTGCTCGTTATGGTTTTCAGTGTCTGTGTGTGTCTTTAGTACTTTTTCTTTGCGCAAGCGAATTGATTGGTTATGTTTTTGTGCGTGTTTACCCCGTGTCACTTTAAATGAAGCGAGCTGAGCTGCTGAAATGGTATCATGTTGAAATAATATTGTCTGGAAAGAAAGAAAGGACATTTCTCTTAATTAAGGTTTTAAAGAAAAATAATACAATGTTACTTAAGCCATTATGAATATCTTTCAACTCTTTTCTACCCTCTTTCCTTTTCCCTCTCTTGGGATCCGGCCCCAACCGCGGCAAAATGACTTGCGGGACAAAAGGCCCGACCGAGCCCATCTGTGCGAGTAAAAAAAAAAATAGACTAGCTCCCGTCCGTGCAAGATAAACAAGACGCAAGATCAAATGCCCACGAAGTCAATGGCGAAGCCCGTAGTTCTGCGTACTGAGCTCCACAGTAACGCCACCCAAACCCCTCTTTGCCAGATAGAAGGAGAACAGTCATGATAGCACAAGTATGATGTACAATTTATACCTACAATTACTGCGTTCTTGTGTCTGGGAATCATCGCAATGCACTCGGAGTATGGCTAGGGTTCTCAACAGCCTAATTCATTATTTATCGTTAGTTGCTATAATTATATAATTATAGGTGAATGTCGTTGTTGCCATTATTATTATATCCTACCTTATCCCCTACTAAATAGTGTAAGCCTTTCCCTTTGTAACCAAACTGGTGCTGTCAGTCGCTCTCACGCACGATTCAGCTCTCACGCACGATTCAGCACTCACACGAATGGATGACTCTGCTCTCTTGATATCTCTGCTGCTTGCTTTGGCCTGATCTTTGATGGGAGTTCAAAGTAATGTGGAATGCACGCACACTGTGTCCCCTTTGAGATTTATTTTGCTTTTGATCAGACAGACAATGAATTTCCTTTTTTGAGTCATGTTTGTCTTTGACCTAATTCACTCAATTGTCTTCAGAAGATTTTCTAATCAATTGGAAAGCTCTTAACCAAACTAACCAAACGAAAACCATTTCCCCCGCTTGCTGTTTTTGATGCTCTCTTACTCTCTGCATCTGTCCCTCCTTTGTCTCTTTTGTCTCCATCTGTCCATCCTGCTTTTGGTCAGTCTGGCTTCTGGGAAATCAGCTGACTGTCTAAAACACAGCCAGGCTTCCAGATCAATAACCCTGACTTGACCATTGGGGGGGGGGGGGGGGGGGGGCCTGTGTGTGTGTGTGTGTGTGTGTGTGTGTGTGTGTGTGTGTGTGTGTGTGTGTGTGTGTGTGTGTGTGTGTGTGCATTTGACTTTGTGTTACTGAATGTCTGGGTGCCTTTGAATAGCATTTCTACTCATAGTTCGATTCTGAGTGTGCACATGCATCCAGTTAAGACCTGCCCATCTTCTTCCACCAGCCAGTTAATGTCAAGTTGCAGTAGGGATTGCTGAATTCTGACCGTATCGCCGTCCTCACTGCCTCGTTGCCAGTATTTTCGTTGTAGGGAATGAAGCGCATTGATGTTGATACAACTCTGTGGGACTGTGACATGTTGAAGGGATTAGCTGGTTGAATTCAGGACACATCCAGGGATAACCACAGGTTAGAGGACAGATGCAGCGGCCAAGAAAAGCTGCAGTAGTTCGGGGGGTCTTTGTTGTATAGTGAATTACAGAAGTTCAGTTGGGACATCATCAAATGTCATAAATTTACCTCAAGAGTCATTGCACACTAGGGGAAACCATTGTTTAACACACCCACGGCCTTTCAGAGGTGAACTATCTACAGACTCAGAAAGTCACTCCATAATTCCCTCTAATCAGTAAAGGTGGATGCGCTATGCAACCATCATAACGGTATTATCGATGCCGTTTGTCTTTCACAGTAGCACACAGTGGGGGCGGTGAACGTGTGGTTTAGGAGTGAAAGTGAGACTGCATGCCAGAGGACTGGAAGTGTGAGATCATGGGAAGAGGAGATTCATGCCACTGTAAATGTCAAGAAACCGCCTGGGTCTCTCGCACAGCAGACGGGCTGCCAAACAACCAGATGCACACATTCCTCCGCTAATCCTGTGATGCTATGCTTACCGGAACAGTCATGGGGGTAGAGGCAGGCTGTGTTTGTGATCTTGACACATGCATTTCTATTGTTGGACCCGCATGATGTCAGTGGCAGGCCCTTAATGGCATATAATATAATATCAATCTGCGTCTTTTCGCCCACACGTTGTCAAAGGCTTCATTCCAACAAAGTCGTTCATTGTTCTGGTGTTCCGGCTAGTATTGTGAACAATTTATTCCCCCTTGCACATAAAATCGAATTATGAAATGAATTACCTGCTGTCATCTTTTGTGCTGTACAAAAGCTAAAGAGGAAAGGGCAAGGGATCATTGATAGTTCAGTAGGACGTCGCATGTCCCGACATTTGACGGTCAAGTCAGCCAGCCAGGAAGCTTTTAACGGCACTGCAGAGATGTACAGACAACAGAGACAGACCGCCCCTAGCAACAGCCACTGAGAGAGACGTATGGTGTGTTGAACTTGGACAGGAGATGAAAAGGGAATGCGGTGCTACAATGAAATGAAGTAGAACAATGTTTGAAGTGCTGATTAGTTCCCACGGCAGTGCTGGACCTCGTGGTCTGGAGTCCAACCCATGAATATACTGTGGACTTCCTATGTGGCCTCGCAATGTGGTTTGTCTCATTCTACAGGACTTACGGTTATTTAAATAGTCTGACTTCTGGTGCTCTTCCTGTGGCTTGACAGGAAAAGGTAACCTGAAGCAAATCTTCTCCCCCACTTATCCCTGGAAGAAACTCACTCAAGACAAGGAATTCCAGGACGATGTAGAGGCTATTCTTAAACTCTTGTGTTGATATTGCTGATATGCAAGCAAACACCGGGAATCCAGGTGTCCGGGTGCAATCTGAGTAGCTGGGCAGCCATACTTCTATCTACGTCTTCTCTAGACAGGAAGTCGAGACAAAGATGCTCCCTGTTCTGCCCTCTCGGTTGCATGAATCAGACGCTGTTCTATGTGCAGCGAACAAAAATGGCTCTGCTAAAATGAGAGTATTTCAAGTAGGTTTTTTTACCCAAACCTACGTGTGTGTGTGTGTGTGTGTGTGTGTTACGAGCAGCCTGGCCAACCATGCCCCCGAGGTATCGGTTGCTTGTCAGGGCCATGTCCGGTTCTGAAAAACACAAGCCAGGGGCTCGGGTGTCTCTGTGGTGAGCCCCATAGCAAGAAGGTCTTGGTTTCAGAAACCCATTGACCCTTCACTAGGGGCCCTGCTTTGTGCAGCTTCTTGGATCTCCTACACATGAAAGACAGACTCTTGTCCTGGTCCTTTTTTAAAGAAAGCCTTAGGCCTGAATTGGATCAGCTCTTTAAGAAACGTCAGTAAGAGTTCAGTAAATAAGCCAATAGCACCATTGTTGTTTTGGAAACAAACAGTTGGAATAGGGGCTTATTTTAGCAGATTTTCTTTTTACAAGTGGGAATACATGCATTTTCAATTTCCGACATGATGCTATTTACTTCAATTAAACTTGATTGAATCTAAAGCTGCTTTCACATATGACCTCCGTCTTTTCTCCGCATTTGTGGAGCGGGAGGTTCGACTGTAAGGGTCATTCACACTTGTTCACACTTGATGCCCGATATGTGGAGATCGGTGTCAGTAGAATCTCCGGCTGCTCAAGGGGGGCGGGCTTGCAAGGGGCGGCACATGACGTAGGGTCGCAAGAGGCGGGATCGGGTTTGTTTTGGTTTGACTGCAGACAGGCAGGCAGAACGGGCAGAACTCATCGCAATCATGTTAAATGTTGCTGCAGCGATGCATATATTCCGTTGCATCCACAACATCCGCATCGATCGATGAAAGATTGGAGCATGAGTTACAGACAAATAGAAGAAACGATGAACAAGAAAGGTGTTGCGAACGACTGCGTTACCTTAGGAAGAGGGCGTCTTTTTTGGCTTCATTTCACATCTAACAACCACTGGGACAAATGTAGTTGATTTCTGTGTTTAACTGAGAAAACAGGGAGTGGAAGGACGGGACCCTATAATGTTCAGCTAATAAGCTGATTATCGATTAGGGTGCGGGTGCCACTCAATGACATGCAAACATAGACCAAAGCGTCATCAACACGCCAACTGGTGTGAAATGCCGGCATCCTACTGCTCATTCACATATAAGGTAATTAGCATTTCCTCCGGAGAACATACTACCTAGGGGGTAGTATTTTTTCAGGAGGTCCAACGTCAGGATATGTCATTCACATATACGCCACCTCCGTAGAATAGACAGAGAATAGATGGATGCACGTCAATATGTGAAAGCAGCTAAAATGAGCTTTGTTAGTATAAAGGACATCGTCCAAAATATTACCTGGTTCCGATTGCTGAAGACTAATATCAGAATCTATAAACACACAATCAAATGAGTTGCTTTAATGATCCCTATGGGTGGATTTGCCTACAGTAGTTACTTCCTTTAGGTTTAATCAGTCTTTTTTCAAATGTTCTTCAAAAACGCTCCCTTCTTTAGTTTTACTGGATCCCTTTCAGGCACTTCTTACTTCAGTCTTTCCACAGCGTGGTCTTTCATTCACTTGGGTGTGCGTTTTTAAACGGAGCAAGGCGTAATCACAGCATTATGGCGTGGTTCTCATACGAAGGCCTGTTATTTACACTAAAGGGAGAGTGGGTGGTAGGCAGGGAGACAAAGGAGCAGAACTACAATCAGAATGTGACATGGAATGTACAGCTAAAGAACCCTGTGAAGTCTGTTCAAATAGCTGCAAGTTCGTGTTTGCAGCTATTTATAGTCCAGTGCATGGTTGGTATGTTTTTTATGTGTAGGTAAGGAAGGGTTGGGATTTATTTGAGCATTTGGTTGTCAGTAGCCCTAAATTATAGTGTGTGTGTGTGTGTGTGTGTGTGTGTGTGTGTGTGTGTGTGTGTGTGTGTGTGTGTGTGTGTGTGTGTGTGTGTGTGTGTGTGTGTGTGTGTGTGTGTGTGTGTGTGTGTGTGTGAATACCTGCCCTAGTAGTATTTGATTTTATGTTGCTTATTGTGCACTCCGGTTAACAAACTGTATTTCTCTGCAGGGTTGCCGATGGTAACGGCGATGTAGATTGCATCGGCCTGTGTGTCTGTGGCATAATGATGGAGAGCATCTCACCAAATGTTCTGACAAGAGCTCTGTGACATTTACACCCACACATGCCAACCCGCTGTAGCAGTGGGCGGAGGGATACACTGAACTGAAATCCATGTGATAGAGTTCTTCTATAGCACCATCGTTTCGTATCCATCCTCTCCCCCCCCCCCACCCCCGGGTGTCCTTCATCGCTGTACTGTACTTCTCGCTGCCGGTACCAGTGCTGCTAGTACTGGGGTATGAGTTCACCGGCAGGCTCCAAGCCACAAGAGACTTGGTTAATATTGGGTGCCTTACCGGCGGAGGACTTTTGACTCTTGTTACACATTCATCCAAGGGGTGCTCTTTATTTATACATGCTAGCCGTTTATCTGTACTGTACGCAATAGAGGGCTGTGATGAGATGAACTCCTGAATACAAGCCTGTGGACTAGAACGTGTGTGTGTGTGTGTGTGTGTGTGTGTGTGTGTGTGGTTGATTTCACCAACTGCATCATGAAAACCTTGTGATTATTTTGCCATGCATCTATGTTAACATGTGTGTTTGCGCTAAATATGTGCTTGCAGAGTTTATTTCCAGCTTAGTTAAATGATCCTGATAGAAAAATGCTGACACAATGGATATCCAAGACACACCACGACACTCACTCACTCACCCACACAGAGTGTGTGTGTGTTATGTAACACATGTGTATCTATATAATTTATGCACACACACACACACGCACACTGTAATGGGTTCCACCCACACACAAATGGTGGACTAGTTTACAATCCAACCATGCTCCACAAACATGACTCTAAGACACACACGCACGCACGCACACACACACTAGCCCTATCAGATGGGGGCCAGTTTAGTGTTGTGGCCCCTGGGGCGAGTGTGGTGTATTCAAGCGGAGGCTCCGCATCAGTGTCCTGTGGCATTAAGGACCAAAATAGTCGAAGAAGCTGACTCCACTGGCAAGGAACAGCCCCTCCACACTGCCCCCACATTGGTGTGTGTGTGTTTGAGAAACTTAAAATTGTTGAATGAACTGTTGACAAATAATGTCACTGGTTTATATTGTGTGTGTGTGTGTGTGTGTGTGTGTGTGTGTGTGTGTGTGTGTGTGTGTGTGTGTGTGTGTGTGTGTGTGTGTGTGTGTGTGTGTGTGTGTGTGTGTGTGTGTGTGTGTGTGTGTGTGTGGCGAGCTTACCTTCCAAGTGCAGTTAAAATGAAATGCGACTCTCGCTCCTCATTGAGCAATTCTTGTCAGGGGTTGGCCTTGTTTTCATACAGAAGCCGTGAAGGCCCCCCTAGAGATTATGTATTGTTCTGTGTGCGTGTTTGGACATGTGGTATCGGGGGCTTCATCAAACTTTCATTTCAAACCGTCAGCTTGAACTCATTAAACATGAGAGCTGCAAGTACACAGCATTCTGGGTAAAAATACCACTCCTCAGCCACTCAAAGCCTTCCAGTTTCCAGTCTGCACAGTAACATGCAAATGTTCCCTGAACGTAAATAGTGCATATGAGGCCACCTGTCCCATGCTGCCTAGAACAAGCTGGTGATGAATGGACAACGTAGGGTCATGGGTGTCAGACTTTATACCACTACGGTTAAAAGTGTTGAACCTTTGGTTCAAATGTGCATTATAACCTGAAATCCAACTGCCTCCCTCCAATATGCCTGCAAGTTGCCTGGACATCACACAGCATGTGTTGCACACAGATAATGGGTCAAGTATATTTATTGCTCATTAATTGCTTACTGAGTGCAAAAAATTTTTTTCTCGCCTAGTTATGTCTTTTCTGGACCAGGAATTGGCAATTAGAGACAACGTTGGATCTTCCCTTCTATCTTCGTGCTTATTTGCTGGTTGGATTCATATCTATATCATAGTGTCGATATTATACGTAGTTATTATAAGTTTAATATAATATATATAAGTTAATATAAGTTTAAGTAAACGATTCACTTTACAAAATGTATATACCTTTTAATTTTAGTGCAATATATTTGAAAGTGGAATGGAAGATATCCCTTTTTTGTTTAATAATCAAACACATCACAGAAAGTAATTGCACTTTCTGGACATCATTTGAGCCAATCAGAAATGGCAATTACCATTCACCGTGCGTCACCAGCGACGGCGCTGTTCCTGCAGTTCCAATATAAGGGTTATGTTCCTTTTAAGTAAAACCATGAAATACCCTGGCTGGTTCACATACTTTTCCCCCTTATTTACCTTGTAAAACCGCAATTCACCTGATAATTGTCCAGTACATTGGATCTGCCATGCTAGCCCAGAGTGTCAAACCACAATTGTAGTTGAAGCAGACTTGAAGCACACTGGCAGTGGTAGCATGTTATGTAAGGATGTAAGGCCTGCTGGCTAATGGCATTCATTGTAATGTCAACGCTTTGCTTTCTGCTGATACAGCTGGCCCCCAGGTTGGCTATGCTTCACCCAAAGCACTAAACCACTCTTGGTTAAGAGATGAAAATAAACACAACTGTTGGGCAAACGTCCCACAAATTCTTGCCTGCCTTTGTGAATAGCCAACATTGAGGGATAATAATTTTCAATGATGCTCTAATTATATGGTTGACTTGACTTGAGGGACTTGAGAGAGTTACTACTACTACTAATAGTTGTGGTTCAGTGCGTTTTCCCCGAGTTCTTGACCTGACAGTAGAGGGGTATGCATTACCTCAAAGAGTGATTATTCCGCTAAACAGAGTATTACTACCCTGCTAATTTCTACCTTCTGCTAATCGAGCAAACTCATCTATTTCAGCTGATGGAAACAAACTTGCTTGTTATAAAGTCACGCTGGTTTTATATTGTAAGACGGTCTTATAATACTACTGCATACCTCAAGCATACTGAGGTTTTTCCATGACTATGAGCGGCCACTGCATTCTGTTGTCTGTAGAGACCCTGATGGTCATACCTTAGGTCAAATAATTACCATAGACAATTTAACTGTAAGCAGCAAATCTCTGTATAAACCGTGCGAGGTGGCGGTGAGGACGTCCTTTTTGGTCCACGCCGCAGTTCACACATGGCAACTATAAAAGGAGGTTTGCCTTAAGGCTGAATGTTGTCATAGTCATGGTCATTATTCACTTTGGGTTTACTGTTGTCCGTTCTGGTCCAGAACTCCTTCCATCCATCCGTCTTCTGGCTCTCTCTAGTCCCCCTCGCTCTTGCTCTCTCGCTCTCTTGCTCTCTGTTCGCTCATTGTTCTTCCTCTCTGCTGTGTCTGGGTCATCAGTGTTTGCTGTTTCAGGCTCTCTCCATGTCTCCGTCTCCCCTCTCTTTCGTTGGCTCGATGCCTCCAATTTAAACATATTGTTTCAGACCTGTTCAGATCAATCAAGCCCATATGCCATTCCTACTCTCCGCCTCCTACTTACTGTGCTGCGCCCTCCCTCTATGGCCTTTATTCAATCAGATCCTGATGCATTTATTGATCCCTCCCGCAGTGTGAAGTCCTCCGAATTCTGAAAAGGGCTGCATGCCTCTGTCCTTCTCCCCTCGCTCTCTCTAGCTCTTTCCCAGTCATTATCTGGGATTTTTTGGGTTGTCAATACGTAACAGCAACACATATTCATGTGATTTATGATTTCTGAATTTATGTATGTGTAAACATTTCCACGTGTGATTTGTAACCAGGCCATACACCAGCATGTATGCTGAAAGTCTACAGTTGTTCATACAATATCAGCATGTGAGAAATGGTGACCCATGAACGATTTGTTACAGTTGTTACTAGAGGAACAGGAATTATGCTAATTGCAGTCAGACTGGGATGGGATAATTGAATCTGGCGATCAGATTCAATCTGGAGTGGGCGGCTTTCTAAAAATACTCCACACGCACTGAGCTCTGCATAGGCTTTTAAGCAGCAACCTTGCCTCCTTCGTTTACTGGTCAGGGATAGGGCTGCAACGATTCGTCGACGTTGTCGACAAAAATCGTTAATAGAAATAGTCGACAATGAATTCCATTGTCGACAATTGTCGCCAGACGTGTTTTTCCAACGGAGTGAGGCATCTCACTTCATTACAATCTCTGCCGAGAGTCGCACATGCGCAATAGCGTCTCTGCCGTGCAGTAACATATACAGAAATGGCGGAGTCCTACACAGCAGCTACGCGTACCAAAACTTCTGAAGTTTGGGAGCATTTTAGCCTGGATACGGCGAATAAAAAGATTACTTGCAAGGTTTGCAAAGCAGACCTTGCATATTACGGCAGCACCTCGGTGATGCATGAACATTTAAAGAGAAAGCACGTCGGACAGTTGATTGAAACAGAGTCTGACTCGCCTCGGTAAGATTCAAGTAACATTCAAGCCAATATGTTTTGTTTTTCAAATAAAATTATTATCTCTGTGGATAACCGCTCGTGCGGTGTGGAAACCGTGTGCTTAAATCCTTCCCAGCGCTTCATCCGAGCAGTGTTTTGTAATAACGCCATTTAAAATAACGGCGTTAGGTATGCCATTATTTTTTCAGTAACGGGGTAATCTAACTAATTCATTTTTCCGTCGTTACAACGCCGTTACCATTACTGACAGTTAAATGCGGTGCGTTACTATGAATTGATTTAATAAACTGTGCAATCCGAACGCACCCCTGGCTGCACACACAAACTGCTAGTGAGGAGACCGGGTTTAACAAAGAGATAAGCGATTATGATTGGCTAAGGCAGAGTCGTGTTTCATGGTAGCCAATCGGAGCCAGTGTTTTTACACACAAGCCAGGATACGCGTGCCACACGCACACATAAACACCAAACAAATTCAACGAAGCAGTAGAAATGGCGAGTCCGGAGCAATCCGATGAAAAGTTTGCATTTTCAAGGTGGAGATATAAGCACTACTTCAAATTCATTGAGGTCAAAGGCAAGAATGTGCATGTAAAGTGAAAAGTGAAAAAGTGCATGTAAATTAAAAATTATGTCCAGGAGCAAAGACTTTGTCGACATCCGTTGTAAGCAACTCTAATTTAATGAAACATCCCACAACGACACACGCATCTACAAAGCTACTTTTTTTTTTTTTTTTTTACAGTAACGCAAATAATTACTTTCCCTGGTAACTAGTTACTTTTATTATAGAGTAATTCAGTTACTAACTCCGTTATATATATATATATATATGTAGAATAAAAGATGCATTTTTCATTGAAGTACCCATCTTTCTTGTGTTTATTATCATTTGCCACATAATTAAAGCAACCTCATGCTAAATTTAAGTTTAATTAGTCGACTAATCGTTTCAATAGTCGGTGACTAGTCGACTATTAAAATAGTCGTTAGTTGCATCCCTAGTCAGGGAATTATTAAGTTCTAGTTGGACAACATGGGTACATCCAAGAAAAATCATGCTATAGTTCCTAATTAAGCTTCAAAGGTTATTCACAAATAGTTAATAGCGGAGTGCATAGCTTTGGCCAGGCTTGGCCAGGCCTGCAGTCTCCGCCACTGTACAATAACCTTTAGAAATCCCTGTTGCGCATGTTCATTCCAAGTTCGCATCCGTATACCAATTGAGGCCAAATTAAACGGCATGTTTGAATTAAGGATATTGTCTCGGCTGTTCTTTATTTTGGGCTGTGGGTACAGCAGGCAAGATCAGCTCGACTCGCTGTCAATAATTTCAAAAACGCGCAACTTCAAAAATTAAAAAATTAACAAAGATGTCTTCTAAATTAAGGAAATGATACTGGGAAACGAATAAACCATTATAAGCAACAAGTGAACTTAATAAGCGATCTAAATACTTTGTTTTCACCTTAAATATGCGACAGATGTAATTAAGGCAACCTGGTCTTACAGGAATCCATGAAATGAGTCGGTCTATGTCCCGTTTACAAAAAATAATGCCAATAAAATGTTTGAATATTAAGGGCTGCCTAATATTCGTTCGAATATTATGCATTTTTTTTAAATATTCGAAATATATTCGAATAACGAAGTTCGGAGTCAAAACCCTAGGCTACTGTGAATATGTTTCTAGTTTAAATAATCACTTCAGGTGCCATTTTCACATGGGATGCGTTTGTCACGATGCATTCTCAATGGAGAGGCGAGCGGGCATGCGAGGAGGTGCAGCGTCCTGTCAGTTAGGGGCTACAGTGCTCCTAGTGAAAAAAGTTAGTCTGGAGCCCTGCTTTAGCTAAATTAAGTCAGGCAAACAATTAGTGGATGGACTGTGGATCTTCTAAGAGTTGTTGGTCTACAGTTTGATGGCCATCTCATATTGATCCCCTTGTTTCTGTCTGAGTACTTTGCTGAAGGAGGGTTTGTTGTATTGACATGTTAGCGGTTGCGGTGAGTCTTGGCCTTGCTCCATTCTCTCTAACTCTCAGCGCTGCAGCCATGACACTGTACCACGTACCTTGTCATCTGCACAATACCTTCTGTTCGTCCCAAAGTCCACTTCGGATGGGAGGATGCCTGAGATCCACAGCGGTTTTCAGCCCACGAGGCTTCCGCAACGTCCTGTTGGGTGACACTTCTGTCTCTGCATGGTTGGTTATTTTAATGACTTAATGATGGCTTAAACCACCTACCCTGCTACACCGCTACAGCATGCCATTGGAAGGCCTATTTGGATACACACAGACCTAATGAAGGTCAAACGTAAACGGTTAGCTGCAGACATTCGATCTTAAGCGGCCACTTCCTGACCTTGCACATGGAATATCTGTCGTGTCACTCCGTGGACATCATCTGTTTCCCAAAGCACATTCAATCCTGCGAATAGCAGTCTAAATACATCCCGGAGCAAAGCAACGTGACCAAGAAAATCGTTGGGAATCCGCTAAAGCTGTCTTCCCACAGAAAGCGTGGCCCAGACACCAATGCGGTGTGACTGCCGGAACGCCTGCGGTGTTTAGCGAGACACCTTCGGGGGCTGGGCATTAACTTCTTCAGTCTGTAACCCTGAGCGCATGATGCTGAGCGGGATCACATTACGGCATCATCGTGATGCGTTTCCTGTGTGGATGGATCCCCAGAGAGTGGTTTCAAGGTATTAGGCTGAAAAGTCTCTCTGTTCTCAACTTCTCATTATCTCGTTCCTCCTCTTCTCTTGAGTTGTGAAATGCGTCTGTGCTGTTGGATGTTGGTCCGGTACCAAGGGGCTGGAATATGATATCGTATCTGGGAATGTCCCTAATAGTCTCTATCTCTCGCTGCCAGCAGAAGACTTGGACCAAGTCGAGTTGATACTGTTGTTCTGCGGCCTGGAAGGAAAAGTATGCCGGGAACATGGTATTATTAACATGCCGTTTTCCTCTTCTGTTACTCACTTGGTAATCCTCCTGTCCACCATAAGGATGTAAAAATTATATCATATCATTATGCACTTCAGAGGATTTCCTTTAATAGTAGGGAGCAATATTAACTATACAGCAGGAGATGACAGATTTAGGGGCGGACCGTGGAGGTGGTGTAGTTTAACATATTATTTCCTCGTTGTCGTCACAGTCGCGCCAACCATTGGGATAATCCCCTCGCCAGGATTTAGCCTGACGACTGCACTATAGAAGAGGGCTGGCGCATTTGAGGTCAGAAGATTTTGGGTTAGGGTTTCATGTGTTACGTGTTGTCACAATATTGCACATTAGGAAGAGTGCTTGGGTTTGGCATCCAGCTTCCTGTTTTTAAAATCAACATTTGGGGCAGAAGGGGTTATCTAATAGACCACCATTTAATGATACATAATCATGTTAATATGAGCTCTCTTTGCGTCCGGGTCTGCTGATTAAGTTATTGTGGCACACTAAGCAATTGGACACTGGTGTAATATTCCTGCAGAAATTAATAGAGTGTGAAGATCCTTATCAAGTTAGTGATTCTTTAGCCTACACAGCTTGGAAGGATCAACATTGTGGCCGTGTTTCTATTCCTCACTCTGTTGATTTTGGCCACGGTTCCTATATTCATGTTATTTTTTTACTTTTTGTTAAGAAAGATTATTTGCCCATTGAAATAATTAGTTTTTCTTTTTTAATAATGAGGAATCCATACTTGATCCATATGTATACCTACATATTACCATGTAGCCAACTAGATTTTGCATAAACGGTGTTCATGGCTGTTGGTCTATTCTATTGTTGGCATCGCTTTCACCTTGCTGACGATCAATAGAGGAATCAATATCATTAGGGTCAATGGAATCCATATGGTTGCTAGGGCAGATTCAATTGACAATGGAGTGACCCGTGATCGCTCGCATCCCCGGACCTGCCCACCGAGAATTATCGACATCAGGAAACACCGGGCATATGGGAGCGAAGACGGATCAATGGCACGTTGATTACTTAACACAGGCTATTGCACTCAAATTAGTCTTTTTGATTAGCAAAGCAGTTTGCCATTTAAATTGTTACACATTTTAAAGTGTGTAATTTAACCAGAAAGAAACTTGATAATAACTTAAAGGACCTAATAGCTTGAACTGTATGAGATGGAAAATGCATATCAAACTTGATCTAAAAAATGTTTTTATTATGCTAAATATGTAACGACATCTCCATTGCACAGCCAACATTTTGCACGAGAAGTAGAAAGAAACCTCGCTAGTGAACGCTAGCCACAGGCATTAGCCATGGAAGTAGGATTGAGAAGATCCAAGCTTGCTCTTCTGTGTAAATATTTAGAGCTGGAGATACCACAAGGTGAAGAGAGAGCGAGAGAGAGAGAGAGAGAGAGAGAACAACGGCGGGCTCGTGTGTTGACGCCTGCGCCTTCCAAGAGTAGTCCCAGAGCGTCGGGAAGCTTTCCAAATATCTCTCTGACACGAGCCTACTGCTCACCATGCCGCCCCACTGAATCATGGGAGCTGGAGTGCTGGCTCAACCTCCTCAATTAGCTTTGTTGTAAACATGTTTGGCGGAACCAGTAATCATGGTGGCCTAGCTCAGGCAGGCCACAAGGTAGCCTAGGTTTCAACTGTTGCAGTTATTTTTGGTGTGTGTGTGTGTGTGTGTGTGTGTCTTCTGTCTCTTTCATTTTCTTGGTCTCTCGGCCGGTGGTGTGTGTTTATCATTAACTCACAGTCAGCCACTAGAGTAATGAGATTAACTTTGAGGCATAATGGTAATGAAACCACGGCGTGTGCATGCATATGCTTGTACAGGTTTAGCTAGTAAGTGTGCGGTGCTTGTGTAGTTTGGTCATATAGGAGGTGTGTGTGTGTGTGAGAAAGAGAACTATTTCCTTTTTTGGCAATGTAGTTCCTTGTGTTTTACTCTGTCTGCCCCCCCCTTCCATCCCATAATACTGCCACGTCTTATTAACCCCCCACCCCCCCATGTAATGACTTATCCCCGTCCCTGGTTGTAAACACACTCCTTCATGTCCGTGCAGGACCAAAGACATTCACCCAAATAGTTGTCCATATTACATATGTGTGCACCTGCCTTTGTTTATGTATTAAAAGATGTGTCTGTCTGTCTGTCTCACAATCTGCACAATGTATTGTACGCGTCTCAATATGTGTGTAACTGGATTCAGGGACAAGGAATCTCTCAGCATTGGGATATTGAGCTGGTATACTAGTAGAGCTTGATAATATTATTTGGACACATTTGACTTACTTTTGTATGCTTGACGCGGTTGACGCGGCAGCAGTTACATGGCTAACACAGCTTGGTCAGTCAGTAGTCAGAGATGCTAGGCTAACCAAGGCTTGCATACGCTAGGCTAACCATGATGGCTTGCATGTGCTGGGCTTACCCGGGCTTCTTCATCCCGGCTACCGAAGGCAGTGTACAACAGATGAAATAAAATGGCTTCCAGCAAACGCCCGACATCTTGCTAACATGATGAATCCTACCACTGCGATGACGATTCAGTTCCGTGTAACGTTGTCAACCTCCTGCTGGGCGCCAGGTCTCCACTGGCTGGTACTCTGAGGCAGGTCGCAATGACATTGATTCCAGACCCGGGCTTTTTATTTATTTATTTATTTATTTCTTCCCCGTGGCATTGACTCGAGTGACAACAAGCAAAGTAATTGGATTTTCTCTCTCCCCCCCCCCCCCCCCCCCTTACTTGACAGGCGCGGAGGAAGGAAGTGTTCCTCCAGGAGCGCTACGGACAGTACAGCCTGACGGACCCCTTCCTCGCGCTGCAGAGGGACTTTGAGGGCCGGGCCCCGGGGCCGGACAAGGACCGGCGGCCCCTGGGGTCCAGCCCGGTGTCGGTGCTGGAGGCGGTCATGGCCCACTGCAGGAAGATGCAGGAGCGCATGTCGGCCCAGCTGGCCGCCGCAGAGACCCGGCAGAAGAGGGTAAGGAAGAATGTGTGTGTGTGTGTGTGTGTGTGTGTGTGTGTGTGTGTGTGTGTGTGTGTGTGTGTGTGTGTGTGTGTGTGTGTGTGTGTGTGTGTGTGTGTGTGTGTGTGTGTGTGTGTGTGTGTGTGTGTGTGTGTGTGTGAGATTCAGAGCTAGCTTCATTGGCGCTCTGGACGCTGGCTAGTAGCTACCCACTGCCAGACCCCTTGTTCAGTTGTGCCCAATATCAAGTTTGTAATGGAGCTCTTGGCAGCACAGAAAACACAATCAAATAAACAATTTCACATGATTCCCTTGTTTACTATGTAGCACACAAACAATTGAATTTCGCCTCTTGTTAACATGGCAACCTATTTAGAACCAAAGTTGGATCCAATCTAATAATTGTTTCAGAATCATATGATTTGGCTCTAATATGTTTCCACATCCAAGGAATTTGACCTGGTTCTCTCTTGCTCTCAGTACACAATACCACAACAGAAAGGAAGATCAGGTTTATATCCCGCTGGACCGACCCACTGAATATAGCCCCGGGAAACCACAACATATAGCTTCTCCTTCATGTTCGCTAGAAACTAGCGTTGGGAGAAAATACAATCCAGCTCTGCTATTGGTGTCTGCTTCGGCACAGACATTTGTGTTTTTAAAAGTTGATAAATTCTCCTCGTCGCTGCTTCTCTGGTGACCGCCGCTCCTTGTCAGTCGTCACCAGCACTCGTTGAATATGAACGGCTGCTTTTGCTGCACATGACTGTTTTGGTGTGACCGCACAGTAAGGGTCTGCGAGCCCTGCTGGCGCCCCCTGTTGGAGGCCAGAGAGACCCGACGGATGTTTCACTGTTCCATAGTCCCTCTGCAGGGCAGGGATGTTAAAAACATAGTGTCATCAACGTAGAGTTTCGAATGAGAGATTGCTGTTGACAAACCCTTGTTCTCCTCGACCACGTGCATTTGTGTCACTGCTGGTGGGCATTTTAGGAAAATAATGTGTTTTTGTGTGTCAGGATTATGGGACCCTGATTAATCATGCAGCCAGATGTCCATTTCTTTCTCCCCCTCCCTCCCTCCCTCCCTCTCTCCTTCTCTTCCATCTCTATTGTCAAAATATGCCAAATGCGATGACTGAAACACATCAAAAAGTTTATCTGTGGCCAAGAGGCTGATTGTGAGGGGTGATATATGTCCAGAGCCCCGTGCCTCTCTGTTTATTGGGTACATCAACAACTTGCATCCTGTTGGTCTTCCCTGAAGATCTTCACAAACTGCCACTGATTTGCTACCCGCCACTTCCTTTCATCTGACTACGATGGTCCAATCAGGACATTGAAAGAATAAGTATTCAGCAGTGATCTGACTACCCTCCCCCCCCCACCACCACCACCACCACCACCTTCATCCACTGATCCCTAGAATGCACAACGATACTGCTGTTGTCATGGCAACGGGCCATCGGATTGCAAAATGGTTTGCAGAACCGCTGTGCTTAATGACCTATCACACACACACACACACACACACACACACACACACACACACACACACACACACACACACACACACACACACACACACACACACACAGGAGGTATGGTTTGGGGTTTCATCAGTAAACACGTGGCTACGTTTTGGTATGGGAGTGGTCACACATGCCAGCCAGGGAAAAAAAAAATCTCTGCGCTAATTTTAGCCGTAAACCCGCTCGCCCACGCTCACCTCCTTTCACTCTCATACACATTAGGGAGAGCCCCGGTTCTGGTGCTACCCCGAGAACCACTGTCGGCCTTGTGTTTTGTACCTCCAAGAGAGGTGGTGGCCCGGTGCAGGCGGTCCTAATGGGGCAGTGGGGAGACACACTCCATCCAACCAGCTGTTGTCTATTAGTTTGAAAACGCTGTGGAAAGCAATGGATCCACAGAGCGAGGTGGTGGTGGTGGTCGTCATGTGTTCCCGTCCGTGTTGTTGAGTCATTGTCAAGCTCTTTCCCCGCCTCACCAGGGATGCAAGAGTCCCTGGGTGGTAGTCCTTGTTTGCAGGTGGCATCGTTCTTCTGCTTTGGAGTCCGTAGCCCTGGTGGAACAGCAATGCATTGTCGTGAACGCTGCTGCTGAACGCTGCAGTAGAAAACGTACATGCATTTCTGCCCCACTGGCACATGCCTCTGTCCCTGTGTTCCCAGGCATCTTTTGGGTTGATTGTTAGGCATCCCTGACATGATTCAGCATCTCCTCTATGATAACAAAGAAGTAAAAGAAAACTCTGTCTGCAACTACTCTTATGCTTTGTGTTCTGTCCTAGCTGAAGAAGCCCTTATTCACATCCAATTATCTGCTAGCTTTGGCACCAGCTTCTAAACGACTAGCGGACCTGCTACTGCCTGGTCACCTACAGCCATGCTGTTGGCCAATGGCTTTCTCTCAACCTGGAAGGCGAGCAAAGGGGCTGATGTTTGGAGAGACTTGCCAGTTGCCGGACCAGGAACGGTCTCCCATGTAGCTCAGTTGTCCCAAAAGTGTGGCTTATGTGGCGCGTCTGATCAGGATATAGGTCAGCTCTGTTGAAACCCAGGCCCAGATTTAGGCCTCGTTATCAGAGTGTTTTAGCCATGCCGAGCTAACAATAGTCTCAGTGCTCCAGATATAGACACTGGAGCTACGATGAGTCAATGAAATTCAACCGCATGAAGACGGCAAGCCCTGTGAATAGACGACACCAGTTTCCCAATCCCTGTAACAACCCAAACTCTTTTTTTCAAGCATGCCATATGCAGCAATCTATTCTTATAATCGCATGACTTTCATTTTTAATGAATACAAAGGCTGAGGAAGAATGATGATTAGTTATTCGTAAATGTACAAATCTCTTCAATTGGGTGGTATATCTCAGAGCAGTTAATGGGAAACACGCAAGAAACCACATTTACAATCCAATAAACGATACAAAATGTCCCCTCTGCTGTGTTACAATACAATTGGGACACACACCATCAGTCTGTCTGAAATGCTGTCTTTTCTCTTGTAAAGCCCAAGAGAAGAGAAGTTCTCTTTGTATATTTCTCAGAGGATTAGATTGTTCAGTCGGTTAAAGCAAACTGAAATGAAAACAAGAATAGTTGGCATGTTATATCCACATGAGCAAGTACTCTTATTTTCTTACTATTTACTTTTTACAAGTTTTTCTCAAAAGTGTGTGTGTGTGGCACAGATTCTCAAGCAATTTAATGAGGAAGAACGCAAATCTTTGGTGCGCGTGCGCGTCTTTCATGCCTAGCCCTGTTTGACCCATGTTTCTCCCCCCCGCCCCACCCTGCCAGCTGGAGATGGAGAAGCAGCAGCTCCAGAGCCTGGAGCAGGACCACCGCAAGCTGACGGCCCAGCTGAAGGACGAGCGGGAGAAGAACAAGCACATCGTCATGATGCTGGTGCGCGAGTGCAAGCAGCTGGCCACGCGCGTGGTGGAGGAGTCCCAGCGCTTCGACGAGCTGCAGGCGCGCCTGGACGGGGAGGGCGGCGCCTCGGCCCGGCTGGGGGAGGAGCTGGCGGCGGAGCGGCAGCGCGGCCAGCAGATGGAGGCCAAGATGGAGAAGCAGCTGTCGGAGCTGGACACGGAGCGGGAGCAGCTCCGCGCCCGGCTGGGCCGCGAGGAGACAGAGTGCCTGGGCCTCCGTCGGCAGGTGGAGCAACTCAGGACTCAACAACAGGCGGACGCGGGCAGTGCCGCCTCCACCGCCGCCGCCGAGGAGCCAGAGGCCGCCACTACGTTTTCCCCAAAGCCTCTCTGCTCTGTCGGCGTGGCGACGGAGCCCATCAGCTCGCGGACTGCGTCCTGCCAGACGGACCCGCCGCCCGCCGAGGCGGACGGCCCCAAGAAGACGCCCCTCAGCATCCCCGTCAAACCCGGCGCCGGCAGCTACGCCGGCCTGAGCCTGCCCAAGTCGGGCGCCCGGGGGATGGTGCACAGCAGCTCGGGGGGGCTGGCCCAGACGGAGAACGGCGCGGAGGGGGGAGGCGGCGGCGGCGGCGCGCAGCCCCATGGCGCGCCCACCGGCGTGAGCCCCCGCGTGCAGGCGGCCCGCTACAAGTTCCAGGAGCAGGACCAAAACGGCAGCGCCTCGCAGAGCCCGCCGTCCCGGGACCTCTCGCCCACCAACCGCGACAACTTTGTGGCCAAGCAGCAGGCGCGCCACACCGTCACGCAGGTCCTCTCGCGCTTCACCAGCCCGCCCGCGGCGGGGGGCAGCGGCGCCGGGGGCCGCCCCGGCCTGCCCCACTCGGCCTCGGAGGGCGGCCCGTTCCCCGGCCGCCTGGGCCACCCCATCGGCCTCAAGTCACCGACGGTGGCGCGGATCGACCGCGGGAACCCGCCCCCCATCCCGCCCAAAAAGCCCGGCCTGTCCCAGACCCCCTCCCCGCCCCACCCGCCCAACAAAGTAGCCGGGGACAGCGGCCGCTCGCCCGGGGCGGGGCTAAAGCCGGCCACGCCCCAGCTGCCTCCAAAACCCGCCATGGACCTGGTCCCAGCCCTGCCGGCCTCTCAGGTGGGTGCCTGCTCCCCGGCCCCTCCCCCGGCCCCGGGAGGCGGGCCCCGGCGGCGGCAGCAGCAGCAGCAGCAGCCGGCATCAGCATGCGTAGAGTGTCCCCCCGTCATCTGCCCCCCCGCTGCCACCGCTGTCAGTAGTCCCTCCATACACCTCCCTTCCTCCTCCTCCTCCTCCTCCACCTCCACCTCATCCGCATCCTCCACTAGTGCTCCATGCTCCTGTAGCCCCAGAGCCCCAGCAGACAGCCCCCTGGCACCAGCATCAGGTAAGGGGGCTCCACGCTCCCTCTCCCTCCCCTTCTCCCGTCAGCCCACTCTTTCCTCCACTCCGCTTTCTTCCCGAGGGGCTAGTGTAGCCTAGCACCGGGTAGCCTAGCACTGGGTAGGCTAGCATCGATGTCGCTTAGCGTTGGGTAGCCTAGCACTGGGTGGCCTAGCAGCGGGTAGCTTAGCACTGGGTAGCCTAGCATCGGGGTAGCCTAGCACTTGGTAGGTTAGCATTGGGTAGACCAGCCACTGGGTAGCCTAACATTGGATGTTTTTTTCCGGCAAGGTGTTAACGCCGCATGGTAATCTTGTCCAAGCACTGGAACGTAGAGCAGAATAGTACACAGATCTGCCCCGTGTCGCTCACTGACACGGCCTCCAACCACCTCCGGAGACGACACCTCTCCGTCTCTCTCCCTCTCTTTCGATCTCCCATCGCTCTGCCCCGCGCCGGCGGCTAATCACGCCCTCTCTCTTGGCGCCGTCTGCCACGCTGTCAGTTTAGCCATCTCAGCATCCATATATAAACATGCACACGCACATGTTGGGCCACACGTCGGCCATCACCTCATCCGCACCCTGGAAGCCCTCCAGATTCTCCATTTCTCTTCTCCTGATTACTTTGGCTGAAAAAGACCCCCCCCCCCCGTCACGAACCCCCCCCTACCCCCCACCTTCCGCTGGCAGTCCCCCTTACTTTCTGAAGCTGATGCCAGAGGCGGCTCTCTCTTCCCCTTTTCCATTGACACCGTTCAATAGCATGCTGCGACCTCACTTCCCGCACCCTTCCTCTCCATCTTCCATTCACCCCTCGCTCCTGACCCACGAGGACCGTTTGGCTTGTGGTTGTGGTGTTTTAGAAGCCCAAACGGTCACACGCTTAGATCTTGCGGTGTGCGGTGTGTTGGGATTTGTCCGTCTCACTGTTGACCGTTTGGTTTTTGTTAATTTAGATGTTGTTGTTAAAGACGTTAACTCGCACTATTAACCTCTTGGTCGAGTTGATTTGCTCTGCGCCGTCGCTGCTTGGTGTCTCCTGGCTAATCTGAATGCCTGTTCACTCCTAAGCACTTTTTTCTTTCGACGCACTTTTAAACAGCTTATTTTAAATTAACAAACTAATAGAGGCAACACTGCGCTGTGTGATCTAATCTAATGACTGCATTTGTTTTACAATACTGTTTTTGTTCACTAATGATCCCACTAGCCATTAGCTTAGATAGATTAGAACTGAGAACAAGAACTAGCTCTAACTAGGCTAAAGCTTAATTTAAGGCCTCCATTTCTGCGCTTTTTTTTAAACTGTGTTTTGTGTGTTGTATTTGCCATTTCATTGCACACGCTGCAAATGGATTGTATTTTTGCATGGATGATGTGTTGATACTAAGGACTGTATCTAACGGTTTATATTATAAATGTAAATCTCCCCTTTCAAACCAAATTACACGATTCTCTAGTCAAAATTGAGATGCCCAAATTTGCTGCCAATGATATAATCTAAGAAAGTATAACTCGATATTTATACCAAAATTGTCCCCATAATGTGCCCATTATGATTGCCGATCAATCACTTCAATGTATCGAACGATCAAATAACTGCTCGAGCCGTACGGACACGTGTGTGTGGACCTCAGGTGTTTGTTTTCTCTCACCTGTCCTCCTCGCCCGCCCGCCCGCTCCCTCTCTCTCTCCCTCTCCTTCCGACGCCTCCCGTCCCACCTCAGATCAAACGGCATTTCTAGAAAGCTCCTCCTCCTCCTCCTCCCCCTCCCCCTCCTCCTCCTCCTCGTCTAACCCCTCCCCACCCCCCACCCCCACCCTCCCGCCCCCTCCCGCAGGCTGGCGTCCCTCCGTAGCGTCCTGCCGGCGGCGGCGGCGCGGCGGCGGCCCTGCTGACCTGGACAGCCGGAGCCCCGCCCTCCTACTGCAAGCTGCTTCCCAGGGAAACGTCACTTTATTGTCAATGCTGCTTGACCCCCCCGACTCGACCGAGACCCCCCGACACGACCGCCCCGCCGCACACGACCCCCACCCCGACGCCCCTTACCACCCCGACGACGACGACGGCCCCACCCCCTCATCCGCGGAACCCGAGCCCCACCCACCGGACTCTGAGCCGGGCCGAGCCCCCCTGCGACCGCTGCAGGACTCTGCCCTTGCTGCTGCCGCCCACAACGGACACACAGGTACCCTGCAGTGTGTTTGTTCTCAACAATCCTGTTGGGTGTCATTTGAATCATGGCTGTATTGTGTCACAGGCTCCCGGTTAATGCTTTTCTGCCTTTAAACACAAGGGTCTTCACATACTCATCGTCCTAATTCTGTGTCTGTCTTTGTGTGCGTGTGTCTGTGTCTTTGTGTGCGTGTGTCTGTGCCTTTGTGTGTCTGTGTCTGTCTCTCGCTCTCACAGAGTGTGTAAAACTGCTCCTCCTCTCGGGAGCGTCTACTGACTTCACAGATGAAAATGGATTCACGCCTCTACACCTCGCTGCTGCGCACGGCCATCGCGGGTGAGCTGGGGACACACACACAGACAGACAGACAGACAGACAGACAGAAAGCTCTCCAGGAAAACAAATGTGTTACATATCGTATGAATATGGTTGGCTTGCTATGGATATTAAATTAGATGATTATCTTTTAAATAAGCCTCTGCTTCAGAATTTAATACTTAATGGATATTAAATTATAGCCATCTACTTATGAATGTAATACTTGATATTAAATATAGCCATATGATCATATTATAAGGGCCACGTTCTTTTTCACTAAGTAGTCCCCATGTGTATCATCGTTTCTGTCTCTGTGCCACACACGCAGGATTGTAATGGCTTCTGTTATGAAAGTGTCGACTGTATTGGGGTGATTTCCCTGAGCTAAAATAAGACCCGTCTAACGCCGGGAGCCTGCTAGTCATGTTGGTCAACAGAATGGACTCTTTCTGCAGCTGTCCTGGGATATTCTTACATAAACACCACACAAAACATCACAGTATTATCAATAGTCATTTTATAACGTGTCAAAGACATGGAGAATGGCTAAATAGTGGAGGTCAAGCTATTGGTCTGGTTGAAGTTAAAAAATCTAACTTAAAGTGATAAAAAAAGTGTTAGAGAAATCTGGGCTTTGGTTATTTTACGTTTTTGAGTGTGCATGTGGGTGTGCGTACCTTGTTGTTCGTGTGCTTTTCTTGACATCCACCCCTCTCCTACCGTAGCTGTGTAGAGGCTCTGCTTGATGCCAGGGCCACAGTGGACCCTGAGGCCCCTGGGGGCCACACCCCCCTCTACCTGGCCAGCCAAGCCGGCAGCCCCAACTGTGTCAGGCTTCTGCTGGGCTGTGGTGCGGACCGTTCCCATACCACCACCGTAAGTCTCACCAAAACACATCACACAATGTAACCATGTAAACACAACACAACAAGAGGAATACGAAGGATTGAGAGCGATGTAGGGGATAGATCTTGTTACATACATGTTACTTATGTCACTTCTGGTGCGTATTGCAGAAGTCTAATTCGGTAATACAGAAGTCACAGTCATGAGTTCCTTTATTTAAAATACAGTTTCGAGGAGGTTATGTGATCAGCCCTTCTACCAGACATTTTCTAACAGTAACACAACTTGAGTTTGTTTTCACACAAAACGATATACACAATACACAATTGTTGGATGACCGAAGAATGGCAGATGTGATGTTTTGTTTTTGGGGCTCTTAGGATGGCATCGGCTCACTAATATGTAGTCTTGCTGTATTGCTATGGTTACCACAAGGATCTGGTTGCTATGGTGCCTTGACACTTGGCATGTGGGGAGCCATATATTTAGTGTGTGTGTGTGTGTGTGTGTGTGTGTGCGCGTGTGCGCATGCAGGACGGCTGCACTGTGCTACACGCCGCCGTGCGCTCCGGCCACGTGGAAACTCTGCGCCTCCTGCTCTGCCATCCGTTACCTGGCGAGGCCACGGCGATGACCTTCGACCCCTGCATTCTGGCGCTCCCCGCTGATCTACTGAACCAGGCTAACACCGACGGCTGGACTGCGGCGCACACAGCGGCTGCCAGTGGCCTTAAGGTGAGGGCAGAGGCATCAAACACTGGGTGGTATCGCACCTTCTGATTGGTTACTACGTGATCTGATTGGTTGAACTCGTTTCAAGGGGATGTCACTTAATAAACCCTACCTGGAATCAGCAATGTCTGTGTGTGTGTCTATGTGTTTATGTGTGTAGGAGTGTCTGGAGGTACTGTGTAGCTACACTGAGCAGGACATCGAGAGGAGAGACGAGTGTAACCGGACCATCCACGACGTCGCCACAGACGACTGCAAAGACCTGCTGGAGAACCTCTGTGAGTGACTCCTCTCCCCGCTATGTTCTTATATTGATCAGGGGAAGAAGGCTGTGCGCACTAAATGCTGAGGGGGGCTTTATGACTTATATACAATTAGGATCTATAACCTAGATAATTCTTGTTTTAAGAAAATTGTCAAATATTTTGTAAGCAGGAAGAGTCAGGAGTAAGATGTCACGCTGTGTCATTCTGTGTCGCTCTTTAATGTTTGTGTCAATTTGCCTGCCAGGTCAATAAGAATTTCAATGTACAGAATGACCCTGCGTTTTCTGAACAAATGACAATAAAACACTTTGACTTTGACTTTGACTTTTGAATTAATTATTTCTAAATCACCCTCTCTCTCCCCTTTCCCTCTCTTGACTCTTGTACCTCTATCCGTCTCCATCTGGCCATCTGTCTCTCTTTCTGTCTCCATCTGTTTATCACTGCCCGTCTCTATGTCTCTATCCGTCTGTCTGACTCCATCTGTCCGTCTATCTACCTCCACCTGTCCGTCTACCTGTCTCTATCTCTCCGTCTATCTGTCATCTATCTGCCTGCCTCCATCTGTCCTCCCTCTGGCCGCCTATCTGTCTCCACCTGTCCGTCTGTCTCTCTCCCCCCCCCCCCCCCCCTCTGTCTCTAGTCTCCTACAGGGTGCTGCTGTGTCTGCAGAGCTCCACGGGCGGAGGCGCGGGCTGTCCCGAGCCCCTCTGTCCCCTGGACGGGCCCGAGGGTCCGGGCTCTGCCAGCGTGGTGGTCCTGGGCCGGCTCCACGTGGACCGGCTCACGTCCTGGGAGCAGCTGGCCCAGGGCCTGGGCCACGCCCTCTCCTCCCACCTGGAGCTGGTGTGCTCGGCCGGGCCCGACCCCCAGCACCCCCTGCTGGGCCTGGACCCCCGCAGCATCTCCTCCGTGCTCATCGGTAAGAGCGGCCCAGCCCGTCTGCAGCTCTGAGGGAAGGGGTCGCCAAGGAGCGTGAGATGTGCATCATGGATATTTTATAGGGGGGGAGGGGGAATTTTATATATGTGTGTGTGTGTGTGTGAGTGTGGTTGGCGGCAGTAGCTCAGGAGGTAGAGCAGGTTGGCTGATTTGACTCCGCCGTCGGTGTATGAATGGGTGAATGTCAGGCAATATTGTATACACTTGGATAAAAGCTCTATATACATATATGCAGTCCATTTACCATTTTATTCGCAGTCCATTTGGTTGTGTGTGTGTGTGTCTGCACGCTCATGGGTATCTCTGCACGTGTACTTCCAGGTGACACAGTGTGGATGCCAGGTCAGGATCTATCCCCCTCTCCCTGGGACCTGGTCCGGAAGCCTCACAGCCAGTGCATCACCATCCGCCTCAAAGGTACAGACCTGGCAACCGCGCTGCACACAGTCTTACGACCCACTCACCGCCTGACGTCTCCTATAGTCTTTTCACTTTTATGGACTTTGGCCACCGTATAAAAAATGGAGGAGGAAGTGGGCATATGCAATACGTGAACGCCACTATTCATTATTCATCGGCCTGAGTGATGGTCTGTTTCCACGACGATGTAATGTCTTTACCGTGTCCTGTATTTCTCGGATTCTCAACCGACCATGAATGGGAATAGGGTCACAGCTGTGTCATTCGTGGGACGTTCACAAAGGCGCATTGGGGGAAAAGGGTATTGAAAATTAGTGGCAAACTGTAACGGACAAGTACTTGTGTTGCTGTCACGTGTGAAACACCTCTTGTGAATGTGGCCCACTTGATCGATGGGACCTACATTTAGGTCATGCTACATTAGCAAAGGGTCGGGTGACAATGGACCAGGTTGGATTCTGAGGTCCCAGCTGTATTTATAGCCTGCCGACAGATCACCAGGGACGGTCCCATTCACATGCCAGATGTGAAGAGGCTTTGGGTGGGAGTAGTCGTTCCTATAGGGCTGCGCTGCTGTGTGACTCAGTTTGTATAACTGTAGGGCTCGGCTGTACTGCTTCTGGTTGGCAAAGTGTGTGTGTGTGTGTGTGTGTGTGTGTGTGTGTGTGTGTGTGTGTGTGTGTGTGTGTGGTTATTCGTTTTTTGTGAGTGCCTTCCTTGAGCTAATATCCTCTGGGTGTGTGTGTGTGCTCTCCATATGTAGATTTTTCATTTTTGTGTGCGCCTTCTTTGAACTCATTCCCTCTGGGCTTGTGTGTGCGTGTGTGCGCGTGGGAACCATGACAGGCCTGTCGGAGATGTGTCTGGATGAGCTGGCTCTGGAGTCTCTTCTACCACTGCCTCTGCTCAACAACTACATCCGACTGGTAAGCGCACCCACAGCCACACACAGAAAGACGCACGCGGGCACACACACACCGGCGCACTAACACAGGCACACACACACACACACACACACACACACACACACACACACACACACACACAGTCACCCACACACACATATTCACTCACAAGGAGAGCCTCTGCTCAACAATTACATCCGACTGGTAGGCGAGCCCACAGCCACATACACACAGACACACACGGGCACACACACACGGGCACACACAGACACACGCACCCACACACACATATTCACTCACAAGGAGAGCCTCTGCTCAACAATTACATCCGACTGGTAGGCGAGCCCACAGCCACATACACACAGACACACACATACACACACATACACATATAGACACGGGCACATACACACACGGGCACACATACACATACACATGGGCACACACACACACACACATTCATTCAAAACAGAGCAGGATGGAGGGATTAGACAGCAGGGTAAGACAGCAGCAATTCAGAAAGAGACAGGAAAAGTACGGAAGAGAGAGAAAAGCTAGAGGGAGATTGACACATGAAAGGGAGTGCAGAGACAGCATAGGGAGCAAGCGGGTATAGATTCAAAATCTGGAACCTGGTTCTGTGAGGTTTGTCATCTTGGAATGCCCCCTGGTGGGTGTAGGGCGAACTGACTCAATGACCCATCCACCGACTGTCATGTGTGTTCCATCAGTCAGACATGTATGAACGAACATGTGAATGATTCAAGTGGAGTGGATAGCAACACGCGTCTTTACACAGTAATTATGCATAGATTCAGTCACTGATTGGTCTATGGACGGATGTGTTGGTGTTTCTTAACAGGTGGAGCAGTACGGGAACCTCGTCTTCCATGGAGTGGAGGGCAGCTGTCAGGAGCACATAGCCAATCAGATCGCTCGCTGCATTAAGGTGAGACCTGGACCGCATGGCACCAGGGGATAAACCTGTCACTTAAATTGTCACTTGGCACAGTATCCTCACATAAAACAGACTTAAGATGCATAATCTGCAGTCTGATAGCAGAGAGGCTCAAAAATGGGTGAACAGAGTGTTTTCGTTCTTTCTTTTGCATCATGTTGCGTAAGCAAGTAACCGGCTGACAGCTAATATAAACTTGGCCAGCGGGGGGGAAGAGAAGCTTAAACGTCCTGTCCAGACACCAACGTTGTTAGACGGCTATGAAGGTTTCAAATCAACTCGTGGAGACTTGCCACGGTAGAAATATGTTAAAATCCCCTTCCTAAAGCTCCACCTTGCCACTGGCCAGGCTCTGTGGCAGAAGAGTTCTGCTAGAACATAGAAGGGCTGTCTGGATCCAAGATTAGGCATTGGATAATCCCCAATGATGAAATACAACTACGATTATATTCATATACAAGGTATTCATTCTGTTAATATTATATTAATATTAATATAATATTCCTGAATTGAAATGGTGGAAGTGAAACACTGATAATGTCGATTTAACTTGGTGATCTTGGTTTCGTACAAGAAACACATCTCACTAGATGGGTTGCCATAGAAACAGCATCAGTATCTCCGCGGCCGTACCATCAAAGTATTTCCCAGAGCAGACAGATTAGCCGGGCTGCCCTTGGACCGAGAGAATGTCTGGCGGCCATCTTAGATACTTTTAAACCACGCTCTGGTAAATGAGGTATCCTTTCTCTCCTTTCGTTACCTATGGCTGTGGGTACCCCAGCAGAGCCTCTTTGTTTCCATGACAACCTCCTCTCGCTCTCTCTCTCTCTCCACTCCTCCTCATCTCATTTCCATTTCCTCCACGCTCCGATTCCCTCTCTCCACTCCTCTCAGACCAAACAGGAAGCCGGGGGCGTGGCCTGTGATGTCATCAGGGTAGAGGTGGATGAGAGCCTGACCAAAGAGCAGCTGCTGGAGACCTTCATGAGCTGTGGTAAATAAAGACAAACACAGTGTACACACACACACACACACATATATATACATCAAGCAGTATGGTGGCCAAATAACAATAATATGCATTTTGAATATCAGTTGAATAATGGAAAGATATTGCCTTTGTCCCATTTTGATCAACAGCTTGGTATTTGAAAAAGGACAATCGAAACGATAAACATTTGAAGTGACTATATACCAATATATTGTTATCCTAATACAACACCTGCATCATGGGAGAACCAAAAAAAAAACACTGAAAGTTCTCACTCAGTCTAATAATGATATTGTCCATTCATTTGTAAACATTGAACCAGCAGTGACTGTTACCAGCCCTGGTGATCATGTGACCTCCAGCAGTGAGACTGTAACCAGCCCTGGTGATCATGTGACCTCTAGCAGTGAGACTGTTACCAGCCCTGTAGATCATGTGACCTCTAGCAGTGAGACTGTTACCAGCCCTGCGGATCATGTGACCTCCAGCAGTGAGACTGTAACCAGCCCTGGTGGTCATGTGACCTCTAGCAGTGAGACTGTTTTTAGCCCTCTAGATCATGTGACCTCCAGCAGTGAGACTGTAACCAGCCCTGTAGGTCATGTGACCTCTAGCAGTGAGACTGTTTTTAGCCCTCTAGATCACGTGACATCTAGCAGTGAGACTGTATTTAGCCCTCTAGATCACGTGACCTCTCTCTCTCTCTCACCTCCAGGCTTCCTGGTCCCGGCGGGCCGAGCGGCTGACGTCCCGTCTGCTGCCGGCTCGGTGCTGGTGCTGCTGGAGGGTCTGGATAAGACCCCCTCCCTGGCTGGCCTGCTGGGGGACCTGTGCCACAGCCTGGACAACAGGGGCTCGGCCAGCCTGGCTCTGCCCACAGGTAGGCGCTGGTGCCACGCTGATCCGGACTCCTCTTGAACTGCCTCAGTGCCTCTCATTGGGGCTGCTCAACAGTGAAGAGGTGGTTTACACTTCAAGTCGAGTCAAGTCTTTATTATTGCCAAACGACTGTGACTGTGATATGAATCTTTGAGTATATCTTGGGGTAACCTGGTCAATATATCTCCTCATATTTTGACCCAAGATCACAGGGTGATTAAACAGACGTCCAACTGAATATACATACTTTCTTGACACCTGTAGGTCCTCACTACTTCCGGGAAGGCTGCTTCTTGATTGGCACACTGTCTAAGCCACACCTCCAGGGTTGTGAGCTCCGCCTCCAGCAGCACTTTCGCTGGGTGACCTTGCGCTGGGAGCAAGAGCCGCTGCACGGCCTTCTGGGAAGGCACCTCCACCGGAAACTGCTGCACAAGGTCAGTTGGGATGATTACTTATTCCCTTAGCCATGGAAAGGCCCGGGGTGCTTAGGGGAATAACAGGATACATAAAAGCAATTAACTGATTGATGTGCTTTAGACTTGACACTGACAGTCTCTCTCTATCCCATTTTCCTCCCTCCATCTCTTCCCTCTTGGTCTTTCTCTCCATATATCCCCTTTTCCTCTCAATACTCTCTCTGTCTGTCTCACTGTATGTCTCTCACACTCTTCTTTTTGGATCTCACTCTGTCTCTCACTCTCTTTCTCTTCCTCTTTCTCTTTTTTCACTCTCTATCTGGCTTTCTTTCTTTATTTGTCTGGCTCTGTCTGTCTCTCTCTCTTTCTTTGTCTCTCTATCTGTCTGTCTCCAGGTGGGCACCGGGCTTTGGGCCCCTGAGGGCCACATGGAGCGCTCAGTGCTGTGGGTGTGTCAGGTGTGGCAGCAGCTCAACGCCTGTGTGTCCCGTCTGGGCTGTCCCGAGGCCCTGCTGGGCCCCCAGCTCTTCCTGTCCTGTCCTCTGGTCCCTCACACACCCCAGGCCACCACCAAGTCAGTCCCACCTCCTTGTGTGTGTGTGTGTGTGTGTGTGCGTGTGCGCGCACGTCAAACACTGAACTCTAGAATAACCTAAAGACTGAATGAGGCCATGAGTCTGCTGTTGAAGTTCATGCAAGTAGTCATCTTTATTAACACTCTTGTATGTGTGTCTTGTGTCTCTGCGTGCGTCACCTCAGATGGCTGGCGCGTCTGTGGAACGCCATCATCGTGCCGCGCGTGGAGGAGGCCATGGTTGCCCGGGTGACAGCCAGGCGCCCGTCTCCGTCGTCGCCCAAGAAGGCGTCTCCTAGCAACCAGTGCCTGAGTCCCGGGCAGCAGGCGGTGGTGAAAGCCGCCCTCAGCATCCTGCTCAACAAGGCTGTTGTCCCAGGCTGCCCCTTGCCGAGAGCCGGTGCGTGTGTGTGTTTGCGTGTGTCTGTCTGTCTGTCTGTCTGTCTGTGTGTGTGTGTGTGTGTGTGTGTGTATGTGTGTGTGTGTGTCTGTGTGTAATTCAAAGTGAGGGACACGAGTTAAGGCAGGAGGCAGGAGATGTAGGACAATACTCTGAAGGTCAAAGTGACTTGTGACGCACAGTGTAACACATGTACTACACTCGGGGTACACCGTGTCCACGTAAGCATCTTTTTCTGGCAGACGTGCGCTGGAACCTCGCCGGGACGAAAGCTATTGTGCGCAGAAAAAAACCTGTCAAATAGCCGAGTAAGCTCCTTAGCTCAGAGCTTAACATCATCGCCGATTACTTCTTATTGTGCGTCCATGCGGGATGAAAGCAGCGTAGGCAGACACAGACATTTCCGTTTTGATTCATGAAGGTAACTGACTGGAAAGTCTATATTTATACGTAAACAACCCACTCGTTTCAAAAATGAAACGCACACTCTGCCCTCTCTCTCTCTGCTCCTCCTTGGAAGCGATTGAAGAAAAGCGTAGGCGGTCGGAACGAGACGCTAAGTGTACACTGGCCCTGAGGCGGCGGCAGCGGCAGCAGCAGCAGCTCTCACAGCTTGGCCGTCAGACCAGCAGTCTGCATCCACCACAGCCGTACGGCGTGGTCCAGTGTTTAGTCTCATGCGGGGGTCCGCCATGTATCCAAACAAAGAGCCATGTCGTGCTCTGTGTTTGCGTTGCCGCTGTGGGCGTACAGCTGCACCTGTTCAGAGCCACCTTTTGTGGAGGTGCTCGCATGTTGAGGAGGACATAGTACGAGGTTGTCCCCCCGGTTTTGGTCATCTCTGTAGATCTCGCTAACGTCTAGGAAATCCCACTCTGGCCTCAAGAGAGTAGTGTGAACACACTGACTTTTGTGCTCTTTTGTGTTTTTTAGAGCTCGACCGGTACCTGCTGGAGTTAAGGGGCGGGACCTTCCCCCTCTCTGCCATTGGTTCCTGTAGGGGAACCAGTGGAAGTGAAAGGAAGGGGCGGGCCAGTGGCATGTGGCGACGAGCCAATACGAGCCCTCGAAAGAAGACAAGCTCCTCCTCCGGCTGGAGCAGTGGAGGCTCTTTCAGAGAGGGTAAGGGGTGTGTCCGAACAGAAAACATGTCCAGTAAGTCTAATGGACCCTTATGGGTCTGCTCCCTTTATGTACCAGGGCGTGGCTGGTAGACTTTCCTTCACTAGGTTGGTCTACTACCTGCGCCCTGCTACAGAAAAGTAGCAGACCCATAATTAGGGTTGTGAGTGACACAGTCCCACGATGACTTCACTGTGAAAGGGGTCTATATAGGGTATGTGAGGTCACTGGAAAGTCAACCATGGTTATGTTGTTATTGCAGGCTCACTATCCAGTGTTGATGTCAGTCTCACCAACGGCAACAACCAGAGGTCAGTGGGGAGTTTGTTGACATAATAAATGATGTGTAGAATCTGTAATATGAAATGCCAGCAGAGGGCAGCAGTGCTCTCGCTTTCATACACAAGGGAGGATCTGCTGGGCCCTCTGCCGGATGGATTTTGGTGGGACAAGAACGATGCTGAAGATATCAAACTATTTGCATGGCTATAGAGTAGATAAACATCACTTAAGACTCCAATTTGGGAACAATTGCTCAGTGTGTGTGTGTGTGTGTGTGTGTGTGCGTGCGCGTGTGCGTGCGCGTGTGTGTGTTGCAGGACAGCGGCCGGGGACTCTGTATGTCTGTCTGTTTTTTCAGACGAAGAGACGGACCTCATCAGAGAGCTACAGAGCATGTGCACCAGCAAATCGGAGCCTGACATCAGCAAGGTACACGCATCTGCATGCGAACACCCACACCAACCAAACCACATTCTGGTATTAAAAAAGTAATATCTGCTAACCTACTGCTTAGACACTTTAATGTGTCTTGATGTCTTGTTGTGTCTTGTTTGTGTTTCATGAACAAGCTGCTTTTAATATTGCATGCAGGTCTAGCGACAAATTAATTGCATTATGAACAGCTATTATTATTATTACCTGATACAAAATGTAGATATATATTATTTCATACTTTCTGGGGATGTCCTTCCTGTAGAGAAGGTATGATACCCACTTGGTGGGATTTCAACTAGGATTCGACCCCTTCACCATCTCTCTTGTCCTGCTTTGCTTGCTGTAGATGGTCCAGACCACCATGGACGACATGATGGACTTGCCCAGTTCCCCTCCATGCAGGAGGCTCCCGGAAACCAGCCCACAGCTCCGCCCACAGCCACACAGCCAGGAGGTGAGCAGCAACGTCATGTGACTGCGACTGACCAATGACTCGGCAACTCTACCACAAATATTGTGCTTTGTTTGAGAACACCTCTTTGCCTCTTCGTTTTTAGGTCATTCAAATATTGATCCTATTCAAAATGTATTGAGAGTATTAGACATTTTTGGAGTCTTTCCCTACTCCTTGGAAAGAGATACAATATTGAGAGAGTGCTGAATATTTCCTTGCTAGCTATTGTTTTTCCTGTCCAAGTGACTTGTTGGTCTGACTCAAGAGATATAGATGGTTATTATAAAGATATAATACCCATTTTATTTTATTGTGTGTGTGCAAAACAAAAACATGGTTAATTGAAACCCTTTGCAATGAATGGCCTCCTGAGATTTCAACCGAAGAAGAAAACATCACATTTCTTCCGGTCGTCCTAGAATGGTGGCGCCACTGTAACCTTCTTTGAACCACCCACAGACCATTAGAGGAACTACTTGCTAGTCTCTACTGCCTGAACCGGACAATCACATGGTCATGGTGGCTGCTTGGACACCACAGAAAGTAGAAGAGGAACAAGAGATTAAAAAGAATAGAAAATAAAACCCAAAACAAATACAGAAAACCTGCCTTAAAAACCCAACATGAATGTAGTCCTATTCTTACACCCGTGTGTCGCCGTGTGTCCTCAGACCAGTGGCCCCCGGTCCAGCACAGTACCGCCAGCCAGTGCCCCCAGCCAGGCCCCCCAGAGCCCCCGGCGCTCCGGGCCCCGGCTCAAATCGCAGCTCCCCGTCCCCAGCAGCAGGGGCCAGCAGACCCGACCCGCCGCCGCTACCACCAGCACCGGGGTTGGGTGTGGCCACGCCGGTGACGGTGGTAGCGCCGGAGCTAGCCGGGGACACGCCCCCTCCAACCGCAGCAAAGCCAGGCCAGCCGTCGCCAACAGCAACCACAACCACCGCGACAATGAGAACAACATCGTCAACAACAGCAACACCGTCAGCCAGCAACAGCCCCCACAGCCCCAGGACATCTGGATCCTCCACAAGGACGCGCACGACAACCACAAGAAACGAGACGACTGACGCGCCAAAACCCCCCCCTCCGCCCCCGACGACTAGACGGAGTAAACGCCGCCGTGACACGACCCCTCCCTCCCTAACCCCCCCCACAACCCGCCCTGCCCCCTTACATTGTAAAGAAAAAGGTTTGGACGATTTGACCTTTTGAAGTATTTGTACTTAATATCTGTACTTGTTACACTGTTACTCCTGTACTGCAGTTGTGTGCGTGGGGACCATAGTTTTAATTCTGTGCCGCGGGGATGAAGGGTCACGACGCAGCCAGAGGAAGGCCACTCGGACTTTACTCCAGAATATTACTCTGTGACGGGTAATACCGCGAGTACACGACACTACTGTGTAAGCATGTGAAGAGCGACCCAATCGAGACACGGGGATAACAGTGAGCCGACGCGCCGCTCCTGAGTTTAATATTCTGGAATAAAACAGGGATGACTTTTTATTTTGTTAAGTATTTTTCAGATCTTCAAGTGTTTAATCTTTAAATAGTCGCAAGGTTGGTTTAAGTACCTTTGGAAAATAATCAGGGTTTTACCAAATATATTTGTAAATAACAAATGAGTAGACTTTTAACTGGTATATAGATTGGTGTCTGTGGTATGATGCTTGTACAGTGGAAAAAACAAGTGTGGTATTGATCCTGCTGAGAATAAGCTCTTGTACATAGTGTTTGTTTCAATCACGTTTGGTTCTGAGCCGTCTACTTGTTTCAAAGTAAACGGAAATGTGGCAATAAGTAACAGATTCACGTCCTTTGTCAGCCAGAAGCCATAATAAATATTTTAACTACCCATAATTACACGGCCCCCGTCTGAATTCAAACTTGGTTTTATTCCTACAATTGATTTCCACTAGGGGGGATAGAACAATTATTTCAGCCAAAGAACACACAAACAAGCTGGTTTCATAAAATCTCAAAATAGTTTATCTTTGACTGCATATATCAGTTGATCAAAAGCATTTATACATAAAGTAATTTTCCTATGAATGAAAAACACTAAAAACCAAGTCCTTAGGCCTGGTTACATTTTCAAGGTACCTTAAGATTCAGAATCAAGGCTTTTACGAAACAGTCCCGTTCTAAAAAATAAGCAAAAACATAAGAATAAAGAGCTAAAATATCTTCCAGTTTCCAAAATAACCTTTAAGGAAATCAGGGCCAAACAATCATTTAAATTAAAGAAACACATTTTGATGTGTGGTTAAGGATATTTGAAACGTATAAATCAGCATGAAAAGAGAACACATTCCATGTTTATTCCATGTAATTAACATGGAATGTTAATTAATTTTTATCTTATTTAAGTTAATTTTTAACTTATTTAAGTATGATCTAATAATATAAGATCAATGCCTTTTGTTCTCCAGGAGAATGAGTATTTTTGGAAATACTGGACCATGGTAAGGGAAGGGGTTTTAAGGTTTATGGGAGCTACCATTTGCTTGTATTTTCAGGGTTATTTGCGTCACTGAGTGGCCCAGATGTGGATAGACTTAGAGTACCTTAATGTGTCTGTTTAAAGTGCTTAGAAAAAAAGATAATGAATGAGGTCATCACTGATTGCTGCACAGTCGCCTTGTTCACCAGTCTCCTCGTTAGACGTTTTTACTTGTCATACCACTGTTAGTTTGTGTTTTCTTTTGGTACACTTTTGATTCCACAGTACTGCGGGTGTTGGGCTGCAGGTCAATAGCTTTGGGTGATGATTGGGGTAAGTGAACGCTCTTGGTGTGTTTAGGGGTTTTGGATGGAAAAACTGTCCTTTTTAAGACTGCACCACAATTTGCATTATTTCCCCTATCGGCTGGAAGACAATGTTACCTCATGAAGGGAAAGGTTGTGCTGAAGTAAAATGATATATTGATCAGAATCTGTCCCACAATAGTCCAATCTGATATGGTAAGGCAGCTCTGGTTCACACACGATTTGGGTTTTCAGAAAGAACAGTACAAACACCAGCTTATGATCTAATATAAAAATAGATTAAACCCCAATCATTTGTGTAGAAACCCCTCAACATGTCTAAAGTTCACATCAAACTGAGTAGGGGAGACATTTTCTGCTGAGTGCATTATGGGATGGAAGGCTTCAATAGAGACACACACACACACATTGACACACACACGAAACACACACTGTGCAATGGCATTGCATTAAGCTGCAAAGCTATTTCCTAAGCTATTTCCTTTTTTCTGCTACAACAAAGCGAACTCTCTTTGATCATTCAACACGGGGACTTGTGCGGTAACTCTCCCCCCAGGGATTCCTTCATGCGGCTGCAAAGCCCCCTGTACTCTTAAAGACACGTCTAAGACCCAGAATACAGGCACGTGTAGGGCGTTACCATGTGTTTGTAGCTTACTCGTTTCAAACTCTTGAACCACAAATCATACTTGAGAATGGGAAATTTTTTTTTTTTTTTTTAAACGCCTTTGTGTGTCTGAGTGTGCGTATGAGTTAGCGTGCACACACAGTATCTCAGAGCCGGGTGTCCTGGACGTCGTCCTCAGCCTCCTCCTGCAGGGCGCTGATCTTGGCTCCCTGGGGGGCCACGCGCTTGGAGTTGAGCCTCTGCAGCGCGGGGAAGAGGCACAACCGGTCCGCGGGGCTCATGGCCTGCTTCAGGTGGCTGGTCTCGTTCAGCAGCTTCTGGATGGACTCGTAGCGCTTCAGAGAGCTGCCCTCCATCATCTGGAAAGGGGTCAACAGTATCAGAGGTGTGACTGAAGGACTGGGGAGAAGCAACCCCTCAACATGTCTGAATTCAATCAATCAAACTAAACAGGAGAGAGGGCACACTGCCAGATATTTTCTGCTGAGGGCATTATGGGAAGGAAGGCTATGGGAAGGAACACTGCCAGTCGTGTGAGTGTGTGTGTGTGTGTGTGTGTGTGTGTGTGTGTGTAGGTGGGTGGGTGGGTGGGGTTTACCAGGAAGGACTGACACTCCAACAAGGGCTCCACTCTGTGTTCTGACATGATGACGGTACAGCTGGAGAAGGACTGTTTCAGCGTCTTCCTTAGGACCTGCAGAGTTCTACACACACACACACACACACACACACACAGATACACATACAGATATGTTCTGTTTAGATCTTCTCATTTGTTCCAAATCTGATGGTGTTTACGTGAAGACATGGTGATATTGTGAGTGTTTGAGTGTGTTTTAATGACACAATGGCGAGTATCAATGTTACCTCTTGTTGCCCTGTCTGTATGTGTTTTTAGTTTTAAAGGTGCATGTACTGTATATGCATATGCATATTTGTGTCTGTGTGTGTGTGTGTGCGCGTGTTTATGCGTGTCCATGCGTGCATGTGTGTACATGTCTGTCTTTGCGGGTGTATGTGTGTGCCAGTCTACTCTGTATGAGTGTGTGAATGTATATGTCTGTACGCATGGCTGTGTGTGTTTGTGCATGTGTGCGTTTCTGTGTGAGGTTGTGTATGCATGCATGTGTGTCTGTATATGTGTGTATGTGTGTGTGCAGGGTGCGTCTACTGACATGGGGTCCAGGTAGGCGGAGGGCTCGTCCAGCAGCAGGATGCGGGCCCGGCTCAGGATGGAGCGGGCCAGACACATCAGCTGCTTGTGGCCGTTGCTCAGCATGCTTCCCCCGTCCGCCAGCTGGAAGTCCAGCTTGTCCGGGAACTGCTCGATCACAGACTTCAGACCCACCTAGGGCACACACACGCACACACATACACACATACATACACACACGCACACATAACAAAGCCTGAAATCAGTATTTCGAACCTCCCCAGTTCATGAGTCGAACGCGAATAATTAGTTGTATTTCTGGTTTAGCAATTGACAGTAAACAAAATAGGGTTGTCTATGGTGGTTAACTTAACATAGTTATTTTGCGAAAACCTGGAATTTACAACTCTACCAAATGATCGTAATACTAACATATACCAACAGCAATAGCATCACAATAGCATATGCTTGATACATAAAACCATTGATAAAGCGGAAGTTGTGTGGGAACGTAGAACAGTAGAAATGCCTAAATAAATATAATTGAAACATAGCGCCATTGCATAGTTGCTGCTGTGAAACCATTTTTCACCAGGAGGGGTCAGAAGTGAGGTGAAAGGGAGCGTTGACACATTTTGGAAACAACAGAAACCTTAGTTGAATATTACATTATTTCACATTCAAACACGCCAATATAAAGTCAGCAGGAGCTTTTGAGTGAAACAGACAAACAGTCAGGTAGATGGCTGTGAGGTGGAGCTCACCTCCTCTGCCACTTTCCACAGCTCTTCATCGCTGTAGCGTCCATGGGGGTCAAGGTTCATCCGGAACGTTCCGGTCAGGATGAAGACTTTCTGCATAAACCAGGAGAAATGTAATGTAAAAACTGCTAATGGTTGTTGTTGCCCATAGGCCCCCCTGGTGGCAGGATGATGTACCTGCGGCACCACACCGAAGGCCTTCCTCCAGGTGTGCAGGGACACAGAGTTCCAGGAGACGCCGTCCACAGAGATCTCCCCGTCGGTGGAGGCCAGACGCAGCAGGGCCGACAGCAGGGTGCTCTTCCCAGAGCCGGTCCTACCCAGGAGACCCACCTATACACACACACGCATAGACACATACACACGCACACACACACACACACACACACACACAAACACACATGTTTCATGATATCACTGTTATTGTATTAAGGATACATTTGCTTTTCCAGAAGTGGACTAAGTGGGGTTGGGTCGCTTGCAACACCATTAGGACCTAAACTAGAGTGCTAATACTTAGCAATAATTGCTAAGTGTCCAGTCTAATGATTGGACTGTGTTCCAATCGTCCAATTTCCTATGCGCTCCCTGCCTAACCCTGTTGATGCTGACCTTCACCTCCATTGTACCCACTAAAGTAAAGTTCAGATCGTCAATAAGCTAGCGAAGCGGCTTCGAAGTCGGCCGTCGAATCACCTTGGAGATCGTGGATTGTGTCTATCCTCTCCTACACAGGATGTTTTTTTAGTGATTCTTTGACTTTATCTGAAGAAAACCAAACCACAGAGCCAGAGAGAGAGAGAGAGAGGGAGAGTGAGAGAGAGAGAGAGAGAGACAGAGAGACTTACGCTCTGTCCTCCGTCCACGCTGAAGGACACGTTGCTGAGCACAGCGCGCCCCGTCTCCGTGTACTTGGCCGACAACCCCTGCACGTCCATGTGTCCGCGGCTGGGCCAGAGGCCGTCTGCGTGGGGGTTGTCGATGACCAGGTCCTGGCCCCCTCGGCCCTGGTGGGTCTCCTCGGAGGGCAGGTCGATGAACTTGAACACCCGGTCTACGGACCGCATCTTAATGGGGGGGAGAGATGGGGGAGAGAATACCAAATATAAGATGAGGTGGCATGTTTGAAGAAGGAGAGTATCTTATGGTGAGAGACAAAATGCTGGTCACCCATTGTTAAGACTGACTGTGTGAAAGGTAACATTGTTGTGGACTCCAGGAAGGCTAGCTGGTTGGTGGTCGCCGGGGCGTCAGCTAATGGGGATCCTTATAATAAACCATGAACAGTGTGGTGACCATAGGGAACATGTGGCTAAACACAAGGACTGGTGTTTTTATCAGAGACAGGTTATGTTGGAAAACCAGGGCGAGAGACAGATAGAGTGTGTTGGCACTCGTCGTTCATTACAGGTCATCAGATCACAAGCCAGAGACAAACATGTAGATACAGAGCTGTGTTATAACACCACCAGAATCAGATTTCCGACACAGGTGCCCTGAAAGACTTATACCTTATGTTTATATGCCGTTTACACAGCAAGTTTGTCACTCAACTAAACAGTCAGCGAAGGACATGTGCGTTTTAATAATGTGTCAACCAGCTATACTCCATTTTTGACAGCACAACTGAAAGGGCATTCAAGTTGACTAGGGGCCCCTATTTTGCCAGGAGCAGGATTGATTACCCACTACATGGCATTTCAAAATCAGACAGTGTGACATCAACATGTGGGAGTTTCTGCCAAGATGAAGGGAAGTCTGCCGACTCTGCTCATGATATGTGTTAAGGCTTATTGTCTTGCTTTGTGGTGTTAATCCATGTTATTGTGGTGAATTATTTACTGAGAAATTAAAATTTAAACTCAGAAATTAAATTTACTTTTGAATTTAGTTTGAATTTAATTTCCTTTTATGAGGAGGACGGATGGGCGGGAGATGGGAGTAAGGTATGATATAACGACTGAGCGAAAGTCTGTGTGTGTGTGTGTGTGTGTGTGTGTGTGTGTGTGTGTGTGTGTGTGTGTGTGTGTGGGGGGGAGGAAGGGAGTGACCTATGTGGATCAGTGGGTAAGTATTGTGGATGGAGCTCGGCCCCACCCGCTTCCCCAGTCTGATACCAACACAATGATTCTGCCTAGTACTCAGCGTCTATGTCTATGTCTACCATTTGATTGTGTGTAATTGTGTGTGTGTGTGTGTGTGTGTGTGATTAAGAAATGGGTGTGATTGTGAGTGCGAGTGTTTTTATGTGTCTATTTATGTTTTGTTATTTGTATGTGTAAGGTTTTTCCAAATGTGTGTGTATGTTAGTCTGCTCTTTCTGCTTATGATATATGCTAATGCTTAATATCTAAGTGTTTTGTGGTATTAATTCATGTTATTGTGGTTAATACTTGGAGTTTGAATTTAATTTCAGTTTATGAGGAGGAGGGAAGGGAGTAAGGTATGATTTAATGACCGAGAGAAAGTGTATGTGCACGTGTGTGTGTGTGTGTGTGTGTGTGTGTGTGTGTGTGTGTGTGTGTGTGTGTGTGTGTGTGACTGCTTGTGTGTGTGCATGTGTGTGTTTGTGCGTGTGTGTATGTGTGTGTGTGTGTGTGTGTGTGTGTGTGTGTGTGTGTGTGCGTGCGTGCGTGTGTGTGAGTGAAACATGCTGTCCTGCTTGGTGATAAGCTAGGTCAGACAGTTAATGACTGAACTATGGTTGGGTGGATGAATGTATGGTAATGGCTCTGGTGAATGGATGGACAGGGGGGTGGACCAATGGGGTGAATGGATGATTGATGATTGGGTGGAGGGATGGAACGATGGATGCATGCCTCCTACATATTGTTTGCCTGCCAGGTCAAGAAGAATTTCAATGTAGAGAATGACCCTGCGTTTTCTGCACAAATGACAATAAACTTAGACTTTGACTTTTGACTTTATATTATAAACCATAGTTATTATAATACATTCATGAAATCAAACAGTGGCTAGTCTCTGTGGCGGAGGAGAGCCCCATGTTCTGTGTGTTAACGCATTACAAATCTCAAATACGAGTGAATGTACCATTCATGCGGCACCATTCAACAAGGCAGAACACCCTGATGTGTGTGATGTGATATATGGAGGTCAAACCTAAAAAGATGAATGAATGGACGGATGAATATCAGACCTCAAATGCCAAACTAATTGAAAGCACACCAGGGTGCCATATGTAGACCCGTTCTGCTGACCTAACTGTTGTACTTGGTGCTCATGCCTGCTGTTCCCAAACAAATCAGCTGAACGACGTCAGCACAAGTTGTTGTGTTTAGCGGTCGTTCCGTCCATGCAACACCGTGGAGAACCATCTGCTAGTGAAGGTCCACTGGCTGGGTTCTTAAGCAGAAATCTCACACTGTCTCCCAACCACTTTGGGTTCCTGATACTTTGGCTTGTTGAAGCACACGTTTGGCATGTGTCTGTGGGTACTGTTGGGCTGGGTCACGTTGGGCTGTGTGCATGCATGAGAGGGTACTTTGTTGACATTCAGTCACATGCAATGATACATGCGTGCGTGCTAATATTGTCCATGCATGAGTGTATCACTGATTCTGTGTGTATGCTTTTGGTGTGTGTGTGTGTGTGTGTGTAACTACCAGACCGTCCACGGTGATGCTGGTGATGACCGCCCACTGGAAGGTCCCCAGGATGAGCATGGCCAGAGCCACGATGATGCCAATGTCCCCTGGCTTATCCTCTGGGGAACAAATACACATGCACACACACACACACACACACACATTATTGCAACCACACAGCCAAATATACAGACAAACACAGTCATTGAAATACACACACACACACACACACACATTATTGCAACCACACAGCCAAATACCCAAACAAACATGCTAATTTAACAGAAATAGCCATACAAACACACGCAAACACACACACATGCACACACGGCTCATGTCATTAGGTATTTAGGAGTGTTAAGATCAGCTCTATTAAGAAGACATTGCCTGACAAATTACTACCTAATCTGCTCCAATCACACACTCCATTACCACTACATCGGAGGTCCCGAGTGTGTGTGTGTGTGTGTGTGTGTGTTTGTGCGGCAGCATGTTTGCACCGGTTGCAAGTGTTGTATACGTACGTGTGATGTGTGTTCATCCGCTTGCTTGTTTGTACATGCGTTTCTACTTTGTGTGTGTGTGAACGTTTATCCCCTCCAACATCCCCCCTCCCGTCGCCACCCCCACTACTCACGGTTGGTTCCCACGGCGATGAAGGCGGCGGCGGTGAAGAAGAAGACAAAGATGACGTCGCAGCGGAAGAGGAACCACCGCAGCGTGGCCAGGTAGTGGAACCAGGCGGCGGTGTGCGTGTTCAGGGCCTTGTGGAACAGGGTCTCAAAGTACGCCTGGCGCCCGAACGCACGGATGGTCCACAGGCCCTTCAGGGAGATGATGAGGTGGGAGAAGATGGGGCTACGCGCTGAAGAGAGAGAAATGGGAGGGCGAGAGAGAGCGAGAGAGAGAGAGAGAGAGAGAGAGAGATGTCATCGTGTTAGCTAGGGGTGTAACGATACGCGTATTCAAACCGAAATATTTCGGTACGGGTCTAACGGTTCGAGGCATGTTTCATTTCGGTATGTACCGAAGAAAAAAAAAAAAAATATATATATATATATATATATATATATATATATATATATATTATTTTTTTTGTTTTTTTTAATTAAGTTTTTATTGATTATCACACACTCTGTTAGTGTCTTGTCTTGTCCTGATGTTTTGTGTTGAGGACCACAATGGAAATAAGTCCTGGACTTTATTGTGTTTTTATCCTCAATCGTATTTGATGTATTTTCATTTGTGTAAGGCATTTATTTGATACAATTTAATAAATCAAATCAAAATCAAATTGTTTAATAAAATAATAAAAACTGAACCGTGACTTTAGTGTATCGTTACACCCCTAGTGTTGGCTCCTGATGGTAAACAGTGACGGATGAATCTTAGCTGTTGTCTGTTAGCAGTCGGCCATTAGCCATCAGCAAAGAGATTAGCTGTAGTATTAAAGCAGTTTTGAGGAGAATTACATTTAATTTATAAATTTCAACTTAATGTTGAAATTGAGAGAAGAAATTGAAAGACCTTAAATTCAGGGCCATCAAAGCAAAAACATTTACAACCTAATGTTTTATATTTGCATACTTTAATTGTCTTTGCTCGCCTCAAAAAAAGTCAGTGAGACGAAGCAAACAGTAAAGGGTGGAGATTTCAGCGTTGTTTCTCTCTCACTCTATTGAATTATTGTCCCAGATTGTTTCTCATTAAACAGCTCCTCACTAATTGCAAATTTATCTTACTTCCCTGTGCTTCTCAGAATATCCTTCCTCCTTCAGCCTTTCAAAGGACCCCACCCACTGTGTTTCGCTACATGATTTCACATTGACACACAATTCCATTTCACAAGTGTTTGCTATGGGCAGGAGCCAGTGGTGACAAGAGCATGTGACATTCTGCCCTGTCCTTTGTGCACCGACAATGTGTGACACACATTCTCCCATCTCCTCCTCTCTCTCTCTCTTTGTAGAGGAGAGTCCAGGATGGAGCTGAAGGAAATCCCAGATCGGATCACCCCTCTCTGATCCGTTCCCGCTCAGAGCAGGGCCTGGCCGGCTATGGGACTCTGCCAGGAGGGGGGGATGGCGTTGAGAGCTGGGCCAATATCTACGACAACACCCTGTCACGTCTGTCAGCAGGGTCTGCACAGATGACCCTCGCTCATCCTCTCCGCTTCACACACTAGTACTCCAGCACAAAAGGTACAACAGCAAAAATAATAGAAGTTGGCTCTTGTATCAGCTTGACTCGGCAGGCAAAGTCAGGGAACAATCCCCTGACGGGTGTGGCAGCCCTTTGACCTTTGAACCCATCAACACGGGTCACCCATGATGCCAGTCGCCACTAGGTCTGCCTGCTTATGGCTAGGCGGGGTTGACGATGATGTTTGGACCTTTTATTTTATTCCCCAACTTCCTGCATTCACTGAATATTTGTTATTCCTGGAGGAGTATGTCTAAGGGAAATACACACAAATGGACACACACACACACACACACACACATACATACAAACACACAAACAGTCTTACCTTCGGCCTCAAGTAGTTTGAGTTGCTGTCCAGTTCGTAGGAAGTACTTCCGGAGGAAGACGAAGATGGCACCCAAGGGGATGACTGCGATGAAGATGTAGGGCCTTATGATGGACACGGTGAATATGGCTCCCAACACGATTATGCTCAACTAGAGAGAGAAAGAGAAAGAGAGAGAGAGAGAGAGGGAGAAAGAGAGAGAGAGAGAGGTGGTGAGTGAGATACATAGTATGAAGGTACATTTACACCGTCAAGACGTCAGAGATATATCTGCATAACTCCATAAAGTTGAAATCTGCTCAACTTTCCTGGTTGCTCTGGAGATGCTGTCACTAAGGGCATTCATTGTTTTGTCACTCTCTGATATTTAGGGCCCTAGTTAGACGGTCTAAAACGCAGACGTCAAGGCGCAAAGTCAAAGTACTTTGTGGGCGGTTCTACGGTGCTGTTGCTATTATGACGGCGAGATAAATGAGCTTTGCGCCCGGCACAAATCTAAAAAGGGTTGGGCTGAAACCTGTAGGTGTGTTTTGGGCGTAACATGCAATAAACCAATGAGAGTTCCATCTTCCATCCCCTTTAAGACCCAGTGCATTTGACTTGGCGAGTTGATATTTTGACAGCGCGTTTGCAGTCTCCGCTGAGACAGATGCATGACCACATGAATTTCAAACTTCAAATGACTCAGTTTATGGCCAAATAATAGGCATAATTCACACATGGAATAGCTTTTTCTTCTCCAACTTCAGAAACACTGATTCGTCATGTAAATTGCGGCAAAGACAACACATATATGATATGCGGACGCGGTCCTCGATGGCCGCAACTGTGGGTCTATTTAATGATATGCTGCAATACATTAACAAACATTGTTTGTTACCAGTATTGTATACATTATCGTTATCGACTTGTGTTCATAATATGCATGTGTCCCCCCGTTAACATACATCGCCATGGACTGTATTATGTGTTTAGTTTGCATGTGTTTAAACAGACACACACACGCACCCCAAGCATCACCTGCATTCATTCATTCTTTTAAACACTCACTCGCGGTAAAACTATGTTTTCTCACGATCAAATACTCATAAATCCTAAAAGTTATGGGCTTGTACACGATGTCTGTGTCAAGAACATATGTGTTTGCTGATGCATTGATTTAAAAGTACAACTTACCGCTGTGTCAGCTGTTCTTTCCCAAATCATTTAACCAACCATTTACCCTAAACTTAGATTTTGTTTTGGAAGCCTGGAATATACTTTGCTCAAATGTATTATTGTTATTATTATTATTTAAACGCATACCATAGCCTACTATACTTCATTCATATTCATTCATGCAGCCCTATTGAAAAAAATGTTTCCACAATCCACACCACGCTATTTCTATACAGTTTCACACATGAATAATCTTTGACATCATAATATTTAAATCAGGTTAATAGTTTGCATGTTTGTGCTGTGTATAGCCTACGTGTGTGTAAGCGTAGGCTATGTTGTAGTTCCGACCTGCCATGGCACGTCAAAATAGCAACAACAACTGCGCTATCCGTTATAGACCAGGTATTTTTCGGTCAGTGGCGCAATTGCATTGGCGCATTTTTTAGATCACTAAAATAGCACTAAGTATCATTTGCGCCGGAACACGGCCCTGCTTTTCGCCGACACGCCTCTCCAGGCGCAAGTGTAGTGGCGCCTGGTTGCTGCGGGGGAAAATCAGCTTTGCGCCGGGTGCAAACTAGCAATGACACATGTGTCGGTGTAGAAAGTCAATTGCGCCGGGCGCAAGATAGGGCCCTTAATGTACATTATCTGACATTTGTCAAAGATAAACCAGTCCTTTCACGGCTAATGTTATTGGATGGCTTTAGGGTAGTAATTATAACTGTAGTTTTTTCCTTGGATATGTAGCTTTACTCTCTTTGGTACAGTAGGAATATCTACATTTTAAGTTATTTATAGTAAACAATAACAGATGTCAGTGACCTACTGCTGCCAATATGGTGGCCGTTTGAGTTCATACTTCAATAGAGCGAGAGCAGGGTTGTTGCAAGATGTGTATAAGTTGGTGTAACACCATGTGTATGTGTATGAGGCCAAGGCCTACCTGTATGAGGTCAAAGAGAACCAGAGGCAGCATGTCATCTATAGTCGCCATGTCCTTAGTGAATCTGTTCATGATCCGACCTGCCGCAGGGCCCAAAAACAATAATTCAACCTCTAAAACATTGCCCACACATTACACAAGGCCGTTTCTAGCACGTAGGGTTAGGGTTAGAAAAAAACAATACACTACACACATGCACTTACAACATAAATGTATATTGATGATAGTTAAGACATACTGTAATTAAAGGTACAATATGCAACTTTATTTTATAAATGTGCTAACATGTATTCTTTCATGAAGACACTAACTTCAAGGCTACGTAGATCTAGTCGATTAGCTCAGACTCTGCAGCAGCATAGAAAAAAAATCACATTTACGTTTTTCTTCAGCAAACCTCGCTTTTTGACAGGCGGGGGTTTAGCGAGACAAGGGAGGGGGGGGGGGGGGGGGGGAGCAGAGTAACCGCTCGGCGACTCTACGCTTTACGCTTTACGCGGCCGTCTGACTTCCCATAATGCAGCGGTACCGAACCACTGGGGGGCCTCACCGGTCTTCATGGTGTTGAGGGTGGCTATGTTGGCCCGCAGCACGGCACTGAGCATCTTCTCGTGGAGCCTCTTGGACACGGTGAGCAGCGTGTGCACCAGGGGGAGGCCCCTGAAGAAGCCCAGTGCCAGCACGCTCTCCGACGTGGCCACGTAGATGTAGATGATGTAGTAGGCGCTGGTCGGCGTGACGATGACCGCCAGGTGGGTGGGCTTGGAGGCGGTCATGTTGGCATGCTCGGCGATGAAGGTGGGTGAGTTGGGGTTGGCCTCGTTTCTCCAGATCTCTCTTGGATAAGGGGAAGGGGAAGGGCGGGGGGGGGGGGGGGTGTTAGGGATGAACGTGCAAGGAGTTCCTCTCCTTGTAGGATGTTATTGATACCCAAATACACAAGGTTTCATCTCGTGCCTTTTATTTAGGAAATATTTGCAATCTGTGAATTGCTTCGTACCAATTTTCAAATGATACATTACACAATGATAGATTAAATTAGAATCAACTTATAGCAGTGTGTTGCTTGAGTTAATAGTCGAACAATAGCTTTTGTTCTTCGCAGTATGAATGAGTGAATGAATGAATGAGTACTCTAATGAAACATTATACTTACTTAGTGATGAGATATATGCCTATGACTGATCCTGCTACCTGCAGAGTGAGAGAAGACATATGCACTGTAGAAACAGCACTTGACTTCAAAGTGCATTCAGATTGGAGCTAATCAACAGTATAAAGATGGATCAATATATAATATCGTATTTACCTCAACAATGAAGACAACAGCTATGAATATTAAGACGTAGACCAGGTTCCTGTTGGTGGTGACGTAGCGCAAATAGGTGTTCCATGAGGTAGTTTCAAAAATGTTTTCTTGCTCATCCGCAAAACATTGCTGTGAACAGAAAAATCTGGTTTTTGTAGAACAAATCAGAAATAAAATTAACCTTGTTTTTATCCATAGGACAATTAACATACTTAACATAGTTTACAAGCATATTTGAACTCATTGGAGTTTGTGATTGGGTAAAATTAATGCAAATTTATGATATTTGTTTTCTCTAGAGATGCCATTCCAATTTTTTGATCTGTGTAGTGTTAGGTTACTCTGTAGCCATATAGTGTATAGTTTAAGTCTATCTATCATGCTCAATAATATAAAGTTATAATAATACAGCATATAGTCTCAATCAATAATCTATTTGTAATTGTATTGTTTTAAATTATTTCTCTCCAGTGCACACAAATATCCCATCTGTGATCAAGAAAGCACGACATCATATCTGAGCTCATCTCATTGCGTCTTCTAGTCTCTTCTGCAGTCACTCTGGAAGCCCACGCCCCAGCCCCCCCTACCTCCATGTCCTCCTCGTCCACATCCTCGCTGATGTCGAACACGCTGTCCAGGGACAGGCGGCGGGCGTAGATGTCCAGCTCAGACGCCAGCTGGCACGCCGGCGTGATGGACAGCTTCCGCCTGAAGGACGACTGCATCTGCGCGTGCCGCCGCTGGTGCTGACTCTGTCCCCCGCCACCGCCACCGCCGCCGCCACCGCTGCCGCCACCACTGCCGCCGCCACCACCACCACCACCGCCGTTGGTGATGAAGGCCAGCACCGACTGGCGCCGCTGACCGTGCAGGTGCTCCAGGCCGTGGTGGTACATGTTCCCCCTGGGGAGCACCTCCTCCACCTGGTCGTCCTCCGGCACCACAGAGAACCTCCTCTCCGAGAGCTGGTGCACCGAGTCCTCCTGCTGGGAGTTCCCCACCCCGCCGATGCCGCCGCCCCCGCCGGCCGAGGGGGGCTGCCCCTGGGAGCCCCCGATGAAGGAGAACTTGCGCGCGGCGGCCAGGGGGTTGAGGATGAGCGACTGCTTGCGCTTCTCCGGGTGGTGGGCGTCGCCGATCACGCCCGGCGTGGAGGCCGGCTGGCGGAAGGACGCCTGGCGCAGGGGGTCCGGGGAGCGGAAGGCGGCCGTCTCGTCCACGGACACACGGCGCAGTGTCTCCGTCAGGATGGAGCTGCGGCGCTCGGCATTCATCTTGTCGTAGGCCTGCAGGCCCAGCAGCAGGGAGCTGAAGTCGGGCCGCTGGGCCTGCAGCTCGGAGAAGGTGCCGTAGAAGTAGCACACGCCGTTGTGCAGGAGGAGGATCTTGTCGGCGCGCTTGAGGTGCTCCAGCTTGCTGGTAACAACCACCCGCGTCTTTGAGGCCATCAGTTTGCACAGGCACCTGGGGAGGGGGGAGGGGGCGCATGGACAGACCGGTTGGACATGCAGACTCTACACCGGGTTGGACTACATCTAAAGAGACATCGTCAAGGTAACCAGGACTCAAGCTTTGCAATCACAAACCGATAATTATATGTTTACTCTTTTGTCTATAAAGAAATGTTATCAAGGGTGTAGATCGTTTGGCTCTCTGAGGAGACAGCCAAAATGTGATTGTACTAAACAACATAACATAACAATACAATTTCAGCATTGTACATTGTACATCTTTAGTCCCTCTAACCTAACAGTATAACACAGTGACACTATGCGCAACCTTAGCATGTCAAATACAACAGAACCTATATCCTTGACCTTCAAACACTAACCGTCCCCTCGCCCACCCCCAAAGCATGAAAGCCTCTCTGTTGCTAATACACACTTTTCAAAGATCTCTTTCTCCGTCACGATGTCCAGGTGGGTGAAAGGAGAGTCAAGGAGGTAGAGATCTGCGTCTTTATACAGGGCTCTGAGGGAGACAACACACGGACACACACACACACACACACACACATATACATGTACGTATGCACGAACACACACATGCATGCACACACACACACACACACACACACACACACACACACAAACACACAGAGCATATGAGAGAGATGATGACAGACAGAGGGGGACAGAATAAATGAGGGATTTGAGTGACATATTGACTAAGTGGCTGTGGTATGGTGTCCTTGAAGTACTAAATACATGAGCCATTCCCATCACCAGAGCTGGAAACTCTCAGAGTAGGTACAGAGTGGTGAAAGCTTCACTTTGCAAGGTTCAATCTGTAAAGTTAACCCCACTTATGTCACCCCTGTTCCCAGAATCAATACATTTAGTTACGCACGGACGCTCCCTGCACCAATTACAGTTGCGATCCATAACCGATCACATGATCCTGAGCGATCGATCATAACCTTTAAAGCCTGCCATTTTGGAACCAAAAAAATCCCCAAAGTGGCAAGTTGTTAGGCTACATTGGAGGGTTTTTTTTGCTCATTTGTTGGGGACTTTTTACTGGAAGGAGAGCGGGATCGAAGAGATAGAGATAGAGGAAGTGAGACAGAGAAATGAACATGTGGTGGGGTTTCCAACAGAGCTCATCAGAGTTCAGTGGCTTTTGGATCCTGAGGAATGATGGAGGCACTTAAAACCCATCTGAAAAGGAAGTCATCAGGCAGATCCCGGACACTTTAACAAATGGATATGCACGCCTTTTTATCATCTACAAGGGATTCAGGCGAGCCATAACATCTATCTACTGTGGTTGTAAAAAGCACCACAAGCACCAGCCGGACATTCACACACATAAGGGAAAACCGTGGCTCATGAGAAATCTATTGTATTGAGTGGTAATTAATATTGTGTAGCATCCCAGTATGCTAAGAGAGAGAACAACACATAGAAGGATGTGTGAATAGTGTCAACGCTACACTCTCTATCTTATGTATGTCATACACCAACAACAGCCTCACTTTGATTAATTGGTTAATTAGTGAGCAACTTAAAGTCCCTTGTTACCCAAATCTAAACGAGGACATTTGTAGTAGTCATCCATCAGACATTTGTTATGACTTTGACTACGGACACTGGAAAGCTTATGCAGCTATTTTTAGTAAAGTATAATTAATGGATGACTGGATACCGTTAATAACAGCAATGACTCATATCATCCCCCCATCAGGCCTTCATCAGTTTATACTGTGAGATAAGTGGTGAGCGCTCCACGAGTCAGCGCGGAAGTACGCTGTGTTTCAGTAGCACGTCTTCATCCAGAGACAAAAGGGGAAACCGTCTGCTATTTTGTAATACTGCTTCCTGCAAAAAGAATAGTAGAAAAGTTGGACCGTTGATGTCATTGGTCAAGGATTTGGGTTCTGATATCAAAAGATTCTTCTTTCTTTGCAAACAGGAGTTTATGTTGCAGACTGAGATTTTCTCCAAACACGTGTGGGAAGCAGTACTCTCTTGTATTGGTAAATAGTCAAATGCCACGGTTCCCCTAAATTCGAGAGAGAAGGAGAAGGAGAGAAAGACAGAGAGAGAGAGAGAGAGAGAGAGAGAGAGTGAGAGAGAGCGAGTGAGAGAGAGAGAGAGAGAGAGAGAGAGAGAGAGAGAGAGAGAGCATGCTCATAAGAGACGCTGGTGTGTGCCTGGTCATACCTGGCCAGGCCGATGCGGGCCCTTTGACCCCCGCTGAGTGTGACACCGCCCTCCACAACGGGGGACTTGTCTTTCTCAGGGAGCAGCGCAAAGTCCTGCACCAGAGAAAGACAGAAGACAAGATGAGTGGGAGGAATACATGCAGTAATACAGAGACTGATAAAGTCTCCCATTCAAACACACATATTTAAAAGGACTCAGAACAACACAGTCAGCACCAAGGACCAAGGACTGTGACGTAGACAAATGTTTTGTGATTCACTGATTCACTGATTTCTTTTTTTGGGCCATCTTTTGCCAAGGTTACAACAAGGATTCATTATATGTGTGTCATTATTAGATTGCCATGGACATGAACATGAACATGAGGGACAAAAAAGAACAATGACGTTTTTTCATCTTCCTTTGAATGTACAGGGACGTCCGGAAGTGACTTCCAGTGGATATGCCATGGCGTGATGGCGTGTGTGGGAGTGTGGGACAGCCAATCGCATTAAGAGTAACCATAACAACGTGAGCATACCGCCACATCATCAAAATAGTCATTACAACAGTAGCTGTGATGACGTTACGCACACCACAGGGCGAAGACAGTCATCATAATTGGGTAACCAAGGCAACAACGTTGATACCACAGCCCGAGAGTGTAGCATCACCTCAACCAAAACAAGCCTCTGCCGACCGGACTCCCTCTTATAGAGTGACAGGAATACTGTCTTGGATACTTGGATTGTATTAGTATTTTGAACTTATAAACCCTTTTCTCAGAGGCATCGTCGTAGGACACACACAGGTGTCCCCCATAATAACACTCATTATGCTGCTTTTATGTTCCAGGGCACATGGTCCTCACTAGTTCAGTCTACTCCCTGTGGCCTGGTACAAAGAGAAGCACATAATTAGTGTTAAGAGCAACACCTGTGTTTATCATAACAAGAATGCAAAAGGTTCTATTGACCTTCTTATTGAATTATATTTATTTGTACTGAAATCTATTGGATATCTGAATTAAGAAAGAGGGTGTCCGAGTATTGGTTCACTGTTTAATGCGGTCAAAATAAGATCATTCTATATCCTGTACACTGGCTGCTTCCAAGTATCGTAAACTGTTTATGTTTGGAATGACAAAATCAGCATTAGGGCACTAGGACCAAGAAAAGGAGTCCTTGATGTGGGCAGGATCCTACAGGTAACAATAACAAAAACATGGCTTCATATGGTTACTGCCTTAGTAGAGGAGCAAGCAGTGTGGCTGTGTAACAAGCAGCCTAAAACTACTTCATAAGCTTCCTTCTGTGTAGCGCTGCTTGAAAAATGCTGTGAATCTCGTCCTCACATTTGAAGGTCTAATGCACACTGAGTTATATTTGTGTATATATATATGTTATTAATGTATAGTATATAATATATTTGTTTTCTTACAAAACTAAAGGTATTCTATAGCCTTAGTAAAATGACAAATAACAAATGAATATGTAATACAAAAATGTGAATAATAAAATATAAAATACAACAAATAACCAATACACTCAGGCCAGAATGTTGTGGGAGTATTGAGGGAGTGCCAACAGACAGGACAGAACAACACAACAAACAGGACTGTACGAGAGGTCACCGACCAATACTGTGACCACATACATCGGGACACTGAGGGGGCATGAGTGAGACTGGATGACCACATCGATATCACAGGAAAGAAGTGAAGGAATGAGTCTATCTCATTCCTTCAAACACAAAAGGTGTCTATCTTATTCCTTGAAACACGAAACCTCCTACCTTTTCATCTGCCACTTCCGCTGTCCTGCTGGCAGGCCACAGGGAATTAAGTTAACAGGGTGTTTAACAGCTTGTTGAGCATGGCGAGCTAGTAAAAAGGCATATTGTGAGTCAAGTAGCCGAACAAAGCAAGCCGGCTAGGCTAGCGGCTAGGAGCTAGTGGCTAGCAGCTTATTTGGGGGGTTGAACGGAGTGGGGGGGGGTTGGACCACCCAGGGCTGTGTTGTCTGGTGTTTCAACAAGGTGGGGGGGGGGGGCTGTAATGAATGACGGAATGACAGTCTTCCAAACACCTTCTCTCAGTGTCTGGATAACTTAGCCAGTTCCGCCCCTAGTCCCCCACCAGGGGGTTGCCATGGTGATTTTCCTTGTAGGAGGAGCACCTGATCCTCATCCCCCCCCCCCCCCCCCACCGACATGACCAATGACTCATGATGACCTGACCGTGTGTATTGCACTATAGACCATGATTTGCATTTAAACACAATGCCCTCTATGACGACCAGTGGTGTGTTTACATAAGTTAAGCGGAGTCCTTATCATCGCCCTCTTTTCGGTGTTGGAGGCCTGCTTAATGTCGTGTCAGGTTTTTACATGTGGTTGTTTTGTTGGAACACTTCAGTAGTACAGAGCGGGCTGTTTGCTGTGACATCAGACCTGTGTTTAGCCTAAACTCTGGAAGTGACGGTAAGGGGAGACGGAGTCAGTCCCTGGACGAGGTTGTACTGCGTCAGATCATGGATGATGGGCCGTCCTCATGGAAGTATCCGGAAGACGTAGATGTTAGCGTACACCCATATGTGTGTGTGTGTGTGTGTGTGTGTATGTGTGTGTGGGGGGGGTGTTTATACGTAGCTATTCCTACTGAATGTGGATTACCCCGACATTATAAGCTGTCATTATAATATCCGTCGCCAACCTAATGAGATAATATAATTGTTGAATGATTGAAACTGTTGAAAACACTTAACCAAACGACCCGCTCAGTCCACTGTAGGCCAGGGACTTTAGGCCTCATCATCGGTTCAGTCAGGAACCCACTCATTGTCATGATCATCAAATGCAACCAGCAAGATGATATCCCATCTCCATGACAACAGCAGACAGTTCCAGTGTGAGCCACACTGGAGGTCGGAACGAGAAGAAGCCATCACTCAACACAGAGACTCAGCAGAAAGTGCCCTGTTGTGTACTAATCTCTCTCTCTCTCTCTCTCTCTCTCGCTACCCCTCTCTCTAGATCTTTCATCTATTTAAACTGTAACTCTCTTTCTCTATCCCCGTGATTACTATACTCTTTCTCTCTCTCTTCATCTCTCTCTCTGACTCTCTCCCTCTCTCTCTCTCTCTCTCTCTCTCCCATGTGATTACAATTCTATCACTCTTTCTCTCGCTCTCTCTCTCTCTCTCCCTCCTTCTCCCTCTCCCCTATTGCGCATACGATTCCTCTGTCCACTCAGCTCTCTTACCCCTAAGACCCCTGAAAACAAACATGCAGGTTGTGTTTACCCCAGCAAGACAACAGTGAAGCCCCAGACAGGATGTGACATCAGTACCTCCTCCAGCTGACAGGCCTTGATGATGGAGGTGTATCGGAGCTCGTCATAGGTCAGGCCAAACAAGATGTTGTCACGGATGGTTCCGGGCATGATCCAGGATGTCTGGGGGCAGAAGGAGATCCGCCCACTGTGTCGGATCTTCCCTTCCGACGGAACCAGCTCTCCCAGGATCATCATGAGCAGAGAGCTCTGGAACCAGAGCCACGGGGCAAGTCAGTCTAAGCAATGTCAACGCACACACACTCCAACGCACGCACACACAGGCATGCCCACTGCAACGCACTAACACACAGGTACACACACTCCAACGCACGCAAACACAGGCACGAACACGTATGCATGGGCACATGCACGCACACACACACACATACGAACACGGTCACCCACCATTATGTAGCAGCCTGTCACATCTCATCAGGTATTTTGCTATTAGTCTTGGTGATGTTGTGTTGCAAGAGCAGGACCCACCTTCCCTGATCCAGTGGAGCCCGCCACTGCCAGCATCTGCCCCTTCTCGATGTACAGGCTGATGTTCTTCAGCACTGGCGTGACGTACAGGTTGGTGAAGAAGAGACCTGCATCTCCGTTGGGGTGCCCGTTGGCCTTGTTCTCCTGCTTGATCTTCTCAAACAGTTCCCCGATGCCCTGCGTCGGAGAGAGGAGGAGGAGGAGGAGAGGAGGAGGAGGAGGAGGAGGCAATAAGTTTGAAATTGTAATAAGGTGAACTTTTTATTAAACATATAACTAAATGTATAAGTATTCAAAGTATGAAAACTTGTTTCATGCATCTTTTGATTGTGTTACATTGTGCACAAAACAACACGCCTTTAAAAAAGAAAAATACATTACATAAATACATACAGAATACATTAAAAGTAAG